>NW_028301714.1:33055000-33680000 GCF_037042655.1 Diuraphis noxia
GTAGAGACTTAAAATTGCGTATAGCGACAGGCCAACTTCCACACCAATATGATTATAATATAAATAATATAATTTCATAAGTTAAAAAATATTTACCCTTTGGTCTATATATATTTTACTAGGTGTGTATTTATATTAATACTATTATAATTTATACTATTATTAATTATACGCGGTAGGTTAAATGATTTTTTTCCGAAAACATCGTATCATTAAAATAATAATAATAGCAAATATTATAATAAGCAATTTATTATTTTTACCATGTATTCTTATTATTCACTTTAATACCCCCGACCCGTAGAATATAATCATACAGGTTACGAACTACCTAAATCCTAATAATGAACTTTTTTCAACAATAATAACATAATTAAAAACTATTGAAGAAAAATCGTTATTATTCTATCGTATCTATCGACCTATCGTATATGTTGTATATAATTATTATATTGTAATGTTATAATGTAATATGCAATATGCTTTTTAATGTAAAGAACTTTTATAATATTATCCTTAGAAATAGAGCCTGACTGTCTCCACTAAAAATAGTTTTTAGTATAGTATAAGTACATAAATTTACCATAAAATTTACATTTAACTCGTCAATTACAGTGACATACTCAATGAAAATGCATATAAGCAGCTATAATCGAACCTACAATACAGCAGGGTAAGTTCACAATTCTTTTTTGAATAATATAATATGTATTTTACAGGTCACTAAAGCAAATCGAATATCGTTACTATTGAAGCAAACAGCAAAAAGTTTTTTAATAATTTACATCTGGTTTCGATTAATTGTATAAATTATTATTAATATGAAACAACCAACAAGTCGTGTCAACTATAATAAACCACAAATGTATACTATAAAACATGACATGCATATTATTATTCCATAGATTGTGCAATATAATGCAAATCTCTCAGGACCAGATGCGCTGCAAATTCACAACTTATGTAATATATAAGTAATAATTAAATAATTTGAATTTGAATTTAAAATATTAACACGTTATTTTTGTAATAAATAAATAAATAATTAATTAAATAAAAAACCTTATCGCACTATAACAATGTTAAATATAGTTCTGAGACCAAATGCTACAAAGATATTATTTTATTTTTAAAAATAAAATTTATAATGTATTTTTATCTTAGTAGATATGTATATTATAATTTATATTATTATTTATTAATATATTAACAGGGAAAAGAAGAGTAACTAAATGAATATTTAACTATAACATAAAATAGATAGAAAGTAATTTTTTGAGCAATATTATCAAATTACCAAATGTATGTTATTGATACATGATAATAATTTCTATGGGTCTACGCATATAATATAGATAGGTTATGTTAAAGTTTTGTAACGAAAACCAACTAATATAAGACTCGTTAAACAAACACATAATATTATGTGGCTGCACTAAAAATCACGTCGCTAAAACTGTTACAATTGTTCAAATTTTGCAAGTTAAACGATACATATCGAATATAGCGTGTCGTAATCATCTTATACTCTAATGCGGACTAATTAGTTCATTTATAATTCATGTACCTACAACTAATATGTACCTGTATTATCATATTCATATATATATATATATATTATATATTTATATATCTATACATTGAAAAGTGCATGAGCTGCACGTTGTTAACTATAAATTCTTTTTGAGGCTCAGCCATAAGTACATAAAAAAATGTACGGCTATTATATAGTTATACAGTAAATATGGCTAAACACGGTTAGGTAGAGAAAAAAAGACTAAAACCGAAACAAAATCGTCAACCTATGCAGCCGATGTTAGTATAAGTTTATAATTTTATAGTATATACCTATGTAATATTACGCCCAATGGTCACAGCTGCCGCGGACTGTTTTCTTTCTTTCTTTAATATAGTTATTCGATTTTAACTATTTATTATTTTTAAAGACATTAATTTTACCCAAACAGAAGGAACAACCATTTGAACAATGACCGCATAAATATATTATAAATAAAAGTGTTTGAAATGTTTAAATTAAACTATAAATAATAAGTTTATAAAGAACCTAATTTATGAAGTAATTAATGCCAATGTGTATATTCCTACATAAATTGAATTAGTTTTTTTAGTAGGTATTTACTCGATTTCTCATGGTAAGATTTTACTGTTACCTATTTAAATGATTAACTGCAAGTAGTTGCAACTCACAACAAATATTTATTTTATCATTTACTATACTTGATACAATCTTAAAAATATTTTGACTTGTTTTTAACTGTTTTTAAATTTTTTTTTCTGTAAATTTCAATAAAATTGTATTCGTTGGATAAAAAAGCTTGAAAATCTAATACAAGGTTCCTATAATATATTGTTACAACAAAAAATTAAAAAAATTAAAAATATATAGGAACGATTTTTTATCTTGTAGGTATTTTTAAGTTCAAATTATTTATTAAATTGAAAATGCACATATTATTTTGTTGTTAAAAATGTATACAATTTTCAACTTTTATATTTAAAAATTAAAATTTTAAAACAAGGTTCCACGTAAAGAGTGAATTCTATAATCAAAAAACCTAAAAAAAATATATAATCATAGGTTTTTTGTATACTAATTTTAAATTCAAAATTCGGACTAAATTACATATTAAATATAACCAAGAATAACGATTTTAGTTGTACTTACTGTTTTAACATTGAATGGTTTACTTATTACTTATTACTCATAACTATTACTCTTTACTTGGTGTCATACAAATTTATCAATAAAGTTCAGTGGCGGTTATAACTGAATTTTAAGGGGGGGGGGGCGGAAATTATAAAAATCATAGGACAATAATGAGTCGTTGGAATTTTTCCCCAATATTTTGAAATAATCCAAAATAGGTTCACCTTGTACTTACAATTAAATTTAAAAAAGTATAGTCACAGATGCACAGTTAATCAACCATTTTAATAATAAAAATCTACAATACAAGCATATTATGTATTATTTTTGTTTAGCAAAACGTGTAATAATATATGTGAGTTTATGAGTATAATATAGCGTTTATTATATTTTTAGATTTATATTAAAAGGATGCTACACCAGCATGTGTTGTCTCCGTCTTACAAGTGCGTAACATTGCAAAAACTGTTTCACGCGGGAAAGAACCGAGAAAGATATAGTTATAACTTATAACTAAGAAACGAAATTTTCACCACATAAAAAGGAGGATTGTGTCTGTGCAATATCGTTTTTATTTTTTCGATATCCGAACTACAAAAAAGTTATTCATGCTTAAAAAACACAAAATTAATATATTATAAAACAATAAGAATTTTTTTTTTGTATAAATGATATCGAAAAAATAAAAACGATATTGCACAGTCAAAATTCTCCTTTTTATGTGGTGACTGGTGAACATATCGTTTCTTAGTTATAACTGTATCTTTCTCAGTTCTTTCCCGCGCGAAACAGTTTTTGCAATGTTACGCACTTGTAAGACGGAGACAACACATACGGGTGTAGCGTCCTCTTAAAATTATCGTAATATCAGAATGGGAAATCTATTACATTATTAAGATTATTCCTAGCAGCCATATATACATATATAAACAATGACACGCAACTTTCCGAATAACATATTACGTAGGTAGTACGTACATATACTATAATAACAAAAATTAATAAAATGTACTACAATTATTTAAAAATATACCGTATTATATTGCGCAAGACAACTTTACAAATTGCTGATACTATTTCTATAAATTAGAAACACAAAAAAATAGTACCATGATTAATACTTCTTTCAAATAATTTATTCTAAAATTTCAATAATAATTTATTATAAAAAAACACGGACCAGGGGGGGGGGCGATCCACCTATCGCCCCCCCCCCTTATAACCGCCACTGATAAAGTTAGAGATTAACAGAAAAATGAGTTTAAAAAAAGCGAATATTTAGTATTTTGTCATTGTTCCCAGTTCTCTATTCCTCGTTGGGCTCATTCAGTAATATACCAATAAAACATATCAACAAACAATTATAATAATTTAGTTATTTTTTGTTTGACCACCAATATATTCATTAGAAGTAATTTATCATCTAGTAATAATATAATTATAATATAAAATATCCAGACTGACAAATCGTCTTCACTATAAGGCCGTTTTTCATATAGGTACAAAGGTATATAGTGATAGTTGCATCAAGAGATGTTCTAACATGAAAATAAATAATACGAACTAGAAATCTTTTGTGTAAGTTAAACGAACCAGTCCAATGTGTGACCAATAATCAGCATACATTTTTTAATTTTGTATTTTGATAAATTAACTATACATTTTACTATTTTTTTTTTATTTAAGTCTAAATTTAAAAAAATTAAGTAGAGTCCCGTCCTCTTAAAACGTTTATAAAACTTTGAAACATTTAGTAAAAAATAATTCATATTCAAAATGGTAAAACATAATATTACTAAAATAAATTTTACGATAGGTACATTAAATAAAAAAACATATCCCAACAACAATAAAATATAATTAGGATAAAAAAAGTGTAAATATACAATATATAGATACATGTAGTTATTATTTATTGTCAATATGCAGAGTTGTTATTTTAAACAATCATAATATGAAAATAAAATATATTTTGATATTTATAACAACGTTGGTAGTTATTGCCATGAAAATATGAAACGTGAATCCCTTTGTCGATAAAGGTAAAAGATTTACATCTTCGTTTTTGACAGCGTATACATGCACCATCGTTCATCACGACCGTTAGTACAAAGAAGGACTTGATTAAGGAATAAGGGGCCTTGCTATGCCGTCAATATTAACTCAAAAACCTTTAAAAACTAGCCTTTAGTTTTGACAAAATTAAAGTTAGATTACGTTGTCTTATTTTTATTCTGAAAAAAATTTGAACTCTAAAGAAATTGTCTATAGACCTCACGGAACACTTTCTATAAATTGAATCTTATATATCAATGTAAACTGTAATTGAAAATTTTAAAATATGCATTTTTCAAATTGTAATTAAAATGAAATACAGAAAATGTTTCATATGATCTACAGTACATTTTCTGCTGAATTAAAATATTTTTTTAGAATTAAAATTAGACCACGTTAACTAACGATGTACATAGTACATATTATGTATTTATATCATTATATCCCACAAATCGAATGTTTATCAAAACTTCACCGTATATTATACACAAAAATGTAATTTAGGATTTTTAGGATTTATTGGTGGACTGCAATTTTGACCATTTTGACGTGTTCAAAAAATGCCTATAATGGACTGACTGATGGGTTATCTCTGGACCCTGAGTATGCGAATAATTACTTAACTTTCACCCAAGTCTAACAACGTATATAGTTCAAACTGCGATTGTTCAATAAAAATTTCTGTCACGTGTGTAGTTGAGTGCAACTGCAGTTCAGGGTTCCCAGAGTTTTGTTATTATTTAACAGTAAATACAGAAAAATGTATTAAATTTGAATTTACACATATTATTCAAAATAAATATTATAATATTAAAATTAAATTTTAATCAAAATAATAATAAGTATTTCTGTATTTTACGTAATATGCGTTCAAATAAATGAGCGCTGTTTGATGTAAGAAATAGGTTTTTATGCCAGCCGATGTGAAAATAATCTAACCAAGAAAAGTATTGGGCAATGAATCTTAATCATTAATGTATTATTAATTTAAGTCACACTAATGTTTAGGCAATTTATATTTTTATGACACAACTCATTTGAATATTTTTTGAAATTTAGTTTTTACGTATTATTATTATTATTATTATTATTACTCAACTCATTTGAAATTTTGTTTTTACGTATTGCTATAATGTTTGTACCTATAATATTTAAATCGTCATATTTTTATCCAGATAAATTATTCAAAGTCTAATATAACATGTTATTGATCATTTTCTATGTAAGTACCTTATTGATAAGTAACTAAATGATTTTTAAGTTCAGCAAATGGACAGCTTTTGGTTTTACACAGTAATGTGTATTTTTATTTTCTAAAACGCCTATTAAAGTAATAAAATGGATCATTAACCTGTACTCAGAATAACACTAAGCTATATATTATTTCTTAAAAGTACCAGTAAAATATTTTTCAAAAAAAATTACAAAAAAGTGTAAAGAATCCAACACAATAGATATCATTCGATCGGATATCTCATACATGGTTTTCTCAAATATAAAAGTGTACCTTTTATATTGTATGTATACAACTCTATAGAGTATTGTATCCGTTTTTCACTGTCACGTCCATTTTGGTCATGATAATTTATGAAATTTCGGAGCGGTTGATCCAAACGTTTAGATTTTACAGCTGTTTATTGTTATTCAGCGGTTTAAAATTATTTTTAAAGAAATGACGACACTTTGAAAGGGATATATTGTTTCTACGTTAACCTAACATTTTTGATTTATTGTTATACTATGGGCTGAATACCATGGAATTTTTCACAATTTATTTTTGTAAAAACAATAGTGAATCTAAACTATGTTACAAAAACATTAACTTAGCTCTCATCAAAAAAAAAAAAATTTCGACATTTTTGATAAGTATTTAATATATCATCGAATCACCTTCGCTGAACAACTTCAATAACGCGTTATCCTGCACAGCTCCAGATGCCAAATATATAGACATATCAAGATCTTTAATGGCTGAGAGACCCCCTCAAACCATTTTGGAGAAATATATTTTATGGATCCTCTCAAATCAAGAATCAATTTCATTTTATTTTTTTGTATAAATATTATATGTATATGATATAAGTGGTTATTACTATATTATATAATATTATATCGTACATTAATATATTGTATTTATCATAGGTAATCATATGAACTAATTGTAATTCGGGAACTCTGCGACTCTACAAGTAGATAAGATATAGTTTTTCCCTGTAGTTCGAACGGTTATTAAAATTGTTATCGCCGATGACAATGCATGTGCACTCACAAGAATGCGAGTAGGTATATTATTCAACTATATTATTGTGTGCATATACCAATACCAACTACCTATAAGCTGTAACCTGTACATTTACATGACGTATATCAAATTAAACATATTTTACACAATATTATAAACTAGACCCCGTTCGCGTGTATGCGTGTGTGTGTGTGTGTGTATGCTTATGTTTATATTTGTGTGTATGTATGGGCGCGTACATTCAAATTCACGGTCACACAATGTACTGTCGGACATAAGATATTTATTGTTATTTTCAAGAATGTAATTTATTCGACGTGTATGTATGTATGTATACGTCTATAGGCTTTTCGAGTGGGCGGCTGCCGCGGAATAACAAACAGCGCCTTAGTGGATTTACCTAGTTTTGTTTGTTTTTTTCACTTAGTATACCTATATAATATACACAAACACATACACACATACACACACACACATATATATATATATATATATGTATATATAACCACTGCCCAGTTGAATACGATCATTAATTTGCACGACCGTACGCGCATAATATACGCTTGTACAAGCACAATAGTGATGTAATCCGTGAAACGTTTGACACACGCGAAATCCGAGTCAAATTTCGTGGCGGATAAACGGGCGCAACGTCTCCGCCGTCAATAGACTTAAAGCTGGATTTCTATTCCAATCACAAAACGCAATTTCCGGACATCGAGAGGCGTCGCTGACCGTCGTATATTAAGTATCTTACACCGCAGATGACGATATGTCTACCAAATCAGATGATACCTAGTATGATAATCTGCAGGGACAGTTTTTCCTAACATAACCTAGGTAGAATGCTGTTAAATATTTTCCAACTGATGGGTTGAGTTTTTATAAGAAAAAATGTATAATACAATAACTTATTTTGTATTTATTAGGCAATTAGATACTTGTAAACTAAATAAAATATTCTTATTATTATATGGCCTCTTAATCTGATATCAGATATTATCAAGCAATGATCAAATCAAATCTAAACACTCCTAAAAAATCCGTATCCGTATCGTGTAATTCAAGTTCAAGAAGAGTTCAATCGAATTAAAATATTGATATTTAAATTGAAGTAGGTAGGTCTTATATAAACTAATACTTTATTTTATTTATTTTTTTTATTTTTAATAATTAACACGCAGCAACAAAACTAAACCATTGAGTAGTTAATTTTAGTAGGTTTTTCAACTGTGAGGGAGAGTACCTACGGTTAGCTGGAACGTTTTTTGTATGTGGCGCGAAGATTTGTTGCTAAAAACCCCGGGTGGTCACCCACCCGAAAGCTAGCAACACCGGCTTTTACGTACATTCAAAGCGTTTCCGCAGTTCAGCGTACCTACGAACACGCCACACCAAGCTACACTAATATTATTATAGTTATGATAAGTCTTGGGTAACGATATAAGATGCAATGCTACATAGGTGTAAAACGAAAACGTACTGTTTGAGTCAAACGTGTGAATTACAATATTTGTATGTAAAGTACATGCCTATACCTACTTATTGTTTTGCGTTAATTCTTCACAAAAAGTCGAAGAACACAATAATTAGGTATATACGATACACCTATGACCCGTCTAGGTTCGTCTTATATTATAAGGTAGGTTTTTCAGTTTTTGTTAAATATGTACACGCTAACAATGGAATTATTTTATAATAACTAGATATAAGCATTAGTCTAATGAAAATAACTCTACATATACTTATATTTAATTCAAAAACTAACACACCATTCATAACCAGATATGTGTGCGTAGTAAGTTAGTACCTATACTAGTATAGTAGGCAGTAATCAATTTTTTAATTAAAAACTCAGACAGTCAAGGCATATTATATTAGTATATATACTAATATATATATTATTATTTTATACAGCTATTTAAATTAAGTTATTCCTATGTATGATCTATTAAATGCATCAGTACATTATACTTAAACTTATGATAATTACATAACAATTAACAGTAGAACATTACATAGAAAGTTAATTTTCGTAAACTTGACGAATCGCGCTGAGATTAAAAAAAGCTAAACATTTAAATACTTAAAAACGTAAAATACTAGAGTTTTTAATTGCACGTTGCACGGCTAATAAAACAAATATATAATAAATAGGTACTACAGTATTAAATATATAGATAGGTAATATTGTACTAATATATTGTGGACTGTAGTTGCTAGAAGATATGCAACTGTACCTCTGTTCATTATGATAAACCGGTTGTATAAATTTTATTAAATGCATAAAACAACTTAATTATTAGTCAAAAGTCGTGTCGTGTGAAATAAACAATTTGTGATTAGGTCACATTTTATATCGACAGGGAAATTATACGATGTATAATCAAATGTATAAATTTACAACGCACACTACACGGTCAAGGAGATAATCTTGAAAATAGATTTAGTAAATTGTATACTTAACAGAGATAATAAGGTCACATAATATGAATTGTTCAGGGTCAATAACTGAAAATACAAAGTAAACACAATGTCAATTTATAAAAATAAAAATGTTCGATGAAAAAATCTTAAATAATACACAGGTATTCATGAATAAAATATTATAATCTTAATATATTATAATAATATAATATACTGAACCTACGTATAATTCATTATCAAACATGTAATACCTAGGTACCCTGCAGTAATGCGCAATATGAATAGTAACTTAAAAATGTACCAAATAGTTTAATCAATAACTTGTGCATTGTACATTCATGGGCAAAAATTTTCGCATGGACAAAATAGAAATTTATGCTGGGCCCACCGGTGACTAACACTTACTATGTGATATATTACATATATTATGGCCCTATTTTTTATTTCGTTGATTTGGTAAATCAGGCTCTGGTCACATTAATTGTAATACAAAATAAAATTATCTAGCTCTAACAGTAAAATAGTACCTACTTTACCTAAAAATTATAATATCGACCACGAAAAACACGAATACATTTCTAAAATACCTCGGTTTTCATCGAGGACTACGAATAGCCTAATCACATATTATTTAAGTACCTACGCTAAAGTTTATATTTTAAAATACAAAATATTATATAAAACATATTATTTATAGGTATAAGGTAATGTTATTGTTACTACTACCTTGTGCGCGAAACAGTGTGGTTATCGCGAGCTGTACGTCGCCGGCGATTTACTCATTAGTTGACTGTCAGCCAACGGTCACGCGTTAACGATATTGTTTTACGATAGAAGTTATCTATTTTGATTGATAATAGCAGTCGTGTGCTGACTAGTTCGGACTGTAGTGTTTTCTAGGCAGAACCGACGTCGCGACCGGTTAGAAAACGATAATATTATTTTAATATCATAAAACGCCGAAAGTGTTTGTCGCGGTTGACGCTAAACACCAGCTCCGATCGTCGTCGGATCACTGACGCGGCCATGACTGGCGAATCGCCTCCTGATACCGCGTCCGTTCAAACTTAGCCAGGCGGCCACGCCTACCGGTCCAGATAGAACTTAAAATCAGCGACGGATGATCTTATCGTAATAACATCATGTGTTTAATTTGATTATCGTCACTATTATTAATCGTTATTGTTATTTTTTTTTTTTTTTTACCTATTTTCAAACTCGTCATACCGACGTCTGATTTGTACCTACTCTTGTATAGTTTCGGAACGACGCAATTTCTTTGGCACCTCTGTGTTATTTGCGGTCGATCGGTACTCGATTGCAGATTTTGAGTTGGATCGTGCCACATCGACAATAATTGTGGTTTTAAGTCCCATCATTTGAGTGCACAAGAAAATGGGGTTTCAAGCTTATTCGTTCAAAATGGAAGTGGGCGTGAAAATATGCATGTTTTTTACCATTATCGTTATGTGTTATGTTTGTTCGTCTAAATCATTTATATTTTTCTTACTTTATAAATCTACCAAAATATACATTACACATGAACTGTTTGGTACTCTGGTGGAATTTAAATTTTAATCATTATGATTACCTAATACATATAGTTAGTAGTAGTTAGTAGTAAGTATTGTAATCGCTGCTGACTGTTGAATTATGGATTTCATGTTTTGATACGTAGGTGTTGATTGACCTTGCGCAAGTCGAGCGTCGTTAACATGTATTATAATATAATATAATATGCAGTTTATAAATGTATCAAACAATAATTCAAAGATGGGAATTGTATCCTAACATTCGATTATTTGAAAAATCTAGCAACGACTATTAACCTCATCTTATTAGTCCAAATATTTTAATTTTGATACATGCAGATACCGGCATAATGACTAAAACTCTGAGCCACTTTGGACACGCACCATTTGATTAACGCATATCATTACCAACATAGTATGCCCTAACCTTTATGTATATGTTCTATCTATCGATTATTATTTATTTCTAAAGCCAGATTACTATTGGATCGTATAGAATGAGTGGAACCATTGAAAAAAAAGCATCAAATTATGACGCCTTCAAATGGATTACTGGGATTAACTATGTAAATTATATGTATAATATTATATTGCTTTAGATTTTTGATATATTTCTTCATGGTGCATTTTTTTTCTTCGGATTCTTGGTATATATTACATTATATGTATATGCAAATATGAGAAATGTATTTGTTTACTATGATTTTTAATACCAATAGAACAATTTATTTTTAAATTGGACAATATTTTTGGTACATTAGAAGTATGTAGTGTTATTTAATTAGTGATCACCTTTTTACATTCTCCTCAGATTTTCACTACACCTGTACATATTATTTATTCTACAGCGTGATAAAAATACACGTACATAGTATAGTACCTATAATAAATCATGTATTACATACATCATCATTCATCTCCGTCGAGTAAAAAATGGACAAATTTAATGAAATTAAACATTTTCTAGTTAGCATTAAAAAAAAACATTAAACAACATACAGTTATTTTATTTTTGTGTTATAATGTTTTATATACACAACATATAGGCAGTTTACCTATGACTATAAATTATAATTAATAATTTAACAAACTATATCAGGTAAAATTAGTATTATAGATAATTAATAGATTGGGTGCACGAAATATAAATTAATTTTATCGGTCATAACCCATAAGTATTATACTTATACATATTATAAGGTAATTATTATTATCATTACTTATGATGAAAATCAGAAAATGTGATATTGTTATCAAAAATATCAGTGCATAACCAATAACCCGTCTTAATGTCCTCATCAGCTATACTGATATTGTGCGATGATTTAAGTAAGATGACAAATGTTTTGTTAAAAATAACAATTTAAAATACATCTATATTTGTGTAGATAAAAGGAATGAGTTATAGAATGGTCTACACAAATTGAAAATAATATAATATTCAATACGAAACTAAATTTAACATCACAAACATCGAAATCTCTCTGTAACCGATAAACTGAATAATAATAATATGAAAAACAATAGATTTATCAATATTATTTTATTTATAATAGTATGAACATATTATTCCAGAACATACATAATAAATAATACAAAATATATAAACATGATTAACTCGATCAAAATTAAAATCGAATATCAAGATAAATTAAAATAATTATTTAAAATAATAACGTCGTATATCAAATTAATTGGAAGACTGTGTTTTTATAATCACTTTACTTAAATTGATGTAATATTATGTTTAATATACGCATACACTATGACCCGCGTGGGCAGAAAAGCATTTAAAATAAATCGACATATTATTATTGTTACGTTCTAAAATAATAAAAAAACAATACAATTTTCTGATATGTATATTAATAATAATATGTAGTATGTCGTAACCTATACTATATAACAATTTATCATTTTAAATTAGAATAGAAACCTTTATTCTAGATTTTTTTCATGCTTTTTTTCTTTTATTCTTATTTTGTTCTCTTCATTTTTTTATAAAAATCTTTATTCTAGAACTCTAAATGATTTCCAAATAAATTAAAATAAACTACCTATGTTAAATACTTAATACATGATAATAGGAAAATAAAATGTTTGATGAATTATGTAATGATTCATAGTTAGGTAGATATTTAGAAATGTAAATTACAGGTACTTAGTTCACAAACTCTACCTAAATCTGTCTTTTTAAACCTTTATATTATAATATATTTTGTGTTCTTGTAGATGACGTGCTATTATTCTTAATTACATTACAAATAGGCAACCAAACTTACTACAATTATCACATCATTATTGTGTTTTGTTATACTTCCAGTATCTACATCAAAACTAAACACAATATACCTACACACATTATGAAACTATTAATAAATAATATATTTATAGCTCTACTTTCCTAAATTTCCTAACTATTATAACTAGATGATATCAAAGTATAGGTATATATACCTGTACACCTGTTCGAATTTCGTTAATTATTAGCTTATTTTGCAAATATATCAATGTTTCTAGAAAAAATACCTAAGTTCTTTACCAAAACCTAAAAATAAAACAGTTTTTCCCTCAAATAAGACAATAATATAAATATTAAGTACCCTTTTCTACAATTATTTTCTTCGTCATTAGCTTAAATTTCGTTAAATTAACTTGTATGAGCTGTAAATAGTTTCTGTAGGCAATTTATGATTATCGACAATTAAACGCGATTTGAACGAAAAAGTTAATATAGAAATTACCAACATCATATTTATTTATTATTTATTAATGATAATTAACGTGTGGGGCTCTTTAAATACAATATAGATAGGTAAATAGGTAATACATTTAAATTCGAGTAAATAATAGGAAATACATACTAATACCAATGATAAAAATAATAATGTTTAAAAATATAACAACAAAAAAATAAAAGATTTTAAGATAGTAAACAGTAAGGATAGTTAGATTAAAAAGGAGGGATCCTCGTTGGCGATGGACATTATGCGTCTTAATAATGATTCATTTTTCATGTAATTATACTTTTGTAGTGAAAAATATAGAGATTGGCATATAGATGTTCAGGTTGAAAATTGAAGAACTTTAAATTATATAAAGGATAAAAGAAGAGAGAGACAACAATATTAGATAAAAGTAAAAAGACCTTTTAGGAAAGACTTACTTAACATCCGCCTACGGTCAGCTAGGGCTTGAAGGTCTAGAATTTTAGTGAATGGAGAGTAATCATGTGGGGGACCTGGATAGTCAAATTGCACTTATTACCTACAAACAAATGGTCGAATTGCACTTGGGTTTAAAAAAGGTAATGGTCGGAACTGCACTCGGGTAAAAACCAGGTAGTGGTCGAACTGCACTTGGGCTCAAAAAGTATTTCAATATAATTATCATGCATTTCAAGAGGTTAGGGCTAACGTTCATTTTTCTTCCCACTTACAGGCTTAGGACTGACAATGATTTTAATCATTGGTGGTTAAATATGATTGTTTTAAACATCACATTATGTTAATTATATATATTTGCATTATAATAAATTATAATATTATATTATATTATACTATACATATTATTATTGTTATCAAACATTTTTTTTTTTAATCGTTAAATTTAATTATTGTCATTACTTATTATAAATATTTTTTTTGTCATTTCGATCATTTTTTGTAGTAATGACTAACTGTATTCAAAAATTCTAGCCTGGTAATACGCTTTTGAGTATTAAGTCGATATATTTTTTAATATTATTTATTTTTTTCTGGTACCGTGTTGTTGATGGTCTTGTGTCAATGTTCTGCGTTAAAATTTAGGTGTCGATTTGTAATTGTGTTAAAACATCAATGAAAACAAATATATTTGGATGTGGTGATGAAAATGATTTATTAAACTTCGCGTGGAAAGCCTCATATTTGAGCTTAAAATATAATATAATATAAAGTATAATATAATAATTATAGGGAAATGAGTGTTTACTAAATGTTTAACCCCTTCAAATGCATGATAATTTTATTGAAATACTTTTGAGCCCATGTGCGGTTCGACCACTACCTGTTTTTTACCCGAGTGCAGTTCGACCATTACCTTTTTTAAACCCAAGTGCAATTCGACTAAAATAAGTGCAGTTCGACCATACCCGTGGGGGACATTTAATGCCTTAAGTGAAACTTAAAATACTTTAAAAATGTACGTTGGACTCTTTCAACATGCAAAGAGCTATTACGGATTCCAAATTTATTATTAAACCGTACTATAAAAATACCTATGTAAATATGTGTCTCACTAAGGTCTCAGGTACAGCATAACGTTTTTACAGTGTTAATTTAGGAAAACTCTTTATTTAGTCTCATTACGAATCTAAGAGTTTTTAACGCCTTTCAGCATATATTATATAACACTTAGTCTAGACATTCGTTTAAGAACACCAATCAATATATTCGTAATAAAACATAATACAAAAAATAAAAACTCATAAATTATAATCAATTTTTATTTATATAGCTTCTAGATACGTAGTAAATAAATTATGATCTATTAGTCGACATCTATAATGTTAAATATAAAAAGGTATATATATTTAGGTCGTATCGTATAATTGATATTTGACGGTCGGCTTTTAGGAAAAGTATTGAATAACAATCTTTTTTTTAAATTTATTATCAACGTATATGCGCTCCATAGTTTACCTATTGTGACGGAACATGATATGTGTATTTAAAGTCAAATTAAGTACATAATATGGTTGTAATATATTATGCTCCCCTCATATTTTATCAGACAAATAAATTTCGTTAGTAATTTTATGACATAAGAATATAAGATCAATTTTTGAGTATACGTTTACCCACTATATCCACATAATATAATATCACGTGTAGCATAGACCAACAGTTAAAGAACAATATTATTTCTATAGGTAGGTATATAGTATTTTAGGCATATAATTATATAAGATACATAATCTTGATAAATATTAACGTAACGTTATCATAATAATTGTATTTAAATCAATGCACATTACACATTTTAAACACTTAAAACCATTGACGATTTATTGTTAAAATAAAACCGTGGCTCAAATTTGATCGTCGGGATATCCGAATGCATATATCTATGCGATTAGATTTTGATACAGTATAAATCGTATTTTACATGCATATAACAATATTATTATAGCCCTATATAATATAATCAGATGAACTTAGTATGTACGTAATGACCAGCGGCGTTTTAAAATGTTGAGTTTGTGTCGCAACAAAATGTGTACGTCCCCTATAATAGTTATCTATTGAGAACAATAAATTATCGGCCATCATAGCATATCCAGCACATGCGGTTAACGACCAATTGAAGTTCATTATCAACTATCGTGTTATAATAGGCCACCTCGAAGTCCGAACAAATAATTCTTATTAATTAAAGTTAAAGTAAATCAAACCGAGATGACTAATCGAATTCATTTGAAGAAATATTATGCTAGGTAGTAAAATTTAACAAATACTGTTTATTTACGACATAATCGTTAAAATATTAAATTTTATACCGAAAAGGACGCAGAACTCTTCGAAAAAAATGATATTATGTATAACAATGCTATGCACAATATACTTAATAGAAAATATCGATATACATACGTAGTATGTTAATATTGATGTAAAATAATGATTTGATACATGGCTCTGTAATCCCCTTACCAATTATTTTATTTTATTTTCTTATTGTTTATAGTCTTAATACGATATACTTATACATCTGTAACTTACGAATCAATAAGAATATGCAATAAATTATTGATTATAATAGTTATTTTACATGATAAGTTTGATGAGAGGAGTCTATCAGTGACAACACTACTCTTAATTGTTGTTTTTATTTTTATATTTTAATTTCAACTAATGAAAAATGAAAAAATGAAAAAATCAGTGAAATCAATCTAGATATAATTATAAGTAGGTGTCACTGTAATAGGTGTGCTAAATTTTAATTCAATGATTATTGATTGCATAAAAAACAATTCTAAGCAGAAATTTCATTCATAAAAAAACGATTTTTATTTTGTAAAAATTTGAAGTTTTTATCCTTATAGAAAAATAAGTATTTACGATATTTTTCAAATTATTCTGTATCAATATCTTACGAGAAGTCTTGTATTAAATTATCAAGCTTTTTATACTCATACAAAATTTGTATTATATTATAAATTATATAATATATCTATTATGCATCAAAAATAAACTAAAAATATAAAAATTTTAAATATGTTTACAGGTAAATAGCACAATAACTTACAAACCTTTTTTTTAAATTATATCATCTCTAATAGTAAATGCTGAATATAAAACGTTGGTAAATGCGTTAAGTCTCAACAGTTATTTTTTAGATTCTGAACGAAGTGATTGAGTATTGGTTTTACAATGATGTGTGTTTTTTTTTTTGTGTGTGTCTGCGTACAGCATAACTAGTCGAAAAAATGCTTCAATTTCAAACTTTGGGCATGGTTTCCAATGTAAAAGTGAATATCCTTGGTGCATTATAGAAGTAAAAAGTAAACAATTTCCAATAATTTTCAAAAAAATCGAGAAAAACAAAAAAAAAGTGACAGAAAAACAGGAATTTATACGGAATTTATCAGTTTTCGACCAAATCGATTTTTTATATGGTTGTAATTCAAAAACTAATCACTGTAAATACTTGAAATTTTCTCCAAATGTTTATGTTAGTGTTATCTATATACAGTTTAATTTAGGCCCTATCAAAATACTTGAAAATTTAATACAAAGTTCCTCATAAGTTATTCTTATAGTGATTAAAAAATTATAAGAATACATAGGCACAATTTTTTCTTATAAGCGTTTATAGTACAAATTTTAACGAAATCTGTCGAAAATTCGAAAATTTGCAAGTCATTTTGAAGCTGAAAAATCATAAAATTTTTTGTGTTTATAACTTACTAAGGATTAACAATACAACACTAAGTTTTCCATAAGTTTTCCTTTAAGTAGCTATAGAGAAATCTCGAAGCGTCATTATGGGAAAAATTTGAGGTGCGTTTGAATTTTAAATTTTTACGAAATAGCGTTACGATAACGATTTATCCTGAAACGATTTTAAATATTTGTTATTATTCAAAAAGTATAAGTTGTAGATACGTGAAAATTTTATCAGTTATTTAGATTGGCATTTTCTTTACATGATTTAATTTTAAAAATATTTTGACTTTTTTTGAGATATTAATAGACAACTGAAATTTTCAATTTTTCTGAAAAATTTTTTTGAAGGATTGATAAAATTTTTTCAGCCCTGTCAAAATACTTGAAAATTGAATACAAAGTTCCTCATAAGTTATTCTTATAGTACCTAATTGAAAAAATATAAAAATACGTAGGCACAATTTTTTTTATTAGCATTTGAAGTTCAAATATTGACTAAATACGTAAAAATTACGAAAATTCGCAAATTATTTTAAGCTAGAAATTTATACGAAATTTTCTTTTTAAATCAAAAATTTGAAAATTTTTAATTATCTATAATATATCCTAGACTGGCAAATCATCTCCGTTCAAAATCGTTTTTCGTATACAATGATACCTATCATTGCATTCAAATCTAACCTACCCTAATCAGAGGTCCACCCCACCTCCAATGTACAACAGAGCGATACCCACTTACCCGCTTTTGTTATAGTAATAATTATTAATACAGATTGAACAATAGATCGGTTTTGTTTTGTACACAACATTATCGTACATTAACGTTTCTTATGCAGCCTGAATAACCGAAATTAAAAATAGTTTGGTAGTTTGGTAGCAATTGATTAAAGCACGTCATGCGGAGTATTGAGTAATAACTCAAAATTCCAAAGTATGTTTTCAAATTTGGAAAAATTAATTTTATAAAAGTCAATAGGTTAATTTTTCAATTTTCAAGATGGGTGAGGGCCAATTCATTTATTTACACACGGGCCCAAAATGGTGTAGTTGCGGCGCTGAATATAGGTAATACTTGTTTGAAATACAATGCAAAAAAAAAATACTTATTATAATTATCATGGCCTTATGTTTAATAATATTATGGCTTTGAAAATAAATAAATAATAAGTCTAATTTATTATATAAATTAATCACCATCATCATAGTTTATTACCTAATATACCTAATATACCTAATGTACAGCAGAGCGACATCCACTTACCCGCTTTTTTTTTTTTTTAATTTCAACAAAACCACAATTTTTATTTTGTCCAAATCTTGTTTAAGGTAAAAATTATAGTTTACACCTTTGTTTTTTACGCACACAAATTAAAAAAAAAAAATTAAAAATCACACATCTTGTAAAACCAAAATTATATTTTGTTATTTTATCGATCCGTTCAGAAATTAATTTTTTTTTTAAACCTAGGCGAATTTTTGTAATTACTGATAAGTATAACGTAACTACTTTCTCTCGGCTACCATGTTTTACTATATTATTGAATATTGTACATCAAATTAGATAATTTTAATAATAATAATCTTTATTTCTTTTTATTCAGACATATACCTATCAATTTAATCTGTTATTGTTTTTAACAAATCGTAAATAATTTTGTTTAAACTGTGGTTCTTATAAGTGAATGAGGAAAAATGATTCAAATACAATAGTAAATATAATTTAAAACAATTAATAATAAAGAAATTAAATCCTCCACCCTCCCTTAGATGCACGATATGTCACTCCCACCCAGACATCAAATCATCCTCGACAGACTACGAATAGGCCACACATTATACACTCGTGAGCATTAATGAACAAAAAGGAACAACGGATATGCACCTCATGTAACACCTCGATTACAGTAAAACATCTTTTAACTGAATACCCCTCACAAAAAACGCCAGGCACAAACTGTTGCTCCCCAACAATCTGTGTGAAATACTTGCACCAAACGAAGAGAGAACATCGTCACTTTTAGAATTTCTTAAAGAGACCAACATTCTGCATAAAATATAATAGCATTAGCAAAACTTAGAATATCACACAAAATGTAAACATATTTCTCTAAAAACTTATTATATCACCTATTTACAATTTATTATTTTATAACAATTAAGTAAACTATAATATTATGTATTTTGAAACACCAATAACTCCGGTAGTTTAGGCGTATTTGTTAAATAAAAAAAAAATCTAATTGCAATTACAATTACAAAGATAGAAACAAAATTCTTCATATTTTAACATGATATGTATATTTTTAACTACAATATTAAAGTATCTGAAAATAAATTGAGACTATACTGTCATAATTTATTGTTATATTAAAATAATACAATGTATTATGTTTTACGGTCTTCAGAAAAATGTAGGTATTATCTTAATGTTTGCCTACTGCCTAGATCTTTTTTTTTTTTAAACACTAAATTGTTTATCTAAGACATTAAATATTAAAATGTATCTATAATGTATTTATAATGTATCTATTATGCTTATGAAATAAAAATTTAGTACATTGTCAACCGTAGCCAGTAGGTATTATAAAATTATAAATATATCCTACATAAAATTATAAAACATAGTTTGATGAGAATAGTCAGTCGACTAGGAAAAGTTTAACGGTAAAACGATTCGTTCTCGATATATTTCAACTTTATCTAGGTTAAAATAAATTAAAAATACAAATACAAAATAATACTGGTATTAAAAAATTACTTGAGCTATAAATGACAACTTTAAAATTTTACATAAATTATGACGTAGTTAAACGTTGTAATCAAGTATATAATTATAATATTATGACAAGAAAAATCCTAAAATCCTTAAATATAATTTATTATTATAGTTTGTGTACCCAATTCACTTTAAAATATGTTAAGTTGCCTATCGATAAAAACACAGTAATATAAAAATAATTATCACAACTTACAATTACCTAAGTATAAAACAATTTTACTTAATAACAATTAACTAGCGGTTTTTTATACCTAGTATTTTTAATTATGAAACACATTTAAATTACATTTTAAAATAATTAAAAATACTAGGTATAAAAAACCAAATGTAATTTAAATGTGTTTCATGAAATAAGTAATTCTGTTATCTTTATAATATAATATTGGTATAGTTAGTTTATTCGTCATCTTCATCAAGTCGTTGATTCACATACATCATTTGGTTATTTAATATCTCATTCTGTTCAAGGAAAAAATCACGAAAATCGATCAAGTCATTGTAAAGTTCATCTAATAAATAAAAACAATAATGATGAAGTTCTTAAATTGTGTATTAACGATTACGTGGGAGCTGATCCTTACCGTTGAAGAAACTATGAGATTTTCCTGATCCTCCTACTTCTGCTGGCAATTCATTTCTCGATATGTAATTGAAAATATCATTTGAACCGACCGGATGAAGTATTATCTGAAAATTATCAAAAGAAATTGTATTAGTTAACTAGATACGTCGTCATTTTCCATTAATAGTAAAATATTTATAAGTTATAAGACTATTTAGTTATAACAGCATAATACTATTCATTATTGCTATTGCACTCAAAATATGATAGTTATTCTCACAATTATTCAAAAACATGTTTGAAATTACAAAGTTTTATTTTGAATACTTATTTTAGTCAATACTACAGTGAAGTAATCGGTATGAAAGTATGCCGTTTTGTCCACGTGTACAGTAATGTCAGTAATGCAATAGAGAGGTCCTTCACCTGCGGCCACAAATTCGTTATGTATGGCTGATTATTTAATCAAAGTATACCTATAATTAAAGCTTTTGAAAATATTTTTTTGCATAATTTCAAGAGATTAAAATCAAAAATTAAAAAAAAAATAATAATGAGGACATAACAGTAGCTTATGTTGTCTCTCTCCTACAAGTGTATAACATCGAAGATTTACGCTCAGTAGATCGTGTGTAGCTTCATTAGCTTAGAAATTAGAGGGAATCGATCTCTTTTAAATCTTGATGGCAAGCACGTTATAAGTGTTTGTGTGTGAGTTTTTTATAATACTACAATTTTTTAGCAAATTTTGCGTACCTATATAAAATAGCATAAATTAAAATGTTCGTAGCTCGATTTAAAAACAGATCATATCATATTCATATCATCAAGTCGAATACAAAGAATAAACGAAAACTAAAAAAACAAATGTAAAACAATAACTAAGAAATACTGAGAATACAAAAACCAAAAAACTATAAAAAAAACTAAAAAACGAAAATAAATTACACCAATATAAAATAATAATTATGGTATCGATAAATTGTAATTCTGTAAAGTAAATGCATAAAAGCAACCTTTTAATTTTAAGATGCATACTTCCCAGCCTATTAACATATTGTGACCATCTACTGTCCCTTTTGAACAACTCCAATAACCCTTTTGATATTATTTACATTTTCTCAAATAAACAAAATAATATCATATAAAATATATTATCTTTCTTTAGCCTTACAGGCTTTTTAATTTAATTTATATTGTTACTATTTTTTATTTTCATTTAAACAATTATTATATTATATTAAATAATTATTGAAGCTAATTATAATAACAAAGTTTATAGGTACCAAAAAAAAATTGTTTTTTATATAATAATTGTATAATATTATGTTAAATTCTGAGTTCAAGATTATTTTTATTTTTTTACTCTAGAACTAGTACTTTATTATACTAATGCACTTTTAAGTAGTTACTCATATATTGTGGGTCTAACATTATAAGAATTAAAAACACAAACAAAATTATTAAACCATTATTTGGACACAAGATGATAAAAGAATGAAACATTACGTTTTCCGTCTTTGTAATTTTAATATAACTGATTATTCGTTTGCACAACCATGCTTGAATATTATGACTTTTTTAATTTCATTTTTAGTGCATATTTTTACATCATTTACGCAATAAATTCCGAAATTTAAATAATTATTAGGTACCTATTCATACTTCAGAATTTTATTTTGAATATTTGCATGCATTTATTAGTATTATTTTTACTGAATAAAATACATAGTCCCTGTAAAATTTTTGCCCAATTATCTGCTCAATTAATCTTAAAATATATTGATTTTTTAAGATCGTTTTATTTTTTATCAAAAACACCTTTTACGTCGGTTGTAGGTAGAACATCTACATTTATTATAATTGAAATAGCGTTGATAATAATACAAATTACGTGAGGAGGAAGTGTTACCTTTCTATTTCACATTCAAATTATATTAGGTACTCACAAATATATTCTGGTTCCGAAAATGAAACTAATAATAGATGTTATTAAAAGAGTAAAGATGTAATTTCTTTTCAAACATATAATTGTATAATGTTTTCAAATTATGTTAAAATATGAGATTTAAAAAAATCTTTATAGGCACTTATCGAGATAACATTATAATATAAGGAATCACCCTGTACCTATATAATATACAGAGATTATTATTTAACATTATAAATTATAGTATAATATTATAATGTGTGGTTTTTTTTTTTACCATGAATAATAAGTTATATTATAATAATTAAATATAATTAATTTAACTGTAATTTACGAGTAGATACGTAAACACGTTTAGCAAATGACAATATTCGTTTAGTGTATCTTAAGACATACCCGGTCATCTGTACAACACACCTATTAATATGAAATTAATTGTAGTTTTTCTATGTATAATTTACTTAAGCAACATAAATGTTTAATTTTCCTTTTTTATAGTTTATAGGTATATGATTTATTAGTGTTATGCTGGGATAATCGTATCATTATGCTCACATTCACAAATACGGTTGATAGCACGATGTACTATTAAATAATGTGTCTGTCTTGAGTCCCTGACGTTTTTTAGTGTTGAGAGAGTATTGAACATTTTATATTTTGAAAATTAGTATATTAAAATATACAACGTTATGAATTATAACAATAGTTGTTTGCAACAATATGTTTGATTTGTTTATTATATTTTATTTTACAAAATTTTGTTAAATTTCGATATTTAACTCAAATTTAGTTAAAGAATATAAAACTTGATCTATGAAAAAAAGGCACAAAAGAAGAGGTAAACACTTCAATAACCCCTCAGAGACACCCTTAGCTTACCTGTATACTCATACTAATACGTTAATTGTATGTAAGTGTTAGCGTAATTTCTCATGTAATTTGAATTTTGATTTGTGGGTTAAAAATATGGATTTCAATAGATAATATTATTTCTTGGCTCCATTACATTCTGTTAGGTAGGCAAATTAAATTACGTATTTAGGTATTAAAATATTTATAATTTGATAAAATATGGGTAGAAGTAACAACTTTTTTACTGTCCATTTTTTTTTAAATACAATGTCTCATAAAATTATGATGTATATCAGTATATCTTTATACACATCTTTTTATTGTATATATCAATATATCATAATTTTATTTTACCTTCTCTAATAATTCTTGATTAGCGAATCGTGTTACCATTTTCATTATCATTTGCGTAGCTGATCCGGCATTTAAAACATGTACAGCTTTTAAACGAATTGGTAGACCAACCTAAAAATATCATACATATATAAAATTACGTGCATTTTTATTTTTTAATAACTATTGACTATGATTATATTAATTTAAGTCACTTACATATACATGATAATCTATTTAAGTGGGTACACTTATAAACTCGAATAGAAATAATTTTTTTTTGAATTTTTTTTAAACGTTTATGATCTTTTAAAACAGTATACATTTTAATTTTTTTCGCCCTTATATTTATTATAAGTAAAGCTACTATATTGAATTTTAATTTTCAAAAGGTAACATATAGTTAAAATATCGCGAATTAATAAAACAATTTTTTTCATGAATTTACGTGTTAACAATTTTTGTTTTTTATTGATTGATTTGTGAGATACAGATCCCCAAAGTATTAGTGGTTTTTACTATTTTTCCAATGATTATAAAGACCGAGAGCTACTGATAAATTCGATATCGCTGAATCCAAAGTATTAAAATATATCCAATTAGTCCAATTATTCGATAATTTAATAAATGATTAGGGTTCAAAGTACAAAAGTTATCTTTAATTAATTGTTATTTATTTTGTTACCTTGGTTCAGCGATATCGAATTTATCACAATAAGCTCCTGATCTTTACAATTATTATTGGAAAAATTGTAAAAACCACCAATCCTTTAAGAAGCTGTATCTCACAAACAAATCAACAAAAAAAAGAAAATGTTAACACGAAAATTCATGAAAAAAATGTTTTTATTAATTCATGATAATTTAAATATATGTTACCATCAGTTGAAAATAAAAAATTGATAGTGGTTTCACCAATAAATATAAGGGTGAAAAAAATTAAAATATTATACAGTTAAAAAAATGAAAAATAAACCTAAAAGTTTAAAAAAAAAGTTAATACTTTTCGAGGTAATTAGTGTATCCACTTAAATGGATCCCCCTGTATTATTATAAGTCGATGTTTAGATATTTACACAAATCCGTTCGTATTCCTGAATGACCATTTTTCCGAAAAATCATTTCACAGAAAACTAAAATCTCAAATCTTTTTTTCTCAAAAAATCCCAAATTTATTTTATTTATTTATTTTTGTTTTATGCAAAAATATTAGTACTATATGTTAGTATTAAGTATAATATAATATTATATACTAAAAAATCAATAATATAATAAACATTTTATAATATAAATGTAACAAAATTATAGAGTAAATTGTATGTCATTGTTCTTGAAACTGTTTTTTATAAATTTTTTAACAGTTCCGGAAAGAATAAAAACATAGGTGAAAATTAATGGAGAAACCTGTATAATTGACATTTTAAATTATTAATAAAATTTATTTTTTTAAATTATTTACATTGAAAGTTTCATCTATAAACCATCAATCACTTTTCTCTAAAAGTTCCATATTTCCAAACGTGTTAAAAACATTATAATATTTGTTATTTCGACTAGGAATTATTCATTTAAATATTAAAAAAATTTTTTGGTTACATGAAAACCACTAAAACGCATCGTTCAAAATTATAATACTACAACAATTCCAATACGGCTATATTAGGCACTATCCAAGTTAAATTGTCATTGATAAATTCGATCACTTGTGAATAACGAGTTATCCTGATTGTTATTATTTATAAATTATTACTGTATTAAATAGCCTTATATACCTTTTAGTTTTTACCTATTTAAAAATGTATAATCATCGATTATATGACGATATGGTATTTTGATCCAGTATAGGTACACATAATTTAATAGTATGAAATAAGTATATTATAGGGAAAAGGACTAAGGCATTGGTAATGTTTAGATATAAATATATAATATATTTAAAATCTATACCTAATGGCTAATAATAATCAATAACATTTTAAAATACTTAAAGAAAATATAAACTCAGGATTCATGTTTCAGGTTAGTCTTTTTGGGATACGAATTCGAAAAAACATATGATAACCAAAAATTATCTACAACTATGTTGTTATCATTTTCATTTTAGTGACATTTTATATTAGGTAGGTACAAATCGTATCTAATTTAATATGTGATCATATAACATAACGACATGTTATGATCTTATTTAAAGGCAGCATACTCGGTACACATTATCTGAGTACATTTTTTAAATGATCCTTAAGTTTCAATTTTTTTTTTTCAATGTCAGCAAGTCGCTTTATTTAGAAACTAGTTGGGTGACATTCTATACGTCGTCTTTGAGACTTCGCTATAATATTATACGTAAGTGGTTAAGGTCGTCGTGGGCCAAATAAATGCATAGAAACAGTTAAGAGGTAAATAATATATTAATACATAGTTTCAGTTAAAAGGTGGCCTAGAGAGAGACATAACATCGGACCCACGTGTCCCATTGAATTCATCACACAGTTTTAAGCATAACAGACTCATTTTCGTTGTCCTTTGTATTTTTTAAAGTGAAAAATATTACCTATATTTTATCAAGGATAAACTGAATAAAAAAATGGGAAAGTGAGTACTACTCTACTTTACATTCGGTGTGGGTAACTGCGATTGTATGTATTAAATTTGAATTCAATAATCACATAAAGTCATTGTATAGGTACGAAAAACGATTACGTTATTATATAGAATAGTCAGCCTATTATATTACTTGGTAATATAAATAAAATTGATGTTAAAGAAAATTACTTTACTATTAGATATTATAATAGTAATTAAGTTGATTAAATTATTTTTTCCCCGAAAACATGCATTTGAAAATATAATAAATATTGTAGGTTAATATATGTATATAAAATATACAGATATTAAAAATATTTTCAAAATTTAAACTTTAAAATTTAAACATTCAATTTTCGTTTTTTTTTAATAACACTAATAACAACTTAATATAAATTAAAATTTTCAACATTATATGACTACAAAAATTATCAATCGAATTGATAAAAAAAAATTTAAAAGAATCAAAAATTTCTCATGGTTATTAACAGCTCAAAAAGAGTCACAATATTAATTTTTTTTAAATGTAATATTATATGTAAAAAATCATCACAGGTACATAAATATTTCGTATAAATGTTAAGTACTAAAACTATGGGAATTAGTTTTTGAGTTATTCCTATGGATAGTATTGTTTGAATCTAAAAAACACCTTAGTGAAGCAAAGAAGGAAAAACGTAAATAATTTTATCTTACAGGCTACTGGGATAAGCATACAAGAACTGTATGCTGTAGCTGTATTATTACTTCTCTTTATGTGGCCCCACAAATTGTTATCCACCCTGATCCCTTAGAATTTAGAAGTCTTAATTCCGGGCTTAATAATATAGAATATATCTATAGATACGTTGAAGCACAATATAGTTATATGTGGGTATTACTATACATAATGATTTAATATTTATAGTATTGTCATTATTATTATAAAAGCTATATAGTTCTGCAGACATCAACTTACCTCTAAGAATTTTAACATTTTACCAGCAATTCCAATGGGTATTTTAACGATGTGACGCCAGTTCAACCCCTTGGTATCTATAACGATAACCATTCCGTCACACGTACCGTACTTTAAAAGCGTATAGTTCATCCACATAGCTAGGTATTTGAAAAGTGGCAAGTATTCAAACATTTCGTGATTGGTATCTTGAAACATCATAAATAGAACTCGATCATTTTTGTCCGTGTTAACAGTAGGCATTTGCCCAATGCTCCTGTACAAATTAATAAGATAAAACTAAATGCATTTATGTAAATCATACTAACTCATCACATAAAAAATATTTAGCCACAAAAACACCGGATATTTCTTATCAATAAATTTACAATTACACCATACATATAATTATGATCCTATAATACAGTGGTCCCCACTACGCGGCCCGCAGGCCTCATACAGCCTTTAACAAATTTAATGCGGCCCGCACTCAAATTAAATTGTACATTCTAGATTCTACAATCCTAAATCCAAAAAAAACGTTTGTGTCATTCATGAACTGTAATCCTACAATACCCTTTCCTAACAAAACATCCTGTCTCATTTTATTATTATAATTATTCTTCACTAAATTCAGTGAACTGCAATTGTACATTTTTATATTGATAATTAGGTAGGTATTATCATTAAAAATATGAAATAAATCAAGTACTATAATTGAATAGTTTTTTTTCAATCAAGCCAACCAAGACCATATCCCTTCATCTATGCTTAGTGTAAAAATATTTTATAAAGATTGTACAGATTAAAATAAGTATGACAAAAAAAAATGTAAGCGGCCCTCAAATTATTTTCAAAAATTATACCTTCATTATATTATACGAGGAGATTTTGTTTACATATACAACATTTACTTCCTCAATTCAAGTTGTTATGATATTTTAAAAAAATTTTATCATACAATTCTTAAATTATTTATAATATAATGTAATACTATACTAAATGTTTTAAGAACCCCGAGATTATTTTTATATAATATTATCATGTCATCAATCATCATAAACATGATTTGCATTTATTGTCAGTATAGAAATTTAGTGCTATAACTAAATATTAAAAATTAAACAAATATGTTCAAAATAGTACAAAAACTAGATGGATATATATTTTTAAATTAAATATCCGTCTATGCAGATTATTTAATAATGGCAACATATATATTTCTACTCGCTTACATAGGTGCCTACTCTGTAACTGATTAATGGTTTAGTGGTTAGCACCGAGGTTGTCAACTCAATACATATAGTAATATTACTTATGCATTATTATAAAATTCTAAAGGACATTAAACAAACAAACTCAGTAAAATTATTCCATAAAAATCGAATTCTAAAACCAATAATAATATTATGTCGAGTACAAAGATAAATAGATAATCTAAGTAATTTAAAATGATTAACAAATACGACAAATCATTTTTTTCAATCTCTACCTAAAGATTAAGTAAAAGTTCTTAAATTAATTATTAAGCAGCATAAATACAGTATACACATCAACATGACTGAAACCAAATTTTTCAAACAAATGTAGTTAAAAAATTGCAAGTATTCATAAGATACACAAAAATGATTTGACAACAACTTATCATCACTCATACGTTTGCTGAGTCAATAAACTTCATGAAATTAAAATTTTTCTTGTTTGTTTATATTTCTTTAAAAGTATCAGCCATTAAGCTGAATGCTGATAGTAAGTACTGAACACTTAATACGTATCCTAAATAAGTACTACTGATTACTTCTTGGTTTGAACTTTAAATTTTATACTTATGACTCACAGATTTCAAATAATCATTTCGCGACTCGAGGTCATAATTTACAGATACATAATATTCTATTATAATGAAATTATCTATCGTGAAATTTCCTATAGCATAACTGAAAATTAAAGGCGTTAAATAAAATTTAAGAACCTTAATAAAAAAAATAGTGTTTTCTATCTAACATGATAATGATAAGGATATTAAAACTCAAATTTAATAAACAAGATTAAAATGTCTATATAAATTAGTTTAAAAATGATAGATACCTACTGTAGTAACTAAAAATCTTATAAAAGTATAAAACGATTATTTAAATGTCTGTTTGTTTGTTTTTTTTTTTTTTTTAATAAAATTAGAATATTATTGACTTTGTGTTCATCTAAACAACAAAAAAATAACATACCATATTAAAAGACACTATTCTAACTTGCATTTTTTTAGTTTTAGTAGGTAGGGAAAATTTCAGTCATTAAAGAGATCACAGTACAAAATAAATACGGATTTGACTCGACTGATATTCTTTTATCTTTACACTATGGTTAATTTACAATAATAATTTTTTTGTCGATTAATCGAAAAAATAGTAGAATTACTTACAAGCAATTATAACTCAGTTCTATATCATCAGCTAATGGATCCAATTCACAAAATACTTGTGGAATTCTAAAGTGAAACCGATAGCAACTCTGAATGGTCTTTTTGGCTAATTCTATATCAAAATTACAGCTGTGTAGAAATGCCAAATATTTTTTGTCTGAAAAAATCAATTAAATCAATCTTATTAATTTTACTAAAACGAAATAAATTAACCATAATCACGTTTTATGACTATGGATAAAAAATGTTTGTTTGATGAAACTATTTAACTATAATATATTGGTACTAAATATAAGTGTTATAATATCCTGTTTGCGAATTTCAAAACTATAAAAATAATTTTTTATTCATTTTCAGGAAGTAAATACTAAAATATCATTAGTTTATAATGCACTATACGAGTTAGGATCCCGACATATGTGGGTGAATTAACTATCATATAAAATTTAAAAAATTAGGGAAAGACCCTGATTGCCCAAAAACGATCTTTCGCTTTTCGCCCATGTCGCTTTTTACCCAAATATCTTAAAACTACTTTTTTTTTCGCTCAAGAGTTTTATAGCACTTTTATATCACATTTTTATAATACATTTTGAAAAACACTTACCTAAAATTATTTAGTATACGTTTAAAATGGTCTGTTTAATATTTTATAAAAATAATATCGTCATAAGAACATTTGGGAAACTATAGGTACCTATATCGTATATACTATCTATATATAAAGTTTAGAATTGTTTGCCATCGAGATATTTTTAAATCTAGAAGAAGAAGCGAAATGTTTTGCTGAGAACCTATATACTATCTGACTGTCCAGTAAACGACAAACCGAACGATACCGAAATCTCAGAAGATTTTTTTTTATTTGCACCTAGTATTTGGGAAGTTTATAAGTCAGAATTAATTATAACAACCAATATATGTGAATCTTTTTTTTTTCAACAAACGTTTTAATCATATTTATCTATCATAAAGGCCTGGTTGTAAATGAAATTCAAACTGAAGTTTACATTAAATTGAACACTGTTCATTTACAGACTTGCTCCAAAGATAAAAAATTATAAACCGACAACGAAAAAATGAGAAAAAATACAACAATTTAAAACAGGAACAATTAATCGGTATGATTTTATTAAATCAATGGTATTTAATTGTTATTATTATTATTTTTTTTTTTTTGAAGAGGCCTAGTCTAACCTAACTTAACCTGAGGCTTCGACAACAAGGGCTATTAGCCTGATTGTTATTATTTTATAAATGTAATAATTCTTTTTTTAACGGTTTTTATATTAATTTTTTTTTTGAATTTATAATATTCTTAAACAAATTCAACCTTGAATTTAAATAAACATTTTTTTTTTGCGACGCTATTGTAATAAATGTTATAAAAATACTTAAATTTAATAATATTACGTATACGTTAAAAGTTGCGATGTATGTTCTAAAAATATTAAAATATATGGGTAACATAATAATATTATAAAAACTATTTTATCATAATATTTAAAATTTTTATGTTTATCTTCATAGTTATTTATGACATGTTATTATTTAAAGTGGTATTTTTCTCTAAGATATGTTCTAAAAAATAATAATAAAACATAGTCATAAATATAATTTATCAATATGTAACTAGTATTTTTTATTTATAGACAGACTACAAGAGCTATTGATAATAATAATCTGAAATATTTTTTTGGAAATAAAACTAGAATTGTCAGATTACTATTTAAGTCGACGTACACTGAAAAAAATTGAAGGATTGTCAAAAAAAAAAATGTATAAATAAAAATAACAATAGACAAGCTAAAACCCTCAAATTAGGACGCAAAAAAAATTATGAAATTTTAAATATTTTTGTCCAAGCTAGTATTAAATACCTACCTATAATAGGTGTATTAAATTCAAGTATGCCACGATAATTTTTAATAAATATTTTATATTAGTCATTAATCATTACCTAATACTTGTCTTCACTCATCATTCTGGTACTAATTCAATTAATTATGCATTACAACTTCGTGAGATGTTATCCGTTTAAAATAACTTTTCGTATTGAGTATAAATAATGAATTATAGATTATAGATCGTGACTAGCAAGTAACTGTTCGGTCATAATAATTTGTTGTATCAATTTTTACATATGTTGCTAAATTCAATTCTGGTTTCCAAATCATCTATTAGTTCTATGTTATTAGTTATTTATTGTTTAAGTATCTCGAGCTAATTCGAATGTAGACATTATAACCAGTGAACCTGTGAGCTGTGGTAGGCAAAAACATTTTTTTACTAGCAAAAAAAAATATTTTAGTAAAAAAATTATTTTTGTTTTTGATTTATTGTATAAATTAATAAAATAAATTATAAATATGCTCCGTATATGGAAAATACTGTCATTTTCAGAAAAGTACAAAAAAAAAGTTATTAAATCAAGTGGTATGAGTGAAAATATTTCAAAATTTGTTAGCAGTACGTGAATATAAAAAGATTATGAATCGCTTCACTAAACATCTACACGGTAAATAACAAGCAAGCTCATCCCCTTTTATCATAAGAAAAAACCAATATGATAATTTATAGTAAAAGTGGGTATGGTTCTTCTTTGAAAAAAAAAATTAATTCGACTAGAGAACACTATAATTCTTAAATCACATAAAAATCCAAGTTGGTATTTGAAAATATAGTCTCACCAATTTGGTCTATATATATTATTATGTGATTGGAGTAACGTAATTCTTCTTGACTACAATCTAACATTTTTTTTAAATAATTTGATATTGATGCCCCCCCCCCATAAAAAAAAAACTCTGGTTGTCTGCAAGTTAATAAAAATTCCAAAAATTAACATTTGAGTAAATGTTTTGTCAAGTAAAAAACTAGGGGGGGAGGTGAACAATCTTGGCAAATCACTTTATTTATTACTTGTTAGGTACCTGATATTGGCGGCAAATTATCGTCATCTTCTAAGCTCTCCTTTAACTTTTGGATATTGTCCAACGTGAGCTCCGGATATTTGCTCTGCTCTACTTGAAGGTATTCACTGAACGGCGTCAACATGGAGTGCGTCATGTCGATAAGTTTTCTTAATTCGTACGTATATATTAATAGACTAAAGTCTCACTAAATGAAATATAGCTATTGTGACTGATTGTCACAAAATAAAATTTAACAATTTTTTTTATTATCTACAGTTGTAATCATAAAAATTGGCGAGTATCCTGGCAATACTCTATCGATATTAGCTATTTTCATGCGAACGGTGTTGCACTCAAACCGTCAACGATATTACAGCAGATCATGTCGGGTATATTAAAATAATATAAAATATTATAGTTTTGTAAATCGTATCCTAGTCTGTCGAACGACCAAGACACTCTGCGAGTCAATCTTCAACCAGTTTGTTAGCAGTTATATGTAGATACGTATATATTGTAATATAATAATAATAATAATAATATTATATCGTATAATATACTGTGCACCAACTTGGAGAAGGGCAAGGTCAACATGAACGCTGGCATGATAATATGAGCAAGAGAAACAAAAGATCCCATTCAATACATAAAATATTTAGTTATCCTAAGTACACTAGTTAAGGCTTCTACCTTGTTCATTGAACGAGTATATTATTTATTAATAGTGTCACGTCAATTTTTTTCAATATCGATTTTTTTAGGTTCTGATACTAAATCGTTTTAGTGTTATACAATGATGTTTATTTTTGTGTGTGTGTCTTAATAATAAAATATGTTTCAAAATTTTTAGCGTTATGGGTAATATTTGAAGGTAAATTAGAATCAGTTGTACGAGAATTAAAAGTAAACAATTCCACGTAATTTTATTAATATTTGGAAAAAATATTAATATTTACTTCTAACATCATTTTTTTTTTTTGACAAAATAAATTTTGTAATATTTAAAAAACAAATAACTACAGATACTTTAAACTATCATCAAATATTTAAATTGACATTTTATGATTATTATTATTTAATAAATTAAAATATGACAGCATATCATACGCTATTGCAAGTTTAAATAATTATAAAATTTTACAAAATATAATACTTCGTAGATGTGCCGAGTCGTTATTGAATAAGTATAGATATATTTCTCAGAAATGCATAGTATAATGTATAGTAATTTGACTCTGTTTTATCATCTTTTTTAATTTTATAAAATATTTTATAATTTTATTTTTATGGTACCTACTTAATCTATTATTCCTTTGCGAAAAAAACTTGTAATTTAAGAATATCAAACATATTATACCTGGACAATTTTATTTCAATAAATAATTGTTATTCGTTTGTAATTTAAATAATTAAATTTTGACTAAATTGGATATTTAAATTTTAAAAATAATAATAGCTATGTTGGTTATTTTGTTCTGATTTAAAGTGATTTTACAGTTTACACCCTAACACACTTTATACTTTAGTATTTACCCAAATATTTATTATGATTTAGTGTACCTATTACATTTTCAACGTTTTTAGAGGTATATAATATACTTATTCTTCGAAGTTACGAACGGTGTGAAAATCACGACTTGTGTGCACTTTCTATTTTTCAATATTACGCACATCGCACATGTATAATTGCAGTATAATGTTGAATTCATATAGACTATTGGCAAGGATTTTAATAATTTCTTTTAATATTTTTTTTTAAACACGCACTTGCAGATAACTCATGATATTATACACGTTCTGGCTGTCAACAATAATACTATACATTTCAAATTATAGATAAGACAATCATGTAATAAACAAATGGTAGATAAAACCAATAAGAAAACACTTATTAATTATCACGAAATAATTAGTATAGGTACATGCTTAAAAATCGATTTAGTTTATGGCAGTTTATCCATATAAATGTAATGCTTGTATTTTAGTAATTATTTCACATAAGTATTTTAGAAAATGTATTAATTGTTCATGTGTTAATCGTATCATACCAAATTATAATTGAATTTGATTTAGCTCAATACCATTAATAATTAATTATAAATTATAAATTATTAGTATTAAGTAGCATAATATCTAAAAGGAAGTACCTACCTGTCTACCAGTCTACTTAATGAGTAAACAGTAATATTAATCATTGTGGTAAAAATTTGATAAATATAAATTTGATTAACATAATTTTGATCCATGCATATATATTTTATGAAAAATAAATTCATAGCACTAACTACTAAGTAACTTTATTATAGAATAAATGTACGTTTACGTGAAATTGAGCATACAATACCCATCAAGGAAAACTACTTATTTCAGTTATTTTTCGTCGATATGGTTTTGCGTTCTAATTGAATGTATAAATAATAAAATATTATGTGCACTCATAACCAATATGTATTGTGCACACATTTATGTTAATAGTAAATATTGCTGAATCAGAGTTCAGAATTATTAAAAAAATTATTCAATTGATTATGCGTAAGTATTTTTCTTTTTATTATTATTGATAAGAAAAATGTACTTCTGTACATCAGCAAGCTGAGGTTATTATTTATTATTAGTAATTAGTATATTGTACGAATTACCATTTACAGCATCGGTTTTTATAATAAACTGTACTTATAAGTACCAACAGACATTTTTTGCAATAGTTATTTTTTTCCTCCTGCAGTGTTTAATGAGAAATCAAAGTTTTTATTCTTGGTGAATAAAAAAAATCAGAATTTACATAAAACAAAGAATAGGATGCCAAATAAAATAAAATGGTCTGTAAAATAATTCACAATACAGAAGTGCAATGCCAAGATTGATGGTTGAAGTGTAGATTATAAATTGACACGAATTTACACGTTAAGAAGATAATTAACTAATTCAATAATAATACAAATAAAGAAGTACAAGAAGCATTTAATAAAAATCAAGCTTTTGGATATGTATACCAGGAATACTATTTATACCTACTAATTTTTTGAAAAATTCAATCTTGTTTTTTAGTTATGGTTTATAATCACCTGAGCTTTAAATGTTTTCCTAATATTTATGTTAGCATTCAGGCATTCTAGAAAACACAAATTTTCAATTAATTTTGGTAATTTTGAGCGATCAAAAAATATCAATAATAAAGTCACAATTTTTTTTATATATTTTTAAAGTATAGCAAGTTTGACAAAAAAGGAAATTCAAACGTAAAATTACGATTAACCCTCAAATGGTTTTACTTTTTCTGTTTAATTTAAAAAATATATATTAATTATTAGATAAAAAAAATCCAATATTGTACTTAAGTATAATATTACATAATTTACTGAGTATAAACAATGGCATTTCGTAAATATTTAAATTAGTCAAGTCCCCATAAAAATTTAAACATAACTCGTCATCACATTGTATGTTAAAACACGTTGACTGCCATGCAGCTGCCGGCGGCCTCAAGAATATTTATCATGGGTACGCCAAAGACATTTTTCAGTGTCATTATAAATTTGTAATTGTATATATACTATTGAATTTGAAAAAAAAATTAAAAATAAAAAAAAAATTTTAAAATTATGTTTAAAAAAAAACCTCAAAAATACATATAATATTATATGCCATTGAATAACGAATTATTATAATTAGATAATATTATATGTTTAGGTAAATCTTGAATATCTTTTCGATTCGATTTTAATTCTTCATAAGGAGGGCGAGGTGTTCGATAAATATTTTTTAGGAAGTTGGGGTTACATTCTACAGCAAACTGTTATTGTGGAAAAATTTTATTTTAGCTTCTTTGATTATTTTTGACATAATATCACCTTTCCAGTTATTTTAAAATTTGTTCTAAAATAATGTAATACCATTGCGAGGTTTTTTTTACACATTTATTTGTATTATTACATTATAAATGATAATAAAACATTTATTTGAATAACGGAGTATAATATTATTTATATTACTTATATTATTTTACCAATATATTTTTACTGTTGTTTTTCCTATAAACAACCCTAAAACAAATTTAAATACTTAAAAATAATATGAGAATCTAAAAACAAATTGTATAATATTTTACAAATTAACTTTAATTACTATTGTACCTTAAATCAATTTGTCTCTATAGTTATTTTTTATATACAGCCCGTCAGGTGGTGTGATTTTATGACTGTCAATAATTGTAAGATGTGTCTTATATATTTAAACCATAAGCATGCGCACGGGGTATGCAGGGTTCGCGCTTGCATACCCTGCGGGCAGACGCTTGGAGGCACATGATTACATACATGAACAATGTCTTAGTTCATAATTTTGACTGGTTAGTTAGTGGTTACAAAATGATGATAATACGATATCAATATGGAATATGGACTTATTTTTAAATTCATTGTGGACGGTTCTCAATAATTTAAGGAATAAGGAAATATGGATTTTATTTTCAGTATATGCATTTACTATTTATATTTTCCTACAAATTACGATGATTACGACTGACCAGTGAACACTAATACAATTATCTTTACCGTGCGTTTTCAATCAAGTTGCAGTGATAACCCAAAAGTGCCTAGATGAATTAATGTTGATAGTCATAGAACAACAAATTTATATTGTAATTGACAGTTTGACACAGAAGATGTGATTGAAGAATTTAAACTCCTTATACCAAGGCTTGAATTATAACAATTATGTATAATGTAAACTTTCATTTCAATAAATATGTTTATAAAAAAAATGAGAAACAAAATTTTATTCTAATAAAAATTAGTAACCATAAGCTTAAGATGAAATATCATGCACATTAATTTTAAGATCATTTATACTTTGTATCTATGGGAGAGGGACATATTATTTAATCAGCCATATACTCTGCAAACAAAGTCTATGCACGTTATGATTTAAACGCAGAACCAATTGTCCGACAACACTTTTACGACCATCAAAATTATTCTTTTATTCACACAATAACAAAAATCAATTTTTTTTAGTTCTGTAGTCCTTTATTAGGTATAGGTACTTACTTTTAAGCTACTTGGCTACACATGAATTTTAAAATTTAAAAACAATCATTAGATTAGATAACTCATCATTAGTTTTAAAATCTAAACCAAAATTAGTCTTAACTCTTAAGAGATATATTTTTTATTATTAAAAATTAATTACAAGTTACAACCCATACAAGTTGGGGTGCATGACGTAATGATGGTGACAAGAAATTAGAAATTATGGAAAGAAGAAGGGTCAACTACTATATTACCACCTAAACGGTTTAAATCATTTTTAAAAACTTCTTTTACATTTTTGTTTCACTTCGTGTACTACCTAACAGTTACCAATTTCACCCAATTCAAATACCACAGTTGGTTCTCATTAAACTATTACAATAGCTTAAATATTCAGTAATCACTTTTATTTAAACTAATAATAGACGTGATATTTCACTAGTTTATTTGAATAAATTAATTCAATTATTATGTGAAAGATATAACATCGAATCTTGCTAAACGAGTATGTTATTCAAGGCTGAGAGCTTACATGCAGTTTGTTATCATATTCAATACTTTTCATACTTTATTTTAATTGCTATTACCTTCATGCAAATTTTAGTATTAGGTATGATATTTTAAAACTATAAAATACATTATAACGTTATAGGTACACAAATTTTGACTAGCTAATGTAAATTTTAATAACTACCTGCTAAAACAGATAAATTATTTTTCAATGATTTTTATATACATATTTAATACACGCTTCAACTTTAATATCAATTTAATTATTATAACCGCTTTAACTATAGGCAATTTATAGCTAATATTTATTTTTTTAAAGTTGTCTCTGATAATATTATATATTTATGTTGTAGTATATTGTACCTTCATAATACGTTATTAGTTATAAGTTATAACAAAAACTATGCATATTAGAATGTACCGTAAATAAAAAAAAATATGCTTTCAAAAAATCCTTTGTTTCTAATTTATTGTTATCACTAAAAAGTAGAAAATTAAAAAAAATTTAAAAAAATTTTTTAAAAACATGCTTTTCTTAATTCTACTTAATACATGAACTAAAAAGTTGAAAATAAACTTACTTTTAAAACAATTTCTTAATGAAACTTCAAGGTTATCAAGATATTACTAAAAGTGTATCTAAAATGTATTTGTTGCAAAATTTTTAAAACTTGTGAATTACAAAAAACGAAAAGCATGGGGCTCCTATGATTCAAGAATATGTCTTACAAAATTGGAAGTATGATCAATAATCTTTAAAATACTTATCATAAAGTTTATCTAATGATTCAGTTGTAGAGTGACTTTACATAGGAGTTATCATAAGTGCCCCATGCTTTTCGTTTTTTGTAATTCACAAGTTTTAAAAATTTTGCAACAAATACATTTTAGATACACTTTTATTAATATCTTGATAACCTTGAAGTTTCATTGAGAAATTGTTTTAAAAGTAAGTTTATTTTCAACTTTTTAGTTCATGTATTAAGTAGAATTAAGAAAAGCATGTTTTAAAAAAAATTTTTTTTATATAGTATTTATTTGAGTATTAATATAATATGTAATTATTACTTTTAATTACGGAAATAATTTTCATTTGTGCATAAATCATTATACGTCAATTGTATCAACATAGAATTTAAAATTATTAAAGACTTAATTATATTTATTATAATTATTTATTTACTATATTAATTATATAATTTTTCTACGATTACTATTATTTTCCGAAATATATTTTTATATGATCTGAATATATTATGTTGTGCAATAAATATAAAAAATGCAATATTTGGAATGCGTGAGATGAGAAAGACATTTTATTGATTCGCTCCCAACGAAGTATAATTTTGAATAATGCCTCATTATATCATTGTTATTTTAAACGACTATATTAAATACATTAGATGATGTTGTGAATGTTTTAAGAAGAGTGAGCAAAAACGCCAAAAACTAATGGATCTAAGTGCTAGGTGTGGTACCTACGTATTTTAATTTTTAAGTATACACGTATAGAAGTTTTTATGATGGTAGGTATAGGTATATTTGATTTCAAGATATCTATATATTGTTTCATTATAAACATGCAATTGTAGTCATCATAACGAGACTGAGAATCGGCCACTCTCAAATTTCGCACAGTTTTTTAATGGCTAAAGAAGATCCTCCAACATGCGCAACATGCGGCGTCCAAATTACCATTAAACACTTACTCACCGAATGCCGCACATACCACAACATCCGATCAAGCCTCAACCTTTCCGAATCACTCTCCGAAATACTTCAAAATCATCCCAAGGCCATAACAGACATCATCCAATTCATCACAACAGCAAACCTTCAATCCAAAATCTAGAATTAAGTTCTCTCGTTTATGTTTCTTACTGTAAATATTTAATTTAAGCTATTCATATTTTGTAAGCCCAATGGCCTATGCTGCCGAGGGCTCTTTCCTAATAAAAAAAAAAAAAAAAAACATGCAATTTTTAAGTTTTCAATATTTTACATATAGTTTTTCACTATTTGAATTTGATATATATTTTTTCTTGAATATTAATTGTAGGGAATTTTCTACTTTTTACGCCTAACCTGACTACTAGGATAAAATTTACTAGCAGAAACCACTTTCAATATTGAAAATAGTACATATACCTAAAGAATCTTAGATAAAATGTCATGGAAAAAACCAATAATTTGTCACCCCGCTTTGAATCTAATACAACACGTTGTGTAGGTAATAAAAACAATAAAGACTTTTACATGGTTAAACTGTCGAAGACAATTGAATACAATTTGGTAAGTCGGTACCTATAATATTATACAAATTATAATAAAATATTATATTCTTATAATATTAACTATACATATTATATATTGATTTAATTTTCGAAGTTAAATAATATGATAATCATCCAGCGTAAAATATTTTTCATTAAAATACCTATTAGGTACCTACTACAAATCTTCAAGCGAGTACTTTTTAAGCTTTTATTTTTATTATATCATTTCAACAATACAATTATATAAATTTAATATATTAAATAAATATACAAATTAAAATTATTAAAAAAATATACATTTATCAATTAAAATTAAACTACATTTTATACCTCCTTAAAATGCGTACATATTAAATAATATTTATGACCATTAATATGCATAAAAATTTGATAAATTAAATTGAACAAATCATTATTTATTGTTTGAAATAAAAGTATTGAAGATCCGTTGAACTCCAATAGCATGTGTGTGGCCCATCAAAAATATATTAAATTGCTTTAAGCTCTAAAATTTGAACTAAAAATGTTGAAATACCCTAATATATGTAGTTATATCTACTCCGCACCATGAATTATGTATAATTTCACTGTTAGCACATTATACAAAAAAAAAAAAAACAAATATGATTTCATATTGAATTATGAATTTATAGAGACAAAATATAATCACGAGCAGAAAGCATTTGGTTGTACGTTTCTTCTGCAAACACAAAAAAAAAATTGTCCATAATTTTGATTCATATGAACGTATTGTTGTAAATTACCGGTATATTCATAATGTGATTTTCCATTGCCTCCCATTTCCTGTGGCATAATATCGATGGGTACGTGATTGAAAATTTCTGTCGAATTCTCTGGAAATACTTTCAACTAAAACACAAGATATGACTCATAAAATATAATCATTTACCTATATTTGTATTTTCAATACAATAAAATATAAAACTTAAAAATAGGTAAGCGTTTCAGATTTAATTTTTAAATTATTTTTGCTGCCGTTCTGTTTTGGTATCTCATCATGTGTTGTATGTTTCATTAGACTGAGTTTTTACTTATTAATATCACAAGTTCCGTGTATGTTTAATATGTAATATGTTGTAGTATAATTTATATAAATAAAACTAAACAAATAATATTATTGACTCAATTTTTTTCATGTTTCTCATATAAAATATGGTAGTGTTTGATAATGTTCAGCACAATTATTTGTAGGAATATGATGATTACTAAAGTTTCAATAAAAAAATAAAATATGTAAACAGCTTCCAACGAAAAGTAAATATATATCATTATCTTCATTCTCCTTGAAGAATAAATTAAAAATTAAAAAATTGAATATTAAGAATAATATTATATTTGACTTAATTGTTTTTGAGCTTGGGCTGTATTTGTGAATAAAATTAAATGAAATTAAAACGACTTGAATATTTACCAGGTTCATAAGATTACTCTTCATAAACGGTCTTATTATGTTAAACAGCATACTAATTATTGTTCCAGCATTTAAAACATGCACTTCTTTAAGTCGAACTGGCAATGCCTCCTTGAAAAACAAAATTAAAATTAAATTTATAATATCTGCTTGTGCCTAATATTATTTTATTAAACATGTCATTATACAGAAACTTTACATATTATTAAACAGGTAGGTAAGTCAAAACAATCGGAACCGATAACAATGTTTCAAAACTACTGAAACAACAGTATAGGTATATTAAGTTAAGTTAAAGTCAATATTTATAAATTAAGGGCAATTTAAATTCTAAAATAATATCAATTAATTGTTATCTTTTATTTAATTTATGTGTGTACAATTTACAGTTTAAAAAAAGTAAGCATAAATAATATGGAGAATAGTAAACTGGTGGTGAGTGGTGCCTGATGGAAATGACATATAAGTATGAAGTAATTATATTATAACTTATTAACTATGTTTAACATAATAATATATTTTGTATGAACTATAAATTGTGTAACATAAAGTTATAGTTTATATACTAAACTGTAAATAAATTTATAATACTACACGTGATTATGTCATAGTTTACGTTATACACTTAAGGTTAGGGTCATATAGTTACAGTGATGTACCTACTAGGTATAGTCTATAAATAGGTATAAACTTAAGATTTTCAGAGTTGTACCTACTATTTTTTTTTATTTTTTTTTTTTTTAATAAATAAAATATATTTAAAGAATCCATTATTATCATAAATTCCTCTTCAACTAAAAAGAAACTGACCAGAGACCTCCTTAAATAGGAAAAAAATAATAAAAATGGAAAAAAAATAAGAAGTTTTCTAAGGTTCTGATAGTGAATGATCTCATCATCTTCATGTAATTCGTATTTATTTGTATTTAATTATTTTTTATAATACTTATATAATTTATTATAATACTAATACTTTCTTTAGTGATAAAACGTGATAAACATAGATTGAGTATGTGTTATTGTCTTATTGAGTGGGTATCGGGCGTCAACCGTACGTGTCTTTTTTAGTATGTATTACTATATGCCGTATGCCCGTATAGCTCGTATAAAAATATCTACATAATATTACGTATGTTATTTATACAGATAATTTTATTTATGACAATATTTATACTATTTGCAGCGTATTTTTAATTATATTACCCTAATCATAATTCATAATCAAAATCACAATAAATGTTAACCACACTCTGTCACTGACCACATGTGCATAAACATATTTATTATTTATTTTGTTCAACAAAAATGAGAGAAGTTAATAAAATAAAAAGAAAACGTGTTAAAGTTGAATGTTTAGAATGTGGCAGTAAATTTAAAAACGATTTCAAAAAAAAAACTCAAGAAGAAAATACATCGTGGAAAACAAGTAAATATTCAACATGTTGGCACACCAAAATATCCGTTCAAAAGTGCAGCAGCTACATAGAATTTGAATAAACGGGCAATGATACCGGTAAGTCATATATTATACTTGATATTTTTTGTAATAAATATTTACAATATTATACCTTGAAAAAAATGATCCTAAGTACTTTTATTAGCATATTATAATATTATTATGATATATCGCTAATATTTAAGAGGTAACTCAGTAACTGGTAAACTTGTGTTGTATTAAACGTTCATAAAATCATCATAATAAAAATATATCGTAATAAATACAAATTATTTTAATTTCTTATATTTTTTATGTTAGGAAAATTAGTGTTCAGCTCATCAGTCAGTTATAATGATGCTGAAAAACGATTTAAAGATAAATCAGACTCTACTATCAAACACTTCAAACAGATAATGTTGATTCTAAATTTGAGGTATTGTTAACTGTTATTGATATTTAAACATATCAAATAGATTATTAATTGGTGCCTATAATGGACATTGGACATACCTATATAATATTATATATATTATTATTCATTACTATTATTACATCATATAATACGATTGTATATTTATATCTAATATATCCATTCATATTACATACAAGTATAAATATAATAATATTATGGCTTTTTTTGTACTTAAAATTCATAAAAAAAAAAACCATTTTAATAAAAATATATCTAATAAATACTAATTATTTTAATTTGTTGTACTTTATTTTAGAAAAATAACTTTTCAAACTCTTCAGTCATTAATAATAATGATGAAAAACTATCTAAAGATAAATCGGATTCTACTGTTCAAAAAGATAATGTTGATTCTAAATCTTAGGTAGGTACTTATTATTTTAATAATTAAAACAAATTAAATAAATTGTTAGGTGATTAGTAATTTATTTATTATTCATAATTTTACATTTATATCTAATAATTTATAATGCCCATTCACAATGCATAAAAATACCAAAATATATTTTTGTTTAAATATATTATAGAAGTTTTATGAATGAATCAAAAATGTTTTTAAAACTAGTAACTGCTAACTGAGCATATCCAATGTTTTATATTTATATTAAAATATATTCAAATTTAGTTTATTTTCATATAAAATATAATAATAGCCTAATAGGTACTAGTGTTATTAACAGTTAAAAGTATTAGTATATTACATATATACATTAAGAAGTTTCAACAAGTTATTGAACATAATATTGATGAAAATTCTGAAGAAATATTATGGTTGTTATGTGCTAGCCAAATGGACAACTTAGTATCAAATTTAAATGAGTGTGATACTTTCAATTATGTGTATGTTAGAAAGTCAACAAATGATTAATAGAATTAAATTGAAATCAGAATGTTTTTTAAAAAATTCCAAAGTAGTATTAGACGACGTATAAAACGATGATTTTTGCAGTACAGATCGGTACAGAGTATCATTCGTCCCGGTTTTTTTTACGAAAGCTCAAAGTGGGGATGTCGGTGACATGGACCTCACAAGTTAAGCTTTCAGAACTGGTTGGTCATAGTGTTTTTTATATTCAATTGTCATTTATATTGTCAAGCGCATCGGATGAACACTTTTTTAAAACATGCATGTAATTCTAGTTTAATTGTGCCAGATATGATTGATAACTTGAAAAACCTTTATGTATTTTTTTCAGCTAATAATAAAAGGTATAGTGTATTAAATAAGCAAATTAACAATGTTGATAATATATTACAACTAAGAAACTTATCCAAAACAAGATGGACAACCCGTGCAGAGTCCATTAAAGATGTTTGGGCTTCCTATGAAGGTAAGTAACACTTTACAATATAATTGTTCACATCTTGAAATATTCGATACAGATACTAGGACAAAAGCATTTGGCATTAATAAAAAGATGCATTTATTTGACTTCATTGTCTCTATGGTATTTATGAAAAATATAATGTATAAATTGAAATCACTAACCGAGACATTAAAAACAAAAATGTATGTGTAATTGATGCTGCTGTTTTAACCGAGGCTACAATTAAAAATTTAGAAGATATTAATTCAGATTCAGAAAAAAAAAAAGATCTGATCGACAGCGCAAATCTTGGTATAGATTCAGAATCTGATTTCAAAGTTCATCACTTTACAAGAAAACAGCCCACTTAGATGGACCAAAATGCAGGTACTCAAGCTGATATAACTTTTCATATATTTTACAAAAAGAGAGTTCAAATGTATACTGTCTACATTTATTAATTTGTCTAAGGACAATTAAAAAGTATTTATTGATACAATAATGCCACTGTATAAAATATTCACATTTATGTTCAAGAATGAAAATATGAGCATTGAAAATATACAAAATGCTTTGTTAATATTTCATACCTAACAGTGATTTTGCAAAGTGCAAGGATATTGAGGCCATTGAAACTAAATTGGAAATATTAAAAGAAATATGCAAAGATTTAAGTTTAACTATGACAACCAATTTTCTCAGTATAATTGAAAAATGTGAAGAAGTTAAACATATCCTACCATTAGACAATAATATTTGTCGATTAGCATTAACTGCACCGCGGGTAAATGTAACTACCAACGAACGGACATTTAGCAAACTTAAACTGATAAAAAATAATTTAAGGTCTACAATGACAGGCAATAGATTAGATTCCCTAATGCTGTTACGTATTGAAAAATATATTTTACATACAGTTGATGTAAGTAAAATAGCAACGCAGTGGTTCAATATAAAACAAAGGAGAATTCGATTTTAAAAATTGTATATATTATTATTTATTGTGATACATGCATATGTATTAATTTATTATTAGTGATTAAATACTCATAAAATTGTATGTTGTAAGTTTTTATTTTACCTAATCTTGTGTACCTACTTTTGGTAATGCTGACCAATACCCAAAAATGCCTTTGACTAGTGACTATGTACTGGTGAAGAGCTATAAATAGGTATTGAATAGTGTATATGTATAGCTATGTTTATGAGTTATTAAGATGTATGTTAATGAATAAATAATAATAATTACAATCAGAGTGGACCGAGAAAATTTTTTTTATAGTTGGAAAATTAATGAATCAAGCCCCCCCCCATGATTTGTCTTTCTGGAGGGACCTGTGTGCAGTACAACAATTCGCAGAATAATCGAGCTAATGATCATATAATATTGTATATTACAATCAATAAATCTGTAATATATTAGAAGTTTGAATAATCCAAGAAAATTGTTAAGATCAAACCTTTCTTCGTTTTACGCACTTGTACGAATCCGAGTAATTTTTTCATTGTATTCATCGGCGTTTTGGTGATATGCCGCCAACATACACCTTTGCTGTTCATTGTTAATACCACCCCATCAAATGTGCCAGTTGTAACCATCAAATATTCCAACATCATAAAAAAGTATCTAACACAACGTACATAGTCGTATTCTCGGGGGTCGGTATTTTTGAAATTTGTGTAAAGGATGCGCTCTTGTTTGCCGGTACTTGGATTGAACACTATCGAAATGCTCCTATTAAAAAAAAAAAAACGAAAATCGATGATCCTAAATTTCACAGGTATGGAAGGACTGTTTAAAGTTATAATATGTACAAGCTTGTATTGTGAGTTCTGCAAATAACATCAGTATATAATATAAATGTATTGTCTAATATCTTTCAATTATTTAAATATTCTTAACACTTATCTTAATATTTTGTAAAAATAAAAGTATTTTTAAAGTTCAGAAATCGATCTTTTAAATTCAAAAACCAAATTCTAAAGGTTAAGTTGTCTATTTTTTTAAATTTAAAGATTATAAAAATAAAATGTAATGATATTATATGCATATGTTTAATATGCTCACTTATGCAGTTATTTTTAACGATTATGAATCTAAATGTCTAATTATTTTATGGCTCGTTAGATTTAGATTTAAGAGTTATGAAGTCAACAGATAATTATAATTTATAATGTACCTAAATGTTAAATGTATTTTTCTTTACATGTGCAATATTCTAAAAATACCTAAAATAGTAAAATACTATAGGTATATAGGCATTAACGATGATCGTGTAATATCACATAATGTACTTACATGCTGTCATATACCTGTTTCATCTCTTCAGACGATGGATCATAATTTTCAAAAATGTGTGGCAATTCTTTACGATACTTGTAATTAGCAATGATGGTCTTGTACGCCACATCCACATCGAAGTAACTACTGTGGAGGAACATGACGACTAATTTGTCTAAAAAACAAACAACAAGCGGGTTAGGGAAACAAAAATGTGTGAAGAAGTTAAAAAAAGACACAATATAATTATACTTTATATGAAATTTAATTTATTATGTATATAATATTGTAATACATAATATGATTAATATATATTTAAAGTTTCCCCAACAGGTTTTTCTGTAAGACTATACCTCGTATAGGAGGTAAATCATTGTTTTCTTTCAACCGCTCTTTTAGTGCTTCGATGTCTTTTAAATTTAATTCCGGATACTTTTCTTGTTCCGACTTCAAGAATTCTTCATAACTCGTTTCCGGTTTGTACATTTTGTTGGACCTTGAATAGTTATAATAAATTACGCTATAAGTAATTGGTTATAGTCTTGGATAAGTATAATATCATACTCCACATTTCATAGTTATCAAAATAAAACTATTTTTATTATCTTAACTGAATAGTTAATATAGTTACCTACATACTATTCAATTAAGAAAGCTATATCATTGTATAGTATAATATACTGTTATATACTATAAAATACACATTGTAAATAGTAGTATTACACAGCTGTTGACACACATTTCAGTGTTAGTACCAAACTAAGGCGAACTTAACAATTTTCTTACTGACGTGTTTTGAAGGTTAGACAGATTTTGGAACTTGAAATTATAATTTAAAACATACAACATATTGACATGTCGACTATAAATCATGCTTAATACCTTCTATAGACTGTGATACTATAATACTATCAGTATATTATACAAAATAGTTAAAAAAGGATGTCAGCGCTTTATTTGTTTTCTCCCTCTAACCCACGCTCAACATAGACAAAAGTAGAATCGTTTTTTCTATGTTTGTAAGTAATGTTGTAAAATTACCCATTGAAAAAAAGATAAGGAATAATATTTTTGAGGGATTGACGTCATATCAATTTGCGAAATATTATCTTAAAACAATTTAAAAATCATAAAATTTACATTTTTTTGTTTGTTTTGAAAGTCGAATACAAAATCAAATAACAATAAAGTATAATATCATTAATATCGATATGTCATTCCCTCAAAAACATTATTCTCTATCTTTTTTGTATTGGGTGATTTTTCTCTAAGATTACTTAAAAACATAGAAAAACTAATATGTGAAAATGCGTTTTGTCCATGTTGTGCGTGCAGGGCCAGAGAGAGAAAACAAATAAAGCGCTGACATCCTCCTGATTTTATATTATTACATTATTATTAAAACCAAAAACGTTATAATGTACGTTTAATATTGTTCTATTTTCATTTTAATATAGTAAAAGCATTAATTTCAATTTATAAATACCAAATAAAAATATATTTGTTTTTTTTTTTTGGAAATGGGAAATTAATATAAAGGCAAAAATTATTACAATACATTATAAACATTTTGATGTTATATTCCATATTTTATAATATACAGTGGAACCTCGATAACTCAAACCTTTATAAGTCGAATTTTCGATAACTCAAAGGAAGGCCTTGGAACCTGCCTTACAATACATGATATGTGTGAACTTCTGTAAGTCGAATTTTCAACAATTAAAATTTTTTTCACCCCCAACCGATTCGAGTTATTGAGGTTCCACTGTATATCTACTTAACCTCATTTGGGGGAAGTTATTACAAACTTTCAAGCCAAACATCTTTCACACGCAAATATTCGTATAATTGTATTATACATTAGTAGGTATTATTTTATATTTGTAATATTTATACATATTTTTAACATTATAGTGCTGAAAATACATATCACATTCAACTTTTAACATAAATAAGAACTTACTTTTTTAATTTAAATGAGAATTATTTGATGTAATTAACAAACTAATTTATACTTATATTATAATGTGTGTTCAATAATAAAGCTACTTAATTCGAAGTATTTCGAACGCAAAACCTCGAAATTATTGTTTTGTTATTTTTTTTACTGTTCAAACAACTTCTTATTACACGAATAATTAAAAATTTAAACGTTTACCTTTTTTCTGAGTATTTACAGCTACCATTTTTATGTTTATATCTCTTTTTTAAGTTTGAATTTTAATTAAATAATTGTATAAACAATTTTAACTGATCGAGATTTATGCACGGATGACAGATTTATATCATTTGAAGTTGAACAGTCTACCAACAATTTTAAAAATTATGAAAACATATGAAATCTTATCAAAATATATAACAAAAATAACGTGTTTTTATTTAAAAATGTATTTACTTGTGTAAAAAGTTATATTGCAAGCATGATATAAAATAAGTTATAACATTAATTTAATATGTTCAACAATATCAACATTTACATTTGTAGATAATTTATTAAGCGGTCAACAACCGCATAATTATTAATTAATAAAATGTAATAACTAATAAGCAATATAGGTGTTATAACAGCCATTTGAACAAAACAATTGATAACAGAGTTCACATCAATGAAAATTATACTTTATCACACTACAAACCGCAACATAACTAACTCAAATTTTACGTTATTGGACTAATTATCGGAGTAATTAAAATAAGCTAAATCGATAAACAATGAATATAAATTAATGCAAATATTAAAAACCTTTCAACTAATGAAGCTAGATAATATTTTATAAATATAAAAAGATTATAAATTAAAATATTCAACTTTATAGGTTATTCGACGTCAATTCGTATAGGTATTGTTTCAATTGGCGATTATTTAATAATGTCTGACAGATATAATTCGTTTTCTGCTCAATCCAATATGATGTCACACGCGATGGGTGGGCCTGCAGATAAAGGGATCAATTTTTTCAAAAAAAAATATAGATTTATAAGATTTATATATTAACAAGGTTTTAAATTTTTTAAGGTTTTTTAATTTCAGTACAAGTACCTACTGTTGTACATTCTTGTCAAATGATTAGAATTATGTTATATGACAGTTCAGCGGTGGCTGTCGTAGCAGTAGCATGCGTATTGTATTGTCCACGCTCCACATATTACTACGCTCCCCACAGTTATTAGTACGAGTTTTTGATGTGTTTTTGTACCGAGAAATGCTTAATAAGTATGCGGTTGGATCGGTGTCGATTTCGAGTAGATTCTCTCTAAATTCTCCTCACAGGGGCAGTGTTATATGATAGGTAGGTAGTAGGTTTCCTACCTATGATAAAAATAAAATTAAATTTAAAAAAAAAAACATGTTTTTGTTCCGTCGTACAGTATAGTTAGACTATCGAAGGAACAAATGTGTACGAGTATTAAATTTTGATTCAATGATTAATCATTGCATACCTATGAAAAACGATTCGGAGTTGAAACAGTGAGTCTGCCTCATCTATACAAGTGTCTATACAGGGTGATTTTTTTATCAAACAACACTCATTATTTAAAAAACTATTGACTTTTTTCAAATTTTTTTTTCAATATTTTAGATCCATCTTGTTCTAGAACTATATTTGTTTTTAATATTTTCACCCTTATATTTATCAGGTAAACATTATCAACTTTTGATTTTAAAATGACAACCTATACTTAAAATTTCATAAACTAAAAAGGCTATTTTTCAATTAATTTTCACGTTTAAATTTTCATTTTTTGTTAATCCGTTTACAAGATATAGCCTCCCAAAGTTGGGTAGTTTTGGGTGGTGTTATAGGTGTATGTTAGGTGGTATTTACGCACAAACACCATATGAGTGTTGTTTGATAAAAGAATCACCCTGTATAGTTTTATATTTTACTTTATTTCTGTGGATATTTTATAGGTTTTTTTGTGCTGTAATATATCTTTCTAATTTCTATTAGTAATACATTAGTATACCAATCAGGCATTATAATTTATATTATACTATAGATACCTATAAACTGTTTTGTTATTAACTTATTAATGTGAATAGGATCGTAGTGTACCTACACTATACCCAATATATATGAATCATAGCTTATTAGTCTAAATGTTATGAACATTTCATTGGGTATAGAAAATAAATAGTAATGTTAAATTTTCAAGTATAAGAACTTGATGTGTAAGTGTTTTTTTTTTTATGTCTAACTAAATTTCTAACTTTTATTTCGTCCAAATGTAAGCTTCAAATATCTATACAAATTATGTTTAAGTATTTTCTATAATATTAAATTACCAAGCTTTAGTAATAGCAGTTTAATTTTAATGCTAGCTTAACTAAAAAATAATTTGAAAAATGTAGCGTACTACTTCATTTTTTCATCGCTGTACAAAAAAACATTAAATAACAGAAATTATATTTATATCAGTATCAGTAAATCATCATAGATGTTTTTGAAATTATTATGATGCTGATAAAAAAATTACTAACGAGGCCGCTGGTTGCTATGGTAACATAGTTTGATTATGCATTTATTACTAATTATTTTTTAGTAGAGGCAATCTAGTTACTGTAATTCAAAATTAAAATATTTATAACTACGAGTATTATAAAAAAATTCGTCACGATTACGAAAAATTGATCACGATTACAAAACAAAAAATTGTTCAGCAATTAAAAAAAACTTATTTTATTATAATTTTATAAACTTCAGAATTTTGACAAATTTTTCAAAATATGATATTTGAACGCTTATAAAAAAACAAATTTTATCAACATTTAAAGAAAATATCATAATATATAAAAAGCTCAACAATGTGATCATACTTAAAGCCAACAATCAATTAATTTAAAACAACTATATAGAATATTTATTACATAACTCATTCAGCCAGGGGTCGTTAAAATACGGCCAGCAAAAAAATTATCTCCGTCCTCCCTACCACAAAAGTTATAATTTCACAAAACTTTATAGGTAACAAAAATTATCATTAGTATATATTCTATATTCTTAGTATTTCCTAGGTAGTCTGTACAAATGTGTGTGTGTGATACGCAATTCACGTTTTAAACGTAGCAAAATAATATCATAGTATCATACCTACAGTATATTTTATATTAATATAGTTTATTTTTAGCCTTATAGGTTCTTCATAATATAGATAGCACAATAGCACAATAGCACTATAGTAGCTAGGTACATCGCATATACCGTCATACCTCTATGGCTTTATTTACATACTTGTGCGTGTCGTATTATAGTCGATATTATATACCTAATATGCTTATTTCGTTTGTAATTTTTTTTTTTTATAACAATATTATACTTTTTTATAAATACGGACTTGCGGGGCCCTTTCTGTACCTAATACAATTAAATGTAAAGCAAATGGCCTTAGATGTTGAAGCAGAAATTATTGATAGGTTCAACGTTTCAAGACCAAAAAAAAAAGATACATTCTTTATTTCGTCTTTACTTGTATGAACTATAAAAGTACACAACTTATTAATAATCGATCAAAATTAAATTTTGTATCACCATCATAATAATAACCTACAATAATAATTATAGACATTTATAGTTACATGTAACAATAGCAATTGTACAATATACAATTGCAATTCCCAGTGTGGTCACTTAAATTTTGTTATTGTTTATAAATAATATATTTCCGGGTAAGTGGCAGTAATAGCGTTTTGAAATCAAGATTTGTGAACTTAGTTGAAATGATGGTTAAAACAAAAAATTACCTTCACTGGTTAGTGGTATGTAACTTAGGTAGGTATACTGATTATAATAATATCGAATAATAATTTCCGGTTTCATAATTAGTACAAAATACAATTCGTAATCCGTTGTACGGGCCCGTAAATTTTTCGTAATTTATATAATTAGGAAAATAATATTAACATTTATGAAGCTCACGGTCATCTCTATAATATATTAATATATGTAGAGACTCGTGAGGCCACCTATATATAATCTGAAACATTTAATAAAGATTGGATTTAGATTAAGAAATAAAGGAAGATCTTAAAATAAACGGAAAAAAATGTTTCTGAATTTTTAATCAAAGCAGCATGAATTGTTTTACCCTTTATAGTGTATGTATAAGTTAAAATCAACACAACTTTAAATTAAAAATGTACATTTCTGTGTGATAGTCAAATCTCAAATATCAAAAAATGTCCGTAACATTTTGCAAGATCTGTCTAATTCGGATCTCAATTATTAAAATAAAATAAATCATTAAAAGTTATCAAACAATGTCGTCTCCTGCACGACACGCTTTGGAACGAGTTCAATTACATGAAATATTATTGACCTTATATGAAGTAGCCAACAGCTGTACCTATTAAAACTATGACGATAAAAAAAATAAAAAATAGATTTAAACGTAATTTATTGATAAAAACGGCCGAGTAAATAATTAATACGTACAAATGCAATCGTTAACACACCTTTTATAACATATTATGCAGAAACCTAATACCTGAAATCTTTACTACAAAACAACCTTAATTCAATACGTATATTATAAAACCTTACCAAAATATCTACGAAACACAAAATAGTTTTGAAGGAATAAAAATGTGTTTTTCCTCATGTCAAGCTGAAATGAACCTACATCCTATTATGTAATCGATTTAATTTTTTTATTTAACAACTCTTTACTGCCAATAAGTATGTTATACTTCGTACGTTTACAGCAGAATTCAATAATTTATTACGATGCCGCATAATATAACGATATATTCCGGATGAAATGATTACCAGCCTCGTACTTGATTTGTTTTATATCTCGCGTGCAATATGCTTAGGTCATCCGGATATTAAAACGAAGTTCAGATACAACGATCTGATTCTCAAGGCCCCTTGAAGATCGTTATACACGTGTAAGCGGATTCTACTGTACAATGTTTATAATATATTTTATTATTTTTTTATTTGTTTTTAAAGCAACTCATAATTTAAGTACATTTTGCTAAATTCAAATAATTTATAAATTGTGAAAAATTGTAAAAACAAAGATTTTGTTGAAAAAAATAAAACTTAATTAATGAAAAAAAAATTATTTAAAATACATAGTATACATACAGTTACACAAAAAAATTATACTGATTATTTTGAAAGCTATTTATGGTTTTTATTAAAACATAGTTTAAAGTCGAAAACAAAACAAAAATTATATTTTAATTTTATTGCTTTTATTTCAACATATATATGTTATTGAGCAGGGTACCTACAACTTTTTTACCTATAACTTTCTAACCGATTTTCTCGATGTTAACTTTCGTAACAGTTTGTTTATTGCCACCCCAAATCAATTATAAGAAAACCATATAGCACACAATTAGATACATTTTCTCTAAAATGAAAATCTGTGAAAATCATCAATTTTCAATTTTTTATTTCAAAGCAGAATATTTTTCTGTAAAGTTTTATTCATACAAATCAAATTTTGAAAGCATTGTTCATTAGTTTATATGATCGGGAAGTGTACCTACATTTAATGGGTTAAAATCTGTGCTACTCCATTCCACTCATCAAGATATTCAATATTTAAGTAACTTACACATTTTTCTACTCGTATAATTAAAAACTCATTTGAAATTAAATTTGTATCAACATTTTTAGAAAAATATTTTGCTTCACAGTATTATATTGGCATATTATGTATATTTTTATTCAAGTCAAAAATATATATTTTTTTTTTTCAAAAATGTTGTTTTATAATTTCAAAGATGTAAAGTAAATATACGAAAAAAAATTATTTCTGTTAAAACAATCATCCAGTGGTCAGTATATATTATTATAATATACAATAATAGTCGTGTGTATTAGCACATAATGACATAATATACAATACGACAATACATATTATACACTATATATTATACACTATACATGACTCATTATTTCATGAATAAAAGTAATCTTATTGTTATTATATGGTGGTATGAAACATATAATACGTATATTGGTATATCAATATATTATTATAATATTATGTATTTATGTATTGTGTATAGTGTATAGCCAATAGCCATCATATACGTCATACCTATATTCGTATCGGTGTAATACTAGTTTTACTACAGTACTATACGCACTATACACTATTATAGTTGATAATACTATACAATTAGAGAACATAATTTACAGGTACACGTGTTGTTAACTACGGATGTATTATTGACTATATAGAACTTCAACACGCACTCTTCATCCTCCGTGGAAAATTCCATTTTCACCTCCACAATATTATTGTAATGGTGAATGTTGTGAACCTATATTATTGATACGACAACAATTTAATATAGGTAATGTAGTTTGTGTGTGTGTGTGTTTGTTATAACAATATAACTTATTATGATGATAATTATTAAAACTCTTTCACACGTGAAACATAATAAAAAAAAGTTTGTGATGATTTTACATACGGGGTCATAAAAATAGATTGGATAATAATAATATTATATTATACAGTTTGTTTTTTAGAGATATATCATCAATCGTTATTTATCACATTGGTTTTATAAATTAGAAAAGGCGGTATTTTTAAAAACATTTCGCATACCTACCTAGTCTTTTTCATTATAATATGTTAGTAGGTACTAGGTACCTACTTACTCATTTTTTTCGATACAATTATTAAAACTGCATAATTATTAATCAATAACGAATAACGATGGATCTTCATGTAGATGTTTTTGTTATATTTGATGTGTTTACGTATGATAGACGATGACAAACAAATTACTGAATTTGTATGAATTTGTGACGTATTTATTTTAATATTTATTGTAATGATTATATAATAATTTATTGAAACAACCACAGTACTACGATACTAATGAATAATGACTGTAGTTTCATATTTTTATTTTTGTCTAATTATAGATATAACATATAGAATAATTATAGATACCTATTTAATATTATACGTAGGTACCTATAATACTATACATATTACACATACCAAGTACGTACCTATACTTACCAAACTTATAATAATCGTGATTATAGTAGGTACCTACCTATATGGGTATACATGCAGCTATATTATATTATATTCAGGCATTATTGCAACTTGCAATAACGTCAAATAATTGTTTGTCAGAATTTAAACCTTTTTTATTTTACAGAAAAATAATACTATATAATTGTATGTAACAATATGAGTATTGCACTATTGCGTACCTACTTATATCACCAAACGCCAAACAAACTATCATAATGATTTTTAAACCAATGGATATAATTATTACTACAAGGTGTATCAAAATTCAAAAATATAACAATCTGCAGATTACCAATAGCGAAATACAAATGATTTGTATAGAGAAGGGATCTAACCTATTAGGCTATAACCAAAAAATAGGCATATTAAACTATTATAATTCCCTAATAAAAATATAATTGTTGGTGAGACTCAAGCACTCGAATTCAAAGACCAGCTAGGCTGGTATACACACATATAAGTTTATACAAGTAAATTTATAAGTAATAGGTATTAGCCAATAGGTATAACCAGAGCTGCTATGATTTTACTACTGTTCTACGATCCTATTTATCATAACTGTTGGGACTCAGCAATGCAGAGTAATGAAAATCTAACGACTAAACAACATGAACATGTATATCATGCAGAACAAATGAAAATAACAAAATATAATCAGAAAACTTCCCTGCACGAAATTTAGGGCAATTATCTGAACTCCCACAAAAAAAATGTATAAATATGCCAATGCATTGACCAGGTACTTAACCCTGTAGGAATAAAATATTAAATATTAGCACATTCTATATCTATCAGCAATTGTTCATACACTATATGTCTATATCCAAGTATCAAATTCAACTAACAAAACATTATTTGTAAAGTCAAATTAAAATTTAATTTGTATAACTGTATAGGTATAGTAAAGTTCATTGTTGGTATCAATCTAGCTATTTTAATTAATTGAAGATTTTACTTCTAGTTATTGTGTGTTATAGGTTAATATTTAAAGTAAATATTAGACATAGGTAGTTGGTGTCAATAAAAAATCAGTTGAAGAAGAGCGGGTCAGATTTAAAGGCTAACAACCTATTGACTATATAGATTATAGATAGACGACCACCGAGGCCATAGAGTGACATTCACCATTTAGGTTTTAAATTATATTGAATATATTTTTCTTTATTCCGTGTTCAAAAAATTTAATTTAACATTTGATTTTAATAAATAATTTAGATAAAGTCACAAGTAAAACCGATATGTTAGGTGTCAGGTTGTGAGTGATAAAAATTATAATTGTTATCCAAATAATAATAATAATAAATATACGCTCTTCTGAATAATTCATGTATCCAATAGTATAAAGATCTTATATGAAATCGTGATTAGCAAGCCATAACACAATTATTTTATATTAATTGTTTGTTGTTGATAAATAAAAACTATCAATAGTCAAATAATAAATTCTCATGTGTCCGGTACTCCGGTTAATTTAAGTTGTCTTGGGGCGTCAGGCATGTAAACATAAGTCCTTGAATCTTCGTACGTCATAGATTTCAGTCAGAGTGATGGTAGAAAATTATATTATGGTTAAAATGTAATTGGTACGTGGGACCTATAAGAATGAAAACAGCAAAACAAACTATGCCAGTTTCCAAAGATGGATAAGTATATGAAAATAATTTACTCAAGTTAAGACTTAAGATAAGTTAAGAGGACAATGATTTAAAATTTAATAGTTAACATTGTTAAGAAATTATAAATTTAAATCAATAAGTTAAAAGTTAAAATGGAAAAATATTAACTTAACTGAGTTTATAAAACAAATAGATAAACATCAATTTTTTTTAATTAGTATGTAAATCACAAAAAAATATGACTTTGTCTATCTAATCTAATAACATATATCAATACACAAAAATTATTTTATCAAAGAACGGAATTGTTTGGGTTATTTTAGCATTGGATTATATTTAAGTATAAACTAAAAATTTCAAAATGTTTTTAACTTGATGGATTATTTTTAAATCAACTGAGAAAAGCTAAGTTATATCAACTATCAATTAAACTAGTTTAGTTCATAAAATTATTAAAAATAAAGAAACTAATTAAGTTAAAAAGTTTAATGCCCATCTTTGCCAGTTTCACATTTATAAATTATAACTTTAACTAAAAATATAAATTTTAATTAAATTAAATCTTCTCTAAATTAATGAGTTACTGCGTTTTTCGATGAGTCCGTAGAGAATATTAAAAAATTTAATAAACACATTTATTTGTTTTTCATCGTTTTCAAATTTTTCATAACATAAATACGTTTTATTCGTTTATATAAACGGGATTAAAACTCTATACTTGAATTAATTATGAATTGTTATTAATATTTAATTAACCAATCAAATATAAGTATTTCAATGAAATTATAATGACAAGTGATTTTTGTTTTATTTGAGATAAGTTGATTAATAACAATAAAATATTATTTAAAAAAATAATGAAATCATATTTACCATCAACACAGATATGTTCAGCCAAGATGTAATTAATGACATACAAATTTACCTAACACACAATTAATGAAAAGCTGGTTTAAAGTTCCAATTTTAACTGCTGATTAATATAACTTTACTTGATTATACGGGAAAAAACAAAATTGTGTATGTATACTGTAAACGTTTTGTAGTATTTTCCAAAACTGATAACATGGGAAATAAAACTTTACGAAAGTTAGTATTTTAAGTATTTAATTTGCGGAACTATGGATAAAGCTTTAGAGATAGTAATATACTGATAAACGATGTATAACATTAGCTAGTAATATTTAGGTAATAACTTATAATTCAACAACACTACATGTGATTATATTATAATGCATAATGCCCTAGTATTAAAATATTCATAATGTATGTAAAAAATAATAATATAATTAAATTTTAAATTTACTATAAGAATTTCCTTATTCCCTAATGATACGAAAATCCTTGTACAATACTAAAAATATATCTCAATACATAATATATATATATATATTATATTGAAAAGGAAATAGTTTTTTAATTTAAATTTTATATTTAAATAATTTCCAAATTTTTATTTAATAAAAAATAAAGTTATATAAAAAAAAATTAAAATATTTATTTTTACTATTATAATTAGCACTTATGGATGCAAGAATATAATTTTTTTGTTATAAAATAGTCTGTGAACAGTCAAAAATACATAGACATGTACCTTTCAAAAACTCTGAGCACGCCACTGTTTTTTTAAAACAATTTATAAACATACATTTAGAAGTTTGGAACCCAAGTAAACTATAAATAGGTAGTAGCTTAGAGGTATATATGTTTTAAGTAAGATAATACTAATTAATTTAGGATAATTAACAATAGTAATTGGTAACATTTTCGATTATGATACAGATCTAATTTCAGTCTTAAGGAATAAATTATTATTACCCCTATATTACTTCGCCAAGAGAGACAAAAAAAATAACAGAAAAGTAGGTACGTATAAGTGTATGACCATTCTGATGTTGACAGTTGGTTGACATCTAGTCAAGTGTTCATCAACCTCGTAAGTCAAATACCACAGTAATGTAAGAGTTGATTTTGAATTCAATGATAAAACATTAGCATATATTTAAGTAAATGCAGTGTATTTTATGATATATACTGTTTTAGCTATTTTACCCGACTTCGCCTGAGTTAAAGTGAACCTATATTTTTCTATTGTTTTCAGTTTTTCTTCAGCTTAAATAAAATATTATACAAACATAATCACAATGTATAATTTTATAATTTTTAACTTTTTAAATCTGGACATATTCTATTAGCTGTAAATGCAAAAAACTGAAGATGTATTTAACGAATTCTTAAAAGTCGAGTAAATTCATAAATCACTAAGATTGGTTTTCAACTTTATATGTGTATACCTACATACAAAAATATGTCAACTTTTAAAATCTATTCATGGATACAAATCATAAAATTAATCATTGAAAATGTGTTAAAAAGTATTTGGTCTTAAGATTGGTTATATATCTACCCATATTATATTTGTAAACTTTTTTTAATGACATGTTTTTACTATTTATAATGCAATATAATCTGTAACCTGCAACCAGTTAAATAAACAAAAATAAATATTTGACGACTTTCGTTAGCCAAAACTAAACTGATGTGTGAGGAGTCACCCTATATTCATAAGCGCTGGCGTATTTCTTTTTTTTTTTTGTAGGATAGGGGGTGTCCAGACATGAAAATGACATGGATTAAATAGTTTTATGCAACAGACAAATAGTTTATCTTAATTTCCGATGTATTTTAACACTTACAGATTTTTGTAACATTCCAGTATCAAATGCGTCAAGTGCTCAATTCGTTATAAAAACTTAAAAAAAATAAAAACATAAATATGAAATACTTTATCATAAGTAAATTAACATTAGTTAATTCATTCTTTTATAATTATGATTTTTTAAGTTTTTTTTTTTAACATAGGGGAAGTTTAATGGTGTGCAATTGATGTAAATTAATTGATCGATCAACTACGTTTAAAGAATGGGCTCTTAGATTTTTTTTCTATAGATTTAGTTAAGTTAAGTTTAAAAATTGTTAGTTTTACAATAATATGTATAATAATAATAATAGGTAAGGTAATTTTCAAAATAAATGTAAGTAATCAGTATTAAGTACCTAAGTAATAACCTTCAACTTATCTATTATACCATGTAATAATTTATCATGTCCATTCTTAACATAGTAATTTGAAAAAAGTAAGTTCAATGATTCTTTACATCAGTAAATAATTCTAAAAATTTTGTTGGTGAAGTTCATGTCGGACATTCCCTGATAAATCAACCAAAATACGCCTTTGTCAATAAGGGTTGAAAAAATAAGTTATAATGACCACAGCTTAGTTTAAGGAATTAGTTTTTGAGTATTTATGTACAGATAAATTCTTTTTTATATAAATATTATCATAATAATTTTTTTACTATTAATAAATTAGTAGTTAGGTTGAATTAATATTTGTCGAAAACACTGCATTTTTAAATATCATTTTGTATTAATGTATCTAAAATATAATATTATCCGATAAAAGATTCAAATTCCCACGAAAAATATTTTTGAATTACGATATAATATCAAAAATCGTTTTTTTTTTCATTAAATATCTAATTTTGTCAAAATTTTTACTTAAAATATCTATAAAAAAAATAAAAATATTTTTGTATTTTTTAGAGTTATTGATACTAGAATGAACTCATGATGAGGAACCTTGTATTCATTTTCAAGTTTTACCTACAAACATTGAACGTTTTTACATTTTTAATTACAATATTATAACTTTTGTAAGCCTGAAGATTTTGTTGAAATTTGAAGTATAGATGCTTTTAAAAATATTTGTGGAATTACACTAGATTTTTATTTGACTCTAGTAATAATTAGTCAATATCTATTGAAAAAAACCTTGAAGATATCGAAAATGTCAAACGCCTATATACATTTTTCAAAATTGAAATATGAAAATTTCCGTTGTTCCCTAATTTTAGATTCTGAACGGAGCGATTAATGTATATTGATTTTACCATGAAGTTTTTGTTTTTCGTGTATGTTTACACGGTTAGTAATCGAAATTATGTTTCGATTTTCTACTTAAATATATTTTGTGATGGGAAAATGAATTTATTTGGTACTTTAGAGAGATCGAAATGAAAAATTCTCCGGAGTTTTCAAAAGCTTTGGAAAAAAAGATGAAGGAAACGGGTATAGGTATATACAATATCTAGTTTTTGACAATATCGCTTTTGTTTTTTTTTTTGTGTAACTAATAAGGACTAAAAATAGTAGATACTTATTAAGCCTATACTAATTTTTACGAATTAATTCAACAACAGTAGATATTGACATAATATTATTTACAACGAAAAATAAATAAATAATTATAATAAAATTATAAAAAATATATATTACCAATAAATTACAAAAATATTTTGATATAATAATATTTGTTATTAGTTTGACTTTTTTATTTACCTTTTATTTACGAAGATGCTGACAAAATATCAGACCAGCGAACAAACACTTTTCAACACTGCTAAAACGTTTATGCACTACCTACTCACAATCAACGGTGGTATGTAAAAGGCCGTTATAGAGATAAAGCTATGGCAATGGCTTAATGTATTCAATAATCTTCCATCATATACCATCGTGGTGCACCAACAGTGGACTTTGAGCTGGCAAGAAAAAAAACTATGTCACTATTAAACAGATTTTGCTTTTTTATACACAATATTGATATTGTTATACAGATTATAAATAAAAATATTCATACATTTATTATACATGTATAAACCAAAGCGCCAATAGAAAATTATGTAAGAAAACAACGTATTCTAGTCTTTAGGCACCTATAATGAACATTGAACGACAAAAAAATCATATTTCACTAAGTTCATAATTATTGACACGTCATGTTATCATTGTACCAAACAAGCTAAGATTATGGAGACGAATTCTAAAAATATATAATGATAACTGTACCTATAAAATGGAAAATTAATTATAAATCGATTCCTAATGTAGATTTGTAGCAACTTACTAAACACGCAACTATCGCTAATATTACATGCATCTACTCGAAATAATAATTAGCAAATTTTCATCACATATTTTTGTACAAGCCATTTAGTTTAGTTATTTTTAAAACTATTCAAATTAATAGAGCCTTATTATTTTTAGTCTGCAATGATATACTTTTTTTTTTTATCAAACCTTTTCATAATCATATAATTTGAATTAAAATGCATTTTTAAACAGTTATTAAGAACAAGTTTTTCTAGCTGATTAACCAGAAACTACAATAATTGGTATGTTACAGAAATAAGTTAGATTTGAATGTATATAATTTAAATAGGTAATATTAAATAATAGGTATACCAATATATATTTTTTTTATGCACAATATGCAATACTAAAACTTGTAAGGCAATTTTAATTTGTTAAAAAAAAATTGTATACAACTATAACAAACATGATATAATTAATGATCTAAACAAGATTTAATTTAAAAAAAAAGTAGCACAGTATTCGACCAGAATATTAACTGTGAAATTATGATACCTAGTAAGTATAGAAACGATTGTGTGCTTGTGTCAAGGTCAACGAATTATGGTATCGAAAAAAAAAGTACAAAATTTAAATTTACGTCAATAATTTACCTAATTGATAACACGTTTTTCAAAGTTTTCATTATTGTTTCAAAAATTAACAAAAAAAGTCAGGGACTTGGATGTAGTTTTTTCAGAATAATTTGATTCGCTGTGTTGGTTGTGTTGAATTTGAATTTATTATTTCAATATTAAACCATCCATTTATAACTGTATATTTGTGAATACAAAAAACGATATTTAGTTGAGACGGTGCAACATATAATTTTAAGGATATTTAACAGTATTTATTTATAAAATTAATAGAAATTTATTGTTTTATCAGTTATAACACTATAGGCTGAAGTGTTGAACTAATATTTGCTTAAATTGCATGATTATTATATTATATAATTATATTATACTTATCATACATCCATACATCAATGTTATGTATTACTTTATAAGATTCTAAACCAATACCGACGTAACTATTGTAGATATATGATTCGAAAAGGTTTGTGGTATAAATAACTAAAAATATATCTAAATATTTAAAAAATGCATAACGTAATGAAGAAAAGTTTTTAAGATTTATATTATGTGAATTACCTACATTTTTTTTTAATTTGAATAGGTATCAAAAATTCCAAAGCATATAAAAATAGTGGCCATGCATTTTCGATATTATTGAAGTTCTTTAAAAATAACTAATAACGATGTTTACAATTTTGAAGTTTTTAAACTTAAAAAGTTAAAAATGAACACATTTTATCAATATAATCGAAAAATCACAAACTTGTTTGCAAATATCATTTGAAGATCTTAGAGTAACAACAAGACATCTCAACATTTCGGTCAAAATTAATGTTTGATTGTACATTACAAAGAAAAAAAATTGAGCCGTTTGGTGCAACAATCAGAGAAATCCGATTGTCAATAATAAAGAAATATTATACAAACGGATACCTATGTCTGGTTTTTATCTTAATGTAACAATGTCAAGATGTCTTCTCCTTGTATATGATGTTATAAAAAAAGGAAGTGTCTGGTTTTTATTTAAGTGTAACATCAAAACACCTCCAAGGTTTTGAGTTTGACAATATTTTCGTTGTCTGTTGCTTATCGTAATGAATTAATGTTGAATCTAAATATATTTTTGTTATTTTTTTAAGCTATTATTTAATTTTTAAAACACTTTAAAGTGCTTCCCGAAAAATTGTATCAATTGGAAATTTCTTGGTGTTCATTTTTTTACAATAAAATGTATACTAATAACAGCAAGTAGATTGGTACCTATATTACATAATATTTTCTAAAGAAGAGACGCGTTTGATTTACATATAATATAATATAATGACCAAGGTTTTACCGTTCCTGCAATGGCTACTTGATTCAAGTAGGTAATTTAGTAGTTATATAAGGTTCAGGAACATTTAAACTGGCCTTAGTGTCACGGTCAAATTTATTATTTACCTTTTTTCCCACCTACACTCAATATTATTTATATCCGAATTTAGTTATCAGATTATTTTAAATTTTAAAAACGATCAATATCACTTAACTTAATTTATTGTATACCTTCTTTAACTAATGTCATAATAACACTACTATAATAATCCATTACACGATGTGTATATGTTTATTTATCAATAAACAGAAAACATTAAAATATCATTTGATCTACCACACATTTGTTGACCTATAATAATGTACTTAATATACATAAATTATGTTGTGTAATACAGCTGTATTCAGAAAGATAGAACATTTTACTCTCAAAAATACATTAATAAAACATTGCAAGTTCAAATCAATACTTCAAAGTTTAAACACCATAAAAGTATGTTGATAAATAAAATATGTAATTAATAAAATAAGTATTATTAACAATCTATGAATTGCTGACGTTTAATATAATTTACGAGCTTAAAATAAAATAATAAAAACAGTAAAAAATGTCCAAATTGAATTAAATATATCCTAATTTACATTAATTATGTGGTAAACGCGTCGATAAAACTGATAGATACTGTATAATAAGGCGTGTTAAATATTAAATAACTTATAATATTGCGCGTGCGTTATTAAAGATGTATACAATAATTGAATGAATTTAATGAATTTATTGTCAATAAAATTATAATATACTTATTTATAAGATAGGTAATTATATATTTAACCAAAAATATTTTCTAAAACCAATAATTCATTTATTTCTGTATTTATGATTGATATGTAATTAATAATCACGTCACACGATTATATACTAGGTCACAGGATATAGACTATTCAGAATAGTCTTTTCTACGTAGTAAATGATAATATAAAGAAACAAAACTTAAATAACGACCTTATAAATCTAATTTAAATAAAAAAAACCTTATTTAATTTAACAAAACTTTCTTAGTTCGTAACTATTCCATAGTCAACACATAGTCAACAGCGTGTCCATTATCGGCAAAGGCATTGAAACACTTTATAAAATAAATTATTTTTGTTCCAGAATGAAATAAAATTTCAGGAATTAAGGCTCTAGCACTCCAGGATTGTTATACAATGTTGAGTGACTACGCTTACATAATATTATAGTATAATATAACATTTTACACCTATAATTTAGTTATTTAAGAACACAATATACTATATGACACGGGTAAAATTATTTTTAATCTTGCACACTCTAGTTGGCATCATAATACATTACAATGCCAGATTAAACATTCTCATTGATGTTAATTGGTATTTGGTAGCATGTTAAAACATAAATGGTATCTACTATTTCAGGCTTCAGAACTTACAATTAAACATCTGTCACCTCTACACAATTTTACTAAGTCCCTAACAATATTTCATCTTTCAAAGGCAGTGAAAATAAAATACTAATTTTCTAAGTATTATATAAAATGCAAAAATGTATACGTTGTAGCTATATAAGCCATGAAGAACAATTATATTTTTAAATATTCGTTATAAGCTTGCATTTATTTTTGCTTTTCAATAAAATCCGTAATGAAAAACGTAATTTAACAAAAAAATGTTAAAAAGAAAAATAACTGTAAAACAACAAAAAATGGATACCAAAAACCAAAAAAATATATAAAACGAAGATTACACCAGTATAAAAAATCATAATAATAATTCTTTTTTCGAAAAATTGTACTCCTGAAAGGTCAATGCGTAAATTCAACTTTTTGAATTTTAGAAGTATTTTTTATAATTGTCTATGTCAAATTTTGAGTTAAGGATTATTTTTATTTTTTACTGTGGAACTAGTGCTTTACTTTACTAATGCACTTTTAATTACCTACCTAATACATTTTGCTCATTTTTATTAGAAAAAATTTAAATATAAAAATTTTTTTGGATACGATATAGAAAAAAAACGTTTAAAAAAAAAAAAAAAAAAAAAAGTTTAAAAACATTTTCCATCACTCAATAAAACTCATATTTGAATGACTGTAAGTTTCTCTTAACCGCGATTTCATCATTGTTTCAACCTGAATTTTTTGAAAAATAATTATTATTACCAATTGTACAATTGATATGAAGGTGTGACTTGTGGAATTATGAATTATAAGTTCTATAAAAACTTTCAATCACGTTTGTTGTTCTAAAGTAGTTTATCTAAAAGATCACAAAAATAAATGAATGTGTAGATAACAAAATAATTATCACACAAACGTTGATATGTTACCTACGTAATTTACTTACGAGTACCTATTTCATAAGAAGCTTAATATGTGGTAGTGGCTGCAGGTTGTAAACAGATCGAAAAATTGACAACGTTTCATTCGTTTTACAATGTTCAAACTGGTTGTTAACAAATATGAACCGTACTCAATCAAGTAATTCGTGTTCTTACCACCATAAATATATATTACCATTATTACCTAATTCAACAGAATGAAACTGCATTAATGTATCAAACCATAATCTACTTACTCCCTACTCAAATAATTAAAGCGGTTTTTAGTATTAATTTTTATCAACGATTTATAATTCACAGTTATGAGATTTTGCAATCAAATTCAAATTTAACTCCATAATAAATAGGTATATCTATTATCTAGTGAATGGGTTTAATTATTTTGTATTTCTTCACAGTGCATAAAAATGAACATTGATTTTTGTTTTAACTTGCATATAACATTATAAATAATAAATTCTATCAACGAACACACTCCCTGATAAGTGATAATCCACGTCGTAGACTTAAAAGGTAATGGTGTAGAGATGTATTCTCCAGTAAGCGAACTGAATAAGTGCTGGATATTGCTACCAGGTATAACAATTTGAATCTTGAAAATTTGAAAATTATCTTTGTTATTACTGTCAATATTATAGGGTGTTATCACTGCAGGGTATCCTCCCTAATCCCTCGTGTTATTTACATTTATTTGTCACTTATCAAATTTACTAATTGTACAAAGAATATGTATAGATTGTAGATTTACTTCAATAAAAAATACAAAATAAAATAAATGTAATAAATATACTTTTTCAACATACATACTTATTAAATACTTAATACTAAAAACAAAATACTAAATAGTAGTACTACTTTAGTGCTATTAAATACTAAATATTAAGCTCTGGTCAACTTGAAATTAAAGTTGAAAGTTCGTGTTAGAAAAAGTTCAATTTTATTAAATATTAATGTGAATTGCAAACATTTTTGTTATTTAAACAAATATTATTATTAAAGAAAATAATATAATATTTGTAAGGTATTTTACGTCATATATTAATAATTTTAAATAGCTTATTGTGTGTACAAATGACGTACATTTCCCCAGCCCCCCCCCCCCATATCAAATTTTCTAAATTTTTCTACGCCTATATTTAGCACGTCATTTGCACGAATTTATACGACATTTTCTGGAATTCGTACGGTATCAGTTTACCCGGAAAATTCAATTTTCTATGTGCGGGGCTGGTGAAACGTTTCTTCCGCCCCGCCCACCTGGGAAAACAACTTTTTCCAAACCTTTTTTACATCTGCGAATTCCTACTTCTTACGAACAAGCACCAATATTGGATCAACACAATTCTATTTTTTTTTTTTTTCAAAAAATGCATTATTGTCAACATAAATATTTTGAATGGTGAAAATCAGTTTGTTTTATTTAATTTTTAAAAAAAAAATAGCCGATTAGTAGAATTTATTTCATTGGAAAATTGAAAAATTCTAAAAAAAAAAATGTTTATGATAGATACTCCTCCAATTATTTACAACAAAATTCAATCAGAGAAATAACGTGTTGTATGTTTTCACGTGGCATGAATGCATGATACATTTTTCTTAAACATTTTTACTGATTTTATTTGTATAATATGTATTAATAATACGTTCCACTAAGCATGTTCGTGTATTCGCCTATGAGTTCATAGTTTTTGAAATATAAAAGCGTTAATTAGTTAATATAACCTAAATAATTACAATTACAATTTATATTACACATTTCTCACATAGGAACTAAACAATCTCTATTCACTATAAATAAATACATATTATTTTCTTTAACTTATTTGTATGTTAAAAATCGTGTAATGAAGTAAATATTGCACGATTTGCCAGTTAAATTTTTAAGATGTAATTTATTCATAACAATTATAGGTTGAAGCTATTAAAAATTTAAAACAAAGATGTAATTCATATTAAATTATTCAATTTAATCTATATTGTTTTATAAATACATTGTATTCAAAAGTTGAAACAGGTAAGACTTATTGAGTAGATACGTGACCTTATGAAAGTTATTTGAAATCATTTCAATCAATTCTCAATTATCAAATTAATCATATTTAAATATTATGAGGACGTGATACCGCATGTGTTGTCTGCATCTTACAAGTGCGTAACATATCAAATTTTACGCTCAGCAAAACACACGTGTAGCTCTGTTAGTTTACAATTTAGAATGAATTGACCTCTAATAAAATTTAAAGGTAAGGTTATTAACTGGACAACCTCAGATGGTTTTTATCATATTTTAATTTTAAGGGGGCTCCAGCGTATCATGTTTTAAGGAGTAATATTTAGGCAATTCACATAACATGAACATTTGGGCTATGTCTATGTGTGAGTAGTAAATGAACATTAGTGTGTGTAATCCATTATCGCGTGCCACGGACATTCGGTCGTCGACAGTATTACGAATTCCCAGAACTACGTATACCTAATTAAAATGGCAATATACCTATCATGTTCAATTGCGCGTCAGTAAGCTGTATGATGAATCTAAAATTCAGTATTAGGTATTTAAGAATTTGAGAAGTTACAGAGGGAATATTGAGATATGTTCTACAGTCATATGAGACGCGAAAAAGATCATAAATAACTACTTTCGTTATAAGTAGTGGATATAAAAATGTCAAGGGAGTATCTAATACTTAATGAAATTTTAATTTAAAAAAAAAGCGATGGTAAGAATTAGTCATACCCAGGTTTAAACCCACTATGGTTGACGTAACATTTGGACTAGGTAAAATAATATATATATATATTCTGTGTTTATAGACAAGTGATAACATTTTCAGGTGGATCGTCTCAGCACGAAGATTGATGATTGTTGACGTAAAATTGTGTGAAATAGAAGAATATCAAACTCATAAGTATTTGAAGAAAGAAATTATAAATTTAAATTAAAAAAAAGTGGGTAAGTGGATGTCGCTCTGCTGTACATTAAGTGGTGGGGTGGACCTCTGACTAGGGTAGGTTAGATTTGAATACGAATTGTATACGAAAAACGATTCTGAACGGATATGATTTGTCAGTCTAGGATATATTATATTTAAATATTATCATATATTCTATTTTGAAACAAATATTTTATTTTTCAATTAGGACGCATTTTGCATAAGGCATGGTTAATCAATTTTTCCAAAAACATTACATGTAGTTTATCATAATTCATAATACCTTATATTATCATAGATATACATATACCTGATTTCATAAAAATTTAAAACTCAAACGCTCAAAACATTTTTCCTATAATGACGCTTCAAATTTTATGGAAAACTTAGTGTTGAATTTTTTAACCTTAGATATAAAGACAATTTTATGAATTTTGAACTAAAAAATAGTTTGCAAATATTCATGGTTTTGACGAATTTTTGTCAATATTTGAATTATAAACGCTTATAAAAAAAAATTGTGCCTATGTATTCTTATAATTTTTTAATCACTATAAGAATAACTTATGAGAAACTTTGTATTAAATTTTCAAGTATTTTGATTGGGCCAAAAAAATTTTATCGAAACTTCAAAAAAAAATTTTTCAGTAAAATTGACACAGACACAAAAACAAAAAAACACACATTATTGTAAAATCAATACATTCATCACTCCGTTCAGAATCTAAAAGGATTTATTTTATTATTCTGCAGTTTATTACCTTCGATTTATTATGGCTGTACCCAGAGGCGTATTTATATATTTACCGCTTGTAGGCTTTTGGGGAATGACCACCCTTAGTAACGATAAAATAAAATTTAATTAGGTGGGTATGCAAACAAAATGTTATTTGAATTTTAAATACAAAACATAATAATTATTATTATAGTTGAAAAAAATAAGGAATAGCAAAATGTTGGTATAAATTCAAAATTTCTTATACATATAATTAATTATTTATTTATTAGAGTATTAGACGATCGATTTACGTTGACATTTTGTTGTTGCAAATTTGACAATTAAATCTTCGCAATTCAATTCACTTAAGACTTAACGTTTCATTCTTTATTAAGAACGTTGCTAAATTATTCAACTATTGTCATCAGTTTAGTTGGAACTTAAATAGATTTTTACGCGTTTAAGGCATGAAAATGATTGGTAGTATAATATTCCACACTGGTACACTCAAAATCTTAATGCTGTCAATGTTTGGAATTATTTCAATTTGTCAATATTTTATTAGATTATACCATTATTGGCACGAATATTCTCGATAGACGACCTCACGGTGATAAGAAACTTTAAAAATAATAATTTCGAATTAAATTTATTTACAATGCTATTGTTTTTAATAATCAAAAATAATTTTGTTTGTCGTAGTGGGTATCGGAGTATTTTACAATAACAGAAAACGAGTATAATAATAAGTTTCACCGAGTCAATATGCAATACTATCATAGGCGAATCTACAGGGTGTGCCTGGTGTGCCAGTGCACACCCTGCGACTCTTAAAAACCTGTGAAGAGCCCATTATACTCATTTCAGTTACAATGGTATTGAGTAATAAGTCTAAACATTAAACAATTTGTTTTTAATTTTAATACATTTTTATGGGTACAAATATTGCCAATAAATATTATAGTGATAAAAATAGTTGATAAATGATCAGCAATATTTTCAAGAAAAGAAAAAAACATGCCTGTTTATTTATAGCACGGCTATAGTCGTAATTTATTGCCATAATCATAGTTGTTTTATGTAATTTAATTTTACCAGTAATTATCATTTTTATAGTTATTGACATTTGACAAAATGAAAAATACTTTATTTCGTATTTCGTATTAACATTTAACATAGAAGTATTAAGTATAATATCATGTCACCTATTACTAGATACCAGTTATATTATATATTTCATACAATTCTTTGTTATTAATAATAATAAAAATAAGATGTTATATTAAACTCCCAAGAATTTTAAACATAATTGATTAACAATTTGATTGTTAGTTGTATGTCCAAAAATAATAATTGAGTAACATATATTGAACTTTGCAATAGTGATGGTTTATTAAATTGAAACATTACATGTGTATTTTACAGCATGAAAAATAGCATATAAACTAGGTAATAAAAATTAATCTTAATAATATTATTTAATATTATTAGATACCTAATGTTATTTCAAATGGGAAACATATTCTAAACGTGTGATAACTGAGAGGTATTTTGAACTTCAGAGGGTCTTTTTGAGGTGAAGGCACACCCTGCTATGAATTCCTAGATTCGCCTATGATTACCAATTCTCCACCATACCTATCAAATCACACCCTGCATAAAGACCTACACATGAAAACAATTCAGGAAAAGGCAAACAATTATTATAAACGATTCCACATACGCCTTAACTCTTATCCAAACGTACTTACAAAAAATCTACCTGCATTAAACATTCCTGGTAATCTTCCTCGTCGTCTTAAGAGGACGCTACACCCGCATATGTTGTCTCCGTCGTACAAGTGCGTAACATTGCAAAAACTGTTTCGCGCGGGAAAGAACCGAGTAAGCGACAATTATAACTAAGAAACGAAATTTTCACCACATAAAAAGGAGAATTTTGTCTGTGCAATATCGTTTTAATTTTTTCGATACCAGAACTACAACAAAAGTTATTCATGCTTAAAAAACACAAAATTAATGTTATTTAAAACAATAAGAATTTTTTTTGTGATATCGTAAAAATAAAAACGATATTGCACAGACAAAATTCTCCTTTTTATGTGGTGAAAATTTTGTTTCTTAGTTATAACTGTATCTTTCTCGGTTCTTTTCCTCGCGAAACAGTTTTTGCAATGTTACGCACTTGTAAGACGGAGACAACACATGTGGGTTGCGGGTGTAGCGTCCTCTTAAGCGAAAATGTTTCACAGATCTACTAAACTCTTAATCCAAATAACAAAAAAAAAAAACAATAATTGTACAAAGTAAAATAATTAAAAGATGAAAGTGTCATCGATGGGTGGCTTCTTCATTCAACATTTTCAATTTCCTTTTGTCAATTAGCTGATACTATTATTGTGCATAGATATTATTAATAGAAAAAAGTAATTTAATTGATAACTAAAATGCTGAACCAAAGGTTTAAAGGTGTGGATTGCATAAGTTCACACTTGGAAAATATAGAGCCAATATCCTACCACTGGCCAGACCAAGCATAGGCATTAATTATAATAAGTCATGTACTTCCTCATGCGTATTTTATTTAATTGTACTACCTATGACACTATGACAGTATGACATATTTGTGTTTATAACTAGTAGTAATAATACCAAAGAATTAAAATGATTTTTTTATAAGACTGTAGTAAATACTGTGTTCATTGTTTTATTTTGTCCAAAATAAAAATTTCAAACAGAAATAACATACGCAATTTCTTTATCGAGACAAAAAATAGTGATTTGCTCACATAGTTAATTTATTTTGTGGAGGAATAGAATGTAATTTATGCATGGCCTGATCTCATAAATATTGGCTTCTTATTGGCTCTACCTAGAACAGATGTTCAGTAATTTAATAGTTACACAATATAATTAAAACAGAGGCTTAGGATTTGGATAAGTTGAGAGTATTAAATTACTACAATAAAATAAAATTCAGTTAATATAAAATGTTCATATATTATATTTTGTTCTACAATTGTAACTAACTCGGTTCATTCATCTTTAATCATAAAACCAATAATCTTTGTTTTGTTTTTTCTTAATTTTTGTACAAAGTAATAATATAATCATAATTGATTTCCTGTGTATTTAGCACAATTGAAATCTTGTTTTTTAAATATAATTTAAACTTATAATTTAAGTCGGGTATAAATGTATAATAATAGTGATATATAAATATTATTAAACCTTAACTCTCTATATAACAGCATAATTGATAGGCTACACACACACACACACACACATATATATATATATGTATATGTATATAATGTATGTAATTATTTATATTTAATTTACTATATAATATCAATATTTTTTTATTTAGTTTATAATTATCAAGAAAAGCGCACCAGAAAAAAAATAACATAAAAGAAAATTGAACAAAAATTAAAGAGTGAAAAATGTTGAAAGTAATACATTTTTTAATTATAATATAAAAAGAAAAAATAATAATGATTGTCAGTGGTATTATTATTTTTTTTTTTTATACATCTAGAACAAGATTTTAGTTTTATGTTCATACAATAAAAATAAACTGTGGTAAGCGACACAAGACGAAAACAAATTAATAATTATAATTAAAATTAATATAAGTCATACAATGTAAAAAATAAAAAAACAAATTGGTGTTCATAATTGTCACGGTACTACAGACTAATTGACTCAACAATATTATATATTTATATATAAAAAAAATTATTATTCTCTTAGGTTTCATTTAAAACCAAAAAAACACTTTACATAACAAATTTATGGTAAATATTTTTTTTTGCTTGGTAGGTATTACACACATTTAAAAAATATTCTTCATTTTGTTGTATAAAAATAAAAAATTGGGCACCGAATAATAATTGAAAACAATATTATGAAACTACCTGTCAAACACACACGGACATAATCATTATTGCATTTGGATTGGTATTAAAAATTGTTTTGAAAATTTTTACAAGAAAAAAATCATGATCAGGCTGAATACTAGTGGCAAAGCACACAGAAAAAAATTTTTTTTTACTTATATTGTAATAATTTTTATGATTATTATTTATTATGAAATTAAGAATGAAAAATGTTTTTAGTGTGTTTAGCCACTGGGTTTAACATTCAGTCTTGGTATTTTAGAATATCATCGGCAACTACAAATTACTAATAATACAACAGAAAATAGTTTGAATAATATATTATACGTGCATACATACATAAATTATATATTTTTTTTTTATTTTTTTTTTTTTATGTCAACAACACAATAATAATAATAATAATAATAATAATAATAATAATAATAGTAATAATAATTTTACAGACCAAACTGGTTATAATTTAAACAATTCTAAATGTATATAATATATTTATATATAATAATGATTATTATTATTTGTTCAAAAGCATATTATTATTTACAATAAATAAATTATTTAATTTTTTTGGGCACATTAAAAAAAAAAAAAAACCTTAAGTAATTATTATATTTGCTTTTTTTATTAATACATAATCATTAGAAAACCATCACAGGTGGTTCCTTACTGAAACCTTAAACAAACTTGTAGCTTGTATGGTAAAATTGCTGTTATGGCAACAAAAACAAAAATAAAACAATATAACAAATAAGAAGAAAATCATCAGGGAGCCACTCGCTTTGGAAACGTATGCAAGAATAACTAGTTGAGATCAAACGAGGTTGTTCCCCCATGGGTATTTGTTTTCTTTTTTTTAAATTTTCAATATCATTTCACATAGTTAAGTATTTTCATTTGCTGACCATCACTTGGTAACTTGGGTTAATTATTTTGGTGACATGTTCACAAATAAGATGACAACCTGTTTAATGTGTAAGGTAATTGAATAATTACTACTCGGTACCTCTTTCAAAACACACTTTACAATTACTTTTATTACAATATTGTACCAGGTAAAGGAAAATACAGACGACAATTATTAATGTATTGTTGACATCCTATCAATCAATACTTTAACTCATTGAGTGGTAACAATAGTTTATTGTATGCAAGTTGTACAGTAGAAACAGAGTGGGAAAGAAAAAGAGAAGTAGGAACAAAATGCCATATTTGACATTTACCTTTCTAAATAGTTATAAAGTACAATTTAAATAATATATCTTTCAAATTAGGTTAATAGTAGTTATTTCATACAGCCTCTGTAGCTTTGCCTCAGTACTGGGACTACATATTTTGTATTAGTTATCAAATATATGACTGTTCAACCATAAATAAAATTATTATTGATACTTTAAAAAAATTATATTTAAGAATTAAATTTTACTTATTAACAATAAACTTAAAACATTTTTAAGACGGACAATTTTGATTTAAGCTACACTGGCCATAGAGCAACTTTCATAACAATGTGATCAAGTTTATAGTAAATATCACAGGCATTAAATATCGATCTAGGTCAAGGCGTCAATGTTTAATGCAGTACTATAGAATGCTTAATGAGCATCAAGGAAATCAAAGTTAAAATCACCAAATGTCTGTTGCTTGTTATTAAAACCATTCTTACTATCATTAGCGAGTGGCTGATCGAGGAAATCAAAATTGAAATCACTTGGACTAAATGAGTTACGGGACGATAATCCATTGTTGGTATTTAGCATAGTTGTTGGATTTGCAACAGGTGCAGGTTGCATTGTTGTGCTTGTCTGCTGGTACTGCTGCTGATGTGGGTTTGCTCCATAACCAGAACCCATGTTACGCTGATATGGATTTCCAGTATTCATTGTTGCTTGCTGTTGTTGCTGTAGGGTGAATGACTGTTGTTGCTGTGCTCGCATCATGGACGGGTGCTGCTGAGGTTGAGGTTGTTGTTGTTGTTGATGATGATGTTGTGGATGTTGAGAATGTTGTGGGTGTTGTGGATGTGATGGATGCTGAGGTGGTTGTTGTTGTTGTTGTTGTTGTTGTTGTGGTTGCTGAGGAACCATCTGTGCATTAGTAGTCATACGACTCTGGCCTCCTCCACCCATTTTAACATTCATTGCTTGGGACATCTGAAGATTTACTGACATCTGAAAATATGGTTAAAATTATCATTCATTTTAATCAAGATTATATTGTTATCTTTATGGGTAAAAGTTTTGAATTTTGTTACCGGTTTTAATGTTTTTATACATAAAGATAAAGTTTTATTTATTTATTATAATTGTTTTTTTTTTTTTTTTAGGAGTGGATAGATATATTTTAACATTAATTACTTGATTATTTTGTGACTGCATACTAATATTGGCATGTTGTTGCTGGGCCATAGTTTGCTGCCCATTACCCATTCTAGCAGACATGTGCTGCATTTGCCCAGCCATCAAGTGAATATTGTTTTGTCCTGTTTGGCAAGTGTTAATATTCGGATTAGCACCACCATAACCTGCACCAATATTGTTTACTGGAGTGTTTCCAGCTTGATTTAAATTGCCAACTACAAAAAAATATGAGTATTAGAAAAGACAAATAATAAAAATAGTATTATAGACAAGTAACGACAAAAATAATATATTAGTAATTACTTGAAGCTTGGGAAACTGTGGGTCTAAATTGATGTTGTTGGTGCTGGTGAGGTTGTGGTTGTTGTTGATGTGGTTGTTGTTGGTGCTGCTGTTGTTGATGTTGGTGTTGCTGCTGTTGTTGATGTTGTTGTTGTTGTCTTGCAGCTAACAGTTGTTGCCAATCACTGTTAAATGCTTCTGAACTCGGCGTGACATTTGGTGGTCGTTGAAGATTCCCTGAGCCTGGATACATCATATTTCTTTGAACTGATGACATATTACGATCATAGCCACCAGCCATTTGACTACCACCACCAGTATTAGCCATTTGTGATCGTAGCATAGGCCCTAAAATGAAAATGAATATTAATTTATATTCAAATAATTTTTAAAAAACAAAGTGTTTTCTTACCCGAAGGTGGAATAGGTTGTTGTTGTATAGGTCGCCTAGATTGGGCACCTTGTGGTAAAGACTGCCGAGCTGATGGCATGTATCCTTGTGCAGGAAACTGGGTTTGGCACATACCCATATTTTGGGCAACATTTAGTTTGTATTCAGGAGGAGGTGGTCGACATCCACCAGGACCCATCATATTCATCTGGTTCTAAATGCATACAAGAATGTAAATTAAATACAAGTAATGTTTGAACAATAGTAATTTATAAAAATAATCAATGTATACATACAGGTGTCCTATTCATGTGCTGAGGTAACATACTGTGATGCTCATTATTTATATTGGGCTGCTGTACATTAGTTGGTGGTCGAATATTGGTTGGACTGGCTCCTGCACTGAGCAGTCTAGCACGCTGTTGTGAGAATGTCATACTTTGCGACTGGGTCATATGCATATAGGACTGTTGCCCATTGTCTCCGCAATTGGAATTATAATATTGCTGCATGGATGCACCACAATTTGGTGCTGTTGTCGAAGCGACTGAAGCACTGGTCATAAGTCTGTCTTGGATGGCCTGTCCTTGACCAAAAGTCTACAAAAATAACATGATTAGTGTCTCAAAAATGATATCATGGCACAGTTAAATCATATGTTATAATAATAAATTAATAACTAAAATCATTAATGCAATTTTTATTATACACGGACATTTGGAATGTAAAATTAAAATTAAATTTAAACATACATCACAGAATGTTGTTTTAATGCGTCTTGACGAACATATTGAACATATTATCAAAAATGATAACTTTTAAACGAAAACCAAGATACAAGCAATAGCCACACTATCACAATTTCATTGAACAGCTTAAAAAAATCTACAATATGTCAAAAGTCAACATTAATTCAAATTTTATGAATTAATAGTTTTGAACTGCAACAATGTCCTGTTGAAACACACAAGGAAAACAGTGTCAAACGTTTCGATTTACCTAATAGAAGTTTACCAATCATCCGTAAATAATTGAATGGGGCGAGGTTTAATGGTCCTCTTATAATTAGTTTTCATTTTAAACTAATCGTATGCTATGTGGTGCGTTATTAAAAAATATAAAAGGAAGAATAATAATAACAACGTTCTAAATTACGCCACGTACCAAGTACGTAAGCGATATTACTGAAACAATATTGTTATTTGTTTCAGTGATTATTATTTATTACTCGATAAAAACAATATAATATAATATGCGTAATGTTAACCTAGAAGTTCGAAAAAAGAAAATACAATAAAACATAATAAAACATAATAATAATATATTATAAAATTATTACTATTATGATACACAACGACCGAATACTGCAAATTGCAATAATCGCCGTTATTCCATTATTGTTACTATTACCCGCGTTTACGTTAAAACAAACCGGAAACATTTTTTTTGAGTTTTTATCCTTAGGGCGAGATACAATATAATATTGTATGTTTTATAAGGATAAAAACTCAAAAAAAATGTTTCCGGTTTGTTTTAACGTAAACGCGGGTAATAGTAACAATAATGGAATAACGGCGAGGCGGGAAATGAGAGCGAACGACGACGAACGCCACTATCAGGTTCCTCAATAAAATGCGTTTTCGATCCAAAACACGCGCGCGTTTTTTTAATGGCACCGATCGCCACACCACATCAAGGACAAGAATAGAAAATTATTTTTTTGTATTGCACACCTGTGGGAATAAATAAAAGATGGAAAAAAAATAAGCATCGGTATAGGTTTTGATACTCCGCCGGATAATTATCCTTGAATGTCGCTATTAATTTATGTCAACGAATGAGTGGTGTTGGTGTTAGGTAGAACGACGATTTTCGACCGACAGTTTTATAAAATTATTTTTTTAATCGCGTGTATAATTTTTTTCCTGAACGCAATAGCAAATGGTAGCCGCGTTATTATAATAAATAAATGCAGGAAGTCGACATTGTCTTGCATAATAAGCCATAGACGGTTGTGGAGGTAGAGGTGGTGGTAGTGGTGGTGGTGGTGGTGGTGACGGTACCCGCGCGTGTATACACCGCGCGCGTTACAAATATTACACTGTTGCCAACACACACCATCCGCCACCACTCGGATGACACTTGGATTTAATTAAAAAACCATTATGAACACAGGCATGACCCCCGCGCTAGTCTTGTCCTGTACGTAGTAAATACGCGTGTTATACTGGGTTTTGATAGGCTTAAAATGGCAAATGCACACACGCGTAGGCGACACGGCGGCCGTTGGGCCAGAGGTTTTTTCTACAGTAATATTCATTTTTTTAACGTCCAAACTATTTAGGCCAAAATAATTAAGCTAATAATAATAATCCTCATCGAACTATAGGACTATACAATGCGAGGTACGACGGGAGAGAGAGAAAACGAAATACCGTATAGCCGAGTACCCCCTCCCGTCGAATTACGTTCTCCTACTGTCAATGGTGTCGAAGTCACGATGACGGCGACAGCGAAGCGATATTAGACATTAGCACGGCTGAAACGTGAACTATTTTTTCTCTCTCGCACGTTGGATAACTGCTGTTACTTCATCTGAGAGGAGAAAGCCAACACAGGAAGTGGACTAGAAGAAAAAATAATACACCACATAGCGTACACACAAATAACATCGTATGATCCGTCGTACTCAACATTACCTCGTATGCCCGGCATACACAACACACGCGTACGCCAATAAACTTTGGATATTATGGAATATATGGTCAGCTGAGGAGTGAGATGAGTGTACAGTGTACGGTGGTAGAGGATGTGGGAGAGAGGCAAAACGAGAGAAACGCGTGTGGATTAAAAAGGTATACGACGGATACACACAGCGTTTCGCCCACTCAAACCTCCGCGATGTTATATCGATAATAATGACTTTCGAGTGGATAACACAGCACAACACACCGTACACGAACAAAACAATAATATTATTATATAATGTACACATGGACCACATCTCGAACGAAAAGTTTACCTAATAGAATTATACGACAACGACAAAATATGATCTAATCGTTTTCGTAGTGGACAGAAATATAATATTACCATAGTCTACACCACTTGTTATACTGTACTAAATCTAGACGGCGTTAAAGAGTATTTACAGACGGTCGTAGGATTTTATTTACGAAAAATTGATAGACATGGTCCAAAGGCTGATGAGTTAGCAATCGAAATATAATAACTTCGACGAATAGTATAATATATATATATTAAGGAAATATCGTTGAAAATGGTTAAGAGGACGCACACAAGTGTTGTGATCAATCATCAACAAGATTAAATATTGTGTAAACATTTTTAGCATAGAAAAATTAACTTATTATCAAATTTAAATGATTTGAGTGTTCTTAACACTTTCTCATCGATTTTTATGTTTTAATGTTTAAGTGAGTCATGGATATTTATTACAATTTAAAAATTCTCATAATTCATATAAAAATTAAAAATTCGTGAAAATTTCACGAGAAAATACGGATAATGTTCTTACATTACAATTTTGTTAATCGCTCCGTTATTAAACCCTATAAAGCGAAATTGAAATTTCAGAATACAAATATTGCATGTTGTTTATTAGTAAGACAGAAAGGACACATCACATGAGTGAATTAATTATACATCATTCAGAAGACCGTTTTGTTACCTGTTGTTGGCCTTGTTGACTGATGTGAACTTGTTGAGACTGGGCCATTTGGAACGAGCTGGTTACCACGTCAGGGCTGGCGGCGTTAGGTTGCTGCGGCGACAGGACGCCTGCCGAAGCTGCGCCCGGGGACGGCGTTATCCTGCGTGCCACCGACACAGGATACTGAGGACTTCCGTGACCATTATACTGGTTGTACCGGGACTGTGGCGATTGGAGGGGTTGCTGTTGCTGCTGTTGGGACGTGGGCGGCGGTGGCAACTGTTGTTTCTGTTGCCGCTGCGTCACAGCCGTCGGTTGTTGCTGTTGCTGTTGCTGTTGTTGTTGTTGCTGCTGCTGTTGCGGTTGTTGCTGCTGTTGTTGCTTCATCCTCGGCTTAGGTGGTTCTTGGGGATGATAATAATTGTTGTTCTCCTGCTGTTGCTTTTCCTGCTGTTGTTGCTGCTGATGATACATGGAATTAACGGGTGACATCATGCTGTAACCATTCGGGTTAGGAGTGCCCACAGGAGTGCTAGGCGAATGTATAAAGTCAGGCACGGAACCGGGTGATTGGTAAGGGAAATCATAACCGCACTTATCTGGCCTCTGCTGCTGGTTATTGTGCTGTTCAGCCAACTGTTTTAGCGTCTCGGCGGCTACGCAATTTGAATAATTATTGTTGCCACCGCCCCCACCTCGCTGTTGCTGCTGCTGGTGTTGTTGGTGTTGTTGCTGTTGGTGTACCTGTTGCTGCTGCTGGTGGTGTTGGTCATACGGCGACTTAACCGGTGGCGTACACCTGGCATCGGGTTCTGTCTTTATAGGCCGTTTGTCGCACAGGTCCACCTGGTTGAAGTCGGCCGGTGTGATGCCCTCGCTGTTAAGATCTGATATGATCTCAGTCAGCGTATCCGTATCGACGGCCAATATGGGTTCATTGGTGTCATTATTGATGAACGACAGGTCGTTTAGGTCACCGTCGCCAGGGAAGTCCATCAGGTCCGGTTGCTCTTGCTTGCACTCGTGCATCGTGTGGTCATTCGGTGGGCCAGCCGCCCCCGCTGCACTACCAGGTGGAATCCCCCCGCCACCGGACGCGGTTGGCACTGTATTTCCACCCGCACTGGGGCCCCCACCTGCCGATTGTTTCGTTGTAACGTCGCTCTGCACTGATGTGTTGACCGACGTCAGTGTCAAATTGGTGGAGATCTGAGCATTATGCTGGTGTTCGCTGGTGCTAAACTCAAGTTCCTGCACGATTTTCACGCTGAACTTAGCATTGTTACTCGCGTCATTTTTGGCATGGGGAGATTGTTGCTGCTGCTGTTGTTGTTGTTGCTGCTGAGGACCGCCACCCACTCCATTGTTACCACATGGCGGAATGGGTACGCACTTCGGAGGCGCTGGCATACCATCATGGTATACACCGTCGGACCCATCCATATCTTCACTGGACGGTCTCTTCGTGCCAAATTTCTGCAAAATAGAAAAAATAATTAATTTAAAAACCGATTATAGCTCATATACCTAACACATATAATTTGTGTGTGTGTGTGTACGCGTGCACGTATTGTTCAGGAAAAATACTGTACGATGATAAAAGTTCGAAAGTTTTTTCTTGCTATTTGGCAGTTCCGGAACGTGACACAAAGGACATATACTACTATTATTCTATTATAATATTAGGTATAGCGCAATACACTACTTTCACCGTGTCGAGCGCAGTGGTCGTCATCGGGGGAGTGAAGACGACGACGTATCGTTTTCTATACGAATGTTGTAATTACATATGCATATGCGTATAATATACAAAACCTTAACCCCGTAATTAAATTCATCAATGTTTTTGTCGTCAAGATTTGTATATGTAAATTTATATATTTATATTGTGGACGAAGAGTGAGATTTAATTCATGATTGAGGATTGAGGAATTATGCAAAACGTCAAAGAATGTTGGCCTACTTTTTGTCACTAGCCTAATACACCGTTCCCGCGCAATCGTATACAAGATGTATTTCAATTGAATGTCGAAACGCCGCGCCGGTGTGGCAAATGGCCACTATCGTAGACAACAGTTAGGTATACCAGCAGACATAACATTTGGCTTATGTTTTAAGACAAATATTATTCTTGATTAAATGTTACATTTTTTCCCGCATCACTCGTTTAACCACTCATAAACTATGTTTAGATAGACAATATTGAGTTACTAGGCAAACACACCGGAGGACGATTGTCTTATAATTATACTAATAGCATACCGGTAGCACCAGAGCTGTTAAACGGTCATCAACCTGCACCGAGAACAGTGAGGCAGCAGTGGTGGTGGCGGTGGCCGCTTACACACTATTTTTTTTCTAGTGCCAATTGCTTATAGTTGCCTTCATATTATCTCTGAACGAAAATAACAAACCACGAAAAATCCTGATAAAACGAAGAAAATCTTTAATTTTGCTTTTATTTGATATAGAAATTACTAACATTTTGGGATAAAAAATAATTTAAGCGTATTTTAATATTTAAATAACGTATATGTATTATTATACTATAATTTTCTATTGTGGATTAAACGGAGTGTGACTTAATATATCGATCATAATTTTGGTGAGAACTTTTTTGCACGCAAACATTTTTCAGCGCCAAACGAACCGCGGTACCGCCAGTCATGTCAATTATAGCATTGTCTATATGAATACTAATGTAGATAATCAATGGTTAAAAGTATACCCGATAATTCAGATTAAGTATTTTTCTCTCACACACAATTGCATGTAATATATAATATATATTTTATCGAAAACAAAGTAGGTCATATACGGTAAGAATTGGCATATTTACTCGGACACACATACACGCCAAGTATGACCGTTACCCCGCTGGAAGGTTCGTTTTTTTATTTTTAGCGTGGATATTTCATAAGACGATGTTATTATAAATACACGTTTTAAGCATGTGTAATAATCGTCGCGAATGACGCGCGCCACACACACACACAACCATATATTTTATAGTGTATATAATATAATATATAATATATAAATATATATTATACGTATATTGTATATACACACATTCACTATATCATGTACTATATATATAGTAACGCCGGGCAGAGGGTTAATCAATACCGGTCGACGGAGGCGGCGGAGTTTTCCGTCTTTATGTATATACGGCGGCGGTGGCGTCGTCGCCGTCGTCCGTCTGTTCGTCCAACCCCACTCACCCTGCGAGCGACCGCGCGTGTGCATATATATATATATATATATATATATACATAGGCCTGACAGGACGAAATCCTGTTCACGTATATAATATTTTGCTACAACGAATATTATTTTTCGTCTGCTGTAAACGTAATAATTGAGTCTCCACCATATATTCCTACTCCGTTAGCTATTGAAAAGATCTTACATAGATAATCAGGCCAAAAAACGATTGATGTATCACACGATTTATTAATATTTTGTCCGGTCTCGAGGGATCAATATCGCATCGTATACCAAAAATATATTATCATATTATACAACACACCATTACACGACGGTGACGCCTTTTTGTTGGTGTACTCATGAATTTCCCTATACTATTTTCCAAACATGTTTTCGCAGAAAATCTATTAAAACTTAATAAAAAAACGACTAGAGCTTTGCAGTTTATACACGCGGCACCACACGTGTGGCGTCATGTGGTCCGTCCGGCGTCGTCGTCGTTTCTCGCGGGACAGCGCAAGCGTCTTGTGCGCATTGGCCGTGTGTCGACGTCTCCTATAACCACCGCCACTACCCCCCTACCAACACGCGACGCCACATATCGCTGCCGAGACAACCACCCCGCCGCCGGACCAACCATAACTGTTGCCTACACGGCGCGCCGTCCAATTACGCATATTGACGCTGCCGCCACTTATTCAACGGCGGCGAAGGGCTAAGGGCAAGAGAGATTGCGTCAGGGAGAGGACACGCTGGCGCACTAGCCATCGGTTTACTTTCGCGCGACCGTGAAACGTTAAAAAAAAATGCGATAATTAGTCGAAATCAATCGACGCTAAGAGGGAGTAGGGAAAAAACGAATGACGAAAAACAAATATCAGAGAAATTTGACGTTTTTAGTTGGAAAACAGGTTCTTAACGATTTTGTCAGTTTTTATACTACGCGCACCTGCAGCAGGATATTTTTCTGTCGTTCATAATTGTAAATATTATCACCGTTGGCCAATTTTTCGATTCCAATACTTGATGGACTATATCTTATTCAATATACATAGCAGCTTCACACACAATGTACATTAATTTATGGAATTATGTTTATAGCACCCACCTACACCAGAAGAGTTGAGATTACAAATCACACATGTACGTCATCCAAATGATGCGATAAGTAGAAGTAATTGAAATATTTTAAACAAAAAAATATATAAAAATAAATTACTAATTGTAAGAAAAAAGCTCTATAAAGATCAAAATATCTATTAAATTATCAAAGTATTAAACTAAACTTCTATCAAAGGAAGAAAAAAATTGATTACGTAAGTAGTAAATGCATATATATATAGATCAATACAAATATAACATTTAATCTATTGACAAAATGTAACAAATCAATTAACATACATATTCATGCATGGTGAGCGACTAGTTATAGTTAATATAATGTTACCCGCAGACTATATATCATTTTAAAACACCATAACTAAAGTCTATTCCATAAGTGAACGTTAATAAAAAATATATTCACTCAACGCATAGTATGATGATGTTATATAATGAGCCATTTGGTTATAAATGGATATTCTTTAGAATTGTCATATTTTTTTAATTGCATATACGATGAAACTTCTTTCTTTCTATTCAAGTAATATAAGTTAGGTCTTGGCAAGTGCTGTTCCTGACAGTATTTGAAATTAATTGACCATTATTACAATATAAAAAAAACTTAAATAAAATGTAATGAACAAATTGAAAAAAGGGTAAAAAGAAAAGAATCTGAAGAAAATGGTTTCGGTGGAAAAATTAGTTTTGCCATAGAACGTCGTTCATCGAATAAATGCTTATTCAAGTTTCTTTGAACTACGTACACCAGTACACCACACGAAAATATTACCTACTATAATATCTAATATAGATCGAAACATTAACACGCAGGGAATATTGAAATATTCTGATATTCATCAAAAAATTTCGATATTCACACAATACTACATAATTATTAATAAACAATAATAAAGAAATTTTAGTAAAAGCGACCATTTTATTTGATCACCTCTGTTCTCGGTATATATTTTGCTTTTCAATGAGTATTAACCAGTTGTGTGCAATTAGAAACATGTGTACTTTACAAATACCAAAACCAAATATGAAATAAAAAAATAGATGTCTGTCAAATGCTAATTGAATTGGTGGGTATACAGAAATCAATAGAACAATGTAATAACGAAATTGTTGATTAGTTTTGACTTTTTTATTTATAATATAACTTACTAAAAGTAGTTGTTATTACATTTTTTTTCTCAATATATAATATTGTTACTAAGATAATTTATACTATAAGGAAAGACATTAAAAAGTCTCCAAAATGAAACAATTTTAATTGGCCAATAATTTAGGTACCTAAGTTTTATTTAATAAATATTTGAAAAATGTATTTTTAAAATCAAAAATATAAACCTTTAAATTATTATTTAATTGAAATATTTGATAAAATGTGATTAAAAAAAAAAATATACAATATATTAGAATCAAGTAACTAGGACTCCTAGGAAATGGATGATAATATTCAACTAGGTAGTTTAAACTGAAAAAAATTAACCTACAACGGTAACGGAGGCAGCAGCAGCAAACATCAGCGATAAATAGAAATAGGATTAAGATAACATACAGGAGAAAGGTATCTGCGCAATATGCTCAATGCGCGTACGAGGCGATATAAATTTCTTAGTAGGTACATACATAATATTATACCGTTAACTTGTTTCTGGTCGTTAAAATCTAATACGATTAAACGAATAATACCGTAATGAAGTACATTATTTACATCCTACCATATCATTCAAGAATCAAGGATGATACAAATTAATAATATTTAATACTAAGTAATAATTATTGACTACCTACAACTACAGCTATGGAAAACCTTATAAGATTTAACTCCAAATAATAATATTAAAATAATTAATAAACACGATAGGAAACTTAGTATTAGAAATATAATATAGCCATACAGATATTCAATAGGTATTTACTATCATATTGGTCAGCAATTATTATTAGCGTTTTGCCATTTTCGCAGGATTATATTTTCGTAGGCTGTTTATATAATGATGCATAATTGTTTATAAAAAAAAGCTTCGTTCGTTACTATCTATACAATTGAGGAAAAATGAGAATTAATGCCAGTTTATTATTTAAAACTACAACTGAACATTATATATCGATAAAGTTTCCAACATAATTTGCATTTAATATCGATTACATTAAAGAAGTTGATACTTATAGAAAACCATGCTTATCAGACCGCAATTTAAATCTTAAGAGCTAAAGGGGATTTATCGAGGCTACTTTTAATCCTCTAAACATTCTTAATGTTTCTATATACGTTTTAAAATAATTATTTCATACTCCCGCGCATGTTGTTTTCTATGCTAATACGTACCTACCTACTATATAATAATTAATAATAATTGAGTTACGACAGATAATCCGTTCCTTAAATAGTAACACTAGAGTACTGTCAAAACTCAATACATGCATAAGATACACTTTTTACAGAAATCTACAGTTTTCGTGTACGAAAATAAATCCTCAACTATTGTGGCATTGCGTGAGTGAAATTTACGATTAAACGATATCGCTTGAAAATACTATATTTGTGGGGATGACGAGAACGGGGATGGTAAGTGCACTACTATACTAGTAAAGTAGGTATCATTGAGAGGAGCCGTCACCGCACCACCGAGTGGCTTTTCGCGTTCAACAGGGAGGGAGAGCACGCTCGAAAATATATTATATAATATATTATACAGACAAGTACAAAGGTTAACACAATAATTGTATCTCTCAAACGGGTACTTAAAACAGCTACCACCTACCATATACCTTACACGGTCAATTGAAAAAAATTTAAAAATAAGCATATGTATGACAATGTAATATTTGTTTTCGTTCAAAAGTCAGACGCAATATTTTTTATAACATTCTGCGTCGACGCATCACCACCAACGTCAACATTTCGAATCATATACCCATTTAAGTAGTATATAACATATATTGTTAATATTTAAACGAAAATCGTATGTAAAATTACAAAATTCGTTATTTTCTCTTCCAAACACCGTTCAGTTATTGTCTTTTAACCTCGGACTGTTTGAACACAATTGCGACACTTCCCCACCATCCCCGCGTGCCACAATCGTCACACAGTTTCGTGTATAATATTATGAATGTGTCGCAACTTCGGCCGCAGCGCGCAACGTAATTTCGTTTCATTTTTAAATCCATAGTAATTTATATAATGCGCGCACACTTGTGTACATATTATATTGTAAGCCGTAATATCTATAATATGATATTATTAAATTATTTCTAATTGAAATTTGGCGAAACGCTACACTACGGCTGGGGATAACGGAATTTATCTTTTATAGTGTCTATTGCGTCCGAGAAAAACAAAAAAATTATCATCGACTGGGAGCACCTGTCTTGTCAATATTTGTTAACTAAATGAACAATTATTATAATATTATTATAAATATATTATTATTATTCCTTCTTCTAGAAATTTCATATTATTATTATTACGGGGGCTTGTTGAATGCACAGTGCACACTGCACACCCAGCCAGACGGACAGACAGAAAACGACGGTGGTGACGAATAACAATAAAAATGAACACTGCTTTATTGCATTATATTGAAGGGGATGTGTGGCAGAGAATGAGCTGCAGCTGCGGATATTCAATATTGGCACCCTTTGACCCCCACCTATTAACGAGGATAATAAGTGTGCACACAGAATGCTGCCGACGATGAAACGGGTTGTCTCGCTCACGATCGCTCTGTATACCGTGGTCGGCGACGGTCCCCTTCCCGTCGGCGTATTTTATATACGGAGAGAGCGCCGCGCGCGCACGCACACAAGACTACTATAGGTACAGTACGCACGCCATAATATATAATAATAATAATAACTCACACACACACATACGCGCGCTCGCGTACGCATAATATATTATAACGACGACAGAGGGAATGCACAATGCACATACACACGCGCACGCGCAGATATTATATAGTACAACCTCTTCACCACCAAAGTCCGAAGAGGGTACCTAATATAATATTATACTATTATTTTATTTTACAAGGTAAAACCTCATACCGACATGGTAGAAGAAAAACATTTCAAAAAACCGACCGACCATCTCCGTCATATTTTGTTGTTTAACCGTACGACAGCCGTTACTTGAGTTGCAGGTTATGGAGTATAATTTTAGGCATCGTATAATTTAGTCATCTACCTTCGTACGTATTTCAACCCGGCTTGGACGGTTTGATTATAACGAAAATCGACAGATTTCGATGCATATTTTATTATGGTTCATATATTTATTTCGATACACCTAAACTATAGGCGGTGCAACTGTGCAAAGGATACGGATGACAAAAAATGCTTAGAAGCAAAAATACGCAACATAAAATACTAGATTTGAATTAATTGTATCAAAGAAATTTGTTACTAGCTGGCTTATTTATCGATAATGCAAAACAAACATGGGAATAATAGAAGTCCCGTACCCTAATATTATAATTTATTATCGTTATATATATAAAACGTATGAAGCGTTAAACGTGACCCACTAGCAAGCATTGAGTAGAAAAAATAAAATTAAAAACCGTTTTCAATTCGATCCAAGCCGAATATTGGTAGCAATAGTTATTGTATTTTCTAACGCGATCGCCTGCTTTACGCACACGATGACGGCAGCGACGCCCGCGACGTCATCGGTACTACAACGGTCGTTCGGCTAAACAACTCCGCGGCGGCGATATCATCGCGAAACACCGTTATCGCCGCGCCAATACATTTGTGTACATGATAATATTATACACGAGATTCACCGACCCCGTGGAAATCGTCAGAAACGCACAGATAAACGTTAGAAAAAAAAACCTCAATTATTACGATATTATATTATAATAATTAAAAAAAACATTTCAAATAATCGCTATAAATGATTCTAACCTCTATTGACGCAAATTTCAAAGTAAAATATGATAGGTATTAGTTGAAAATATAACAAAAATGAACGAACGTATCTGACAAACAAAGGCCAAAGAGTAACGAAGTTATGTTAAATGTAATTATTATAATTACTAGTACATATTATATATATTCCTACGAAATCGTGAAAATTAATTTTTTAAATCATACTCTTTTCCGGGCAACTGTTCAGTTATGCTTTCTCCGAAAACAACTGTTGTTTAAGTGCAATACATTCGTTAATAGTACACCTGACACCGTTAATAATAATAATAGTGATAGCCATTCTAGAAACAATCCGTACGAAAAATTAGTTCATCCCCAACAAAATATGAAGTATGAAGACTCACCAAACAATTCAATTTAAAATAATTTTTACTTTAATGAAACTCTATCATCCACTTGCATGTTCCTACCGCTGCATTAAATGTATTCGTCTAGACGCTACTATGCATAAAGAGTACCTACTATCCCAATTGCATGTGTACCTCATAAGATGCATTTTACATATTATATTTTAATCTTTCGTAGAGTTCAAATAATTCAATAAACTATAAAACGATTATATATATTTAATTAATGAAAAAAAAAATAGTTTATGATAATAATATCATAATAAGAGAATATAAATGGTTTATTACACAGTTAAAATTAATATTCCAAAATTAAAATTATTATTTATTAGGTGGTAATAAATAATTATTTATCATTTTAATCAAAATAAATTCTAATGAAGATTTAAGATGCGGAAACGAGACAAAGTTCAATCTTGAATATATAACCGAAATATTATTTTAATTTAATAAAACATCCAATTTTAAATTTTAAAGAAATATAATTTATTTTATTTTATTTTATAATATATTTATAGTGTTAGTTAATATTTCTTAAATATCTATTTAATGTTCATACGTTAGTAAATAGACATTCAATCCAAACTTTATTGGAATAAAAAAATGACATGGTCCACGATTGCAGGCTGTGCAGCATGCAATAAAAAGTGGAGTTTAAAATGCGTATATTACCACATTACAAACCACCTATCTGCATATAATGATTTGTTAAGTATTCTTAGAATACGCACGACAGGATAAAAACAATTTTGTTTCTTGTAACTATATTTTTTAATTATTTCTGTTTGAATAATATCTATAAAAATATCTAAATGGCTATAAATGTTTATTTTATTTATACGGATTATTGAAATTCTGTCATACTAAAAACAAATTCCTTGTAGGTATAGGTATAACGTCGAAATATATAATAAAATATACATATTCTTTTCACGCAATTGATCACCAGCAGAGCATTAAATTATTTTTGTTAAATAGAATCTATTTTTATCAATTCGATTTAAAAATGAAAACATCAATAAATCAATGTCAAAGAAAAAAAATATTTAGATTTTATAAAATACAAAACTACATTTTGAATTGAATAGACTTTAAAAGTCTATTACATATACTCATTGATTGGAAATTAAATATTGGCATAATAATAAATTAAATGACATAACAACAGTGAACATATTTTTTCTATACGTAAAAAAGATAATTTTACCCCACATTCCTGCCTACTAAGTAACTCATTTGTTGGAAATTATTTTTAAAGATGTTTTCTTTTACTCAATGGTCATTAAAAATTTGTTTGGTCAAAATGAATCGAAACACATCTTATATAATGCATATGTATAAATATACGTGATAACCACTACAACCTCAGTCTACATCTTTCACATCAATCTCCCCTTCAGTCTACATTATTCTCATTTAACAAACCAACAATTTAATTTATGAATCTCCACAAACACACACACACAGACCGTATAGATTATATTATACATATTATATATAGCTGATAAGACAACAGTGACAACATTTTTCTTTGTCGAAGTCACGTTTACGTTTCTGATTAGATTACTACACCGAGAACGGAGGGTATCCGCCGATGGGTCGAGAGGAGGAGGAATAACAGCAGTGACGGCAAGTAAGCATCGGGCATCCTACACTTGTGAATCCGTTTTCAAGGATCACTATAAAAATAAATCACTACACATTTTGGTGAAAAAAAAAACCGATAAGACTAATGACGCCAACGATAATATTATTATCGATCGGGGCCGGTTGCTGGCAACAATCCGTGTTTATGAGAACACAAGACGTATGAACGAGTGTGTCAGATTTTGTTGTAATAATAACACCACAACTACGACGGCAATACACACACTGTAAAAACTAGAAATGAGCTTAGAAATAGCTAGAAATTTCTTTCTATTTCGATCTCGTCATCATCACCTTCGATGAAATTAAGTATAAAAATCTAATGAAGATACGGAGACCTCCAAAAAACTTCTGAAAGAGGCTGACGATTGCGCGATGGAATTAACATAGCCCGACGAAGAATGATGACATAGTGTCCCGAATTGAACAACAAAGACGGGCCTATGTCACAATAATGCTCGCGTTCTGGCTACCGTCGTAATAAGTACAACCGTATCTGCAACGACATAATGATATATTGTGTTTAAATATAAGTTTGTGTAACTAACGAAGATACGTGCAAAAATTCGAACGAAAATAACGAAACCAATTTTTTTATTCACCATGTATATTTATCTCATTATTACCAGTGGAATTTTCGACTACGTAGCAAAGCAGGTGAGAAGGGGCAGATAACTCGCGGGATGCTTTGCCGCAGGAGCAGTCTCGCACGGGTCAGACGAGACAATAATATTGAAGCTACACGCCTTGTAGTGTGCGCGCCGCCCGCGTATAATATGTGGTCCGTCCCCGCCAGTCTTCTCCCTCTGCCACCACCGCTTGGCGTTCACCGCAGCGGTGAAGAGAGATTCTCATCCGGTGACGATGCTTAAGAGACGGAGTAGAATACAGGACAACGACGACGACAAAGCGACGGCGAGGGAGTATAATAGCAGCAGAGAGAGGAGAGCATAAGAGAGACGGACGGATGAAAAAAGCAGGTGTTTGACCCGTAAAACATTGACCAATGAACACCAACAAGTGAGAGAGGTGAGAAGGTACACAATTTGACCCTCCCCACTACGAACCGCCACCGATGCAGCGAAAAAGACATACCACACCGGTATATACTACAGAGTCGAGAGCGTATGTGTGTGTGTGGACAAGCCGTGTCGTGTACAGGAGGAGTGCGGCGGCAACAACATCGGCGCACATCCTGTGGCACATATTATTACGATCACGAGCAATCGGCTGGCGCGATCGACTCCCAAGTACACATATTATATTATTAATATTATACACCGCGTCGCTCTACCTACCTACCTACTACCAATACGACACGAGCGCGCAGTACGGCCAACAAAGACAAGACGATAGTGTAATGATTGTGTACTTATTTCCGAAACGCCACTCCAGCCACAGTCTTATAACAAGAAATCACAAAAACCTGACCACCACGCATACAACTTCCGACGGCGGAGGTCGTCGTCGTCATCGAAAGAGGGTGTTATAAATTCGGGGTTGTAAATAAATAGGAACGGTGAGGGAGTTTATAAATAGCGCCGTACAGTTGAGAACCACTGGAACAATATTATATTATGTGATCGTGTACACACACGCCACATATTATATATATTATGTATAATAGTAATAGTAATAATAATAAATAAATTGTACGCGCGCTATACCGAAGCGGACACGGCGGCCGTGGAGGGGTTACGCAAAGAAGTAGTGTGTGTGTAATCTGGTGCCCATGTATAATAGCGGCGGCAGAGTGACGGACGGTAGGAGAGTGATGGAACGAGCCGAACGCGCGCGCGGAGGTTATAATACCGATCCAAAAAACAAAACTGTGCCTGCACTGCGGCGAGGCACGAGCGCTGTTCGTACAGTGTTACCGCGGGCGGCGAACCCAATGATTGTGCACGTGTAGGCGGCGTATACGACAATGCTGGTTGTTATGCGAACACGATAATATTATTATATCATACAATATTATTACATGGAAAATAATATAACAAATAACAATATCCTACCATAATATGGTGCGGTAATATTCTCCGATCGCGCGCGCAGGTGGTCCGGACGCGACGACGGTGCCTACCGTCGTACGTATTATTACAATGATATTTCGTGCGTGCGTACGAGACGATTTTTTTTTTTTGTTCGCGACCACTACGACACCCACCACCACCGGAACATCACATCATCATTATTATTACGTATATGGTATATAATATTATATTCGATGTATGTTATTATGTAAAGAGCATGAATTTTTTTTCAAGAAGAGCTCTGGCTGCTCAAACGTCCGGTGCGCACTAACGCACACGATGAGACCAATTAAAGGAATGAGTAATAAAAGAAGAAAAAATAATATAATAATAATAAACGACCCGCAATGAAGAGGAATGCGAGTGTGTGTGTGTGTGTGTATAAGTGTGTTAATGCGCTTCTCTCGGACAACGACGTATTATTGGAAGGTAAAATTCCAAGGATCGCCCGCGATCTGAGACCCAGGGTCACAATACGCTCGCGCGTGTGTGTCACACGGTTGCCAGTGTATAATAAATGGATGGAGTAGTAATGTTTAAAAATACTTGATGTTTTTATTGGAACCATATTTTTTCGCAGACACAAAATATTAAGCTGATGAATTATTGTAAAAATATATTTTATCATGTAATAATATTATGTCGATGCTCGACGAATACGGTTGAAGACAAATAGTGTTAGGGAGGCAAATGACGATGACTAGTTTTTAAAGTTTCATAGCTGCGCTAGATCAACGATTGTTAAAGTTAATGATTATGAGCTTTAGAAACATATTTAACATCAAAACTATGAAACATATTTATATGACAGTATTGAATATTATTATTATTGAAACGCATTCGTTATTATAAGCTGTCCGTGAGTCTTGACGACTAGTGCGCAATGCATTTACTCCAAGGACGACAATTATTTAGGTATGTGACGTGCCTTACGCTAAAACAAACATCTAGACGCATAATACACATATACGAGCATTGACGTATGTTTCGACAGTCGCGACATAAACACGTCATGGTAAAAACCACCGGCATCAATAGAATTTTCAGAAAAAAAAAAAACGATGAAATATTTGTTTTCGAGTGCATTATACAGTATTGTCGTCGCACACTAAGTCCATCCACTACACGTTACAACATATTAAATTGCTGCAATCAGCTGCTGATGACGTTACCGAGCAAGACGTATGGACTCAATACGATAACGCAGCTCGACCATCATCGACCACCAGTCGTTTTGGATAACACATCTGCCAGTGTTATCAGTGGGTGTCATTATAGGGATTATTAATTATACGAAATGCCATTACGAAAGGCCAAATAAATAATATTTATTTATTATACTATCAAGATTCGAAAAAAAAATGGGCGATAACGTCGGCCTTATCGTAAATGTCGTATTATTGTATGTATTTTGTTAAATAATTTGAGAACAAAATATGAGGTACGCGTGTGTCACGCAGCTGAGCTGTAGGCCGATCTTCTACTAAGTATTTTCAAACATATCAATGATTTATCGAAAATCCCTTATCTTCTTTGGCGAATTGTTTAAAATTAATGTTCATATTGACTATCATTAATCAAACACAATCACCGCATGTACCACAGATCCATCTCTCTTCTCTAGACTTACTACACGGGCACAACACAAATCGAAACCATAGTCGTTTTTCTTTTCAATTTTTATTCCTCACGTCCGGATCAAAGATCACTTCGTAAATAAATATTGTATTATATGCACTTATAGTGACACAGTACACATTTTAACTGTATACACTCTTTTGTAGCGCGTGCGACTTTTAACCTTGTCCGGATTATCGATAACGACCTTCAATAAGATAACAGAAATTTATATGTAATAATAATATTATATACAGCTTACTCATTTATCAGTTTATCGCCGTACGTGCGCTATTCTTGGAGACTTCACGGCAGACGAATAGTTACTATTTAGTATTTTCAACGTTGATTTATTTATTTATATAGTGAGTAATACTAATATTCTGAAATATTCTATAACAAAGATTGGAAAAACTATGAATCTTTGAAATATTTTTATTATTTTCTAAGTGTATCAAAGTTTGTTTTTGAATACTCCACATTTTAATAACCATGAAGGGAGGTAGAGTGAATTGACGAATTCAAAAACTAGCGAATAGCTCCAAATCAACTTGTCTAAACTCAACGGTGAAAACGCGTCTCCGAATGACAAATGACATCAACTTCAACATAATATAGTCATATACGACACATCGCCGGTGGAATATATTATATTTAGAAGAAAACAAACGAACAAAATAAAAATAACCGGACACACTGCAGTATACCTGTTTGATTATGCATGCTACAGTTTTGGGGTGAACACAAGTTCAAGGTCTTGAGCACACACACATTTTATTATCTTGTCTACACACAAAAAAAAATCTACAAACATCACTAAGCGAGGAGACACGGTATACCGATGAGTGCGTAACAACGTCGGATTGCCATAAAACACACAGAGAGGGAGACGCAGACATAAGCGATATGATGTACGATATACAGTAAACACCTAAGCGTATAGTTTCATGTCAACGTGAATATAATGTGGCTGAGGTAACCGGTGCACCGGAAATCGACCGTTCCCCTTAAGCACGGCCATATAACATATGCATATAAATATATACATATAAAAATTATACGTATTACAATGCCAAAAGGTGTTTTAGAAACCATCTGAATAATATAATAATGATAATACTCGTCAAAGATGTTTTCAGACAAGAAATAATACCAAATATAATTTTCAGACTGTATTGTGTCTCTACGCCCTCACTGTATGCGTATGACACACGCATTCGACGCCAACGAGATCCGATAGGTTGTCGAAACACCAGTGGAAAGTAGTCGTAATCGACGAAACATTTTCAGTCTTTTTAGGGGAGACATACGTCGGTGACGACGACGGCGGCTGTTAAGAGAAACGATGGTGACCGAACGCGATCCCATCTGTCCCTTGCCTCGGCCGCCGGTCCTCCAACATGCACATTGCACACACACACACATGCTAACGCGCCGCACACACTAAATACAACACCATGCTTACTTACGGCTGTATAGTATACCAAAACAAAAATCGATTAATTTATTAAATAAAAGGGGGAAGAAACGAAACAGTCCCTAAGCTTATTGCTTAAATAACATTTTCACTACGATGATTATATTTTTATACACAACACGTTAAAATCCATCTGAAGTCGACGTCAATGCCAAAAGTACAAGACGTGTATAGACTGAGTATTTGTGAACTTTGTAATCGTGTGGTTCACACGGTTATCGAAATCTCAGCAGCAGACAAGTACCAGTTTATTTATCGATTTTTGTAGACACCAAACCTCGACCGCTAAGTACATTTCGAAATATCGATAAATACAAGTCCCATACAATATATATATTATATATAAATATATATGCGTATTAAATGGTCGAGAAAACAAAGTTGAAATTTAAAAATGTTTACAGTCTACTGATAACGTCATTTTACGCAAGGCGTAATAATATCGACCTACAAACGTATAATGCGGAACACCTGTGCACGGCGCGACTAACTATATTGCTTTAGCTATAATTTTTTTCTCATTGCACTGCGTCGATTTACGGTTAAGATATTTTAGTTTGGTTAAACGTTATCAAACCGAGGTTTACGCACCTCAGCGATGATGGCCTACGAGTCGCGGCGGACGGTATATAGATACCGTTATCGCAGTCTTGCGTTACTGATGCGACGCAACAACGTTATCGAATTATTCCGCCAATTGATTACTATTATAGGTTTACTCATTTTAGAGGGATTTAAATACCTATATATTATGTTGTTATATTATGTATAACTTACAACAAACACCCACACACATTTTAAGTGCCGCAGTGGCGCGTCGTAGGAGAGCGGTATAGAGTAGCGTGAAGGGTGAGCGCCATGGTATTGGCGGCGACATCGCGGACACAGCGTGCGCGCGACGGTGGCGTATACGTACGTCAAAATCACGGTGGTGGCGGGGAGTATGGCCGTACGGGGGAAGCGGCGGCCACCCGCGCGCGCCGGCCACCGATATTACATGAGCGGAACAACACGCTACGGTGGTGGTAGGGGTGACGCTGAACGGGTGTAGGAGAGAGAGAATGAGAGATCGGTATCGATTCGCTGGCATCACCTCCCTCACCACCGCGTCGACCCGCCACTTCCTCACCTTTGGCTGAGACCACCATCGCCACCGCGCCGCCGAACGAATAATCCAGAGGGTTAAACACCCTTGAAACAAACAAATAACCACCACCAACGCTGCCGGGATGACAAATACGCACACGTACATAATACAAGGCAGAGCGATTTTTTCAAAAAGTTATTTTTTTTTTGTTGAATTATAATTGTTCATAATACTTAATGTAAGTCATTTAACACGGCGATCGTGCTCCGAGGACTGGCGCCCACATAGGCAACCATCCGCTCCAGATTAAGTGCAGTATCGCTGTCTCCCGAAGACCACTTAACTTTCTAGTAGAGGCATAATATTTTTTTAAACAATCGATTAACACCGGAACCGTAATATGATATACGCGATATTGCTCTTAACCAATTGTTCTAAATAATCGTTATGTAATGCACGTATTTCGTAAAAATTATATTTTTTAAAATAGCCATTGCTTTACGTTTACTCTTTGACCTCGCTGGAAAATATTCGTAGCCTAGTCGGTTATAACTTATAACCACATTATTCTAACATATGCATCACATGATATAGTTCTAAAATTGAAAAAGTATTCATTATTATCTAAGCTTTTTCGACACCCCAAAAACAATATCAACCCAGCGCTTTAACATTCGCAGGCTCACCTCCTGCCACCCTATTACCATACGACGATTTCGCGTCAGTGTTTGTTAAAGTCTCAATAATATCATACAAATTCTCATAACACGATTATTTTTATATTTAAGGGTTTTGTTTGGACAAAACCAGTACGGTTATAGATATATTTATTCCAACCCTAAGTTATTAAGGATTTTTCACACTTATACACTCGCCTTAAATAGTCCGTTCGGAAATACGTTCGGCGTTTCCAAATGGGCGTGCACGGGTAAGAAATCTAAGAAATACTGCCAAATAATAACGATTTAAAATTTAAAACCCAAATAAAAGGCGAAAGAAAATTAATAATGTATATGGCAATAATAGCATCGTGGGGGGTCATTAAAGTGTGCTAAGAGGAACACGTGTATACAGAAAGCACACGGTAAATAGGAAAAACTTGTAGGTGATTGATGAGGAGTTTATTTCTAAGGATTTCAATTTCGTGTAGGACGGTATCAATTTAAAAGGAATAATAGTAATATTATTGACAATTTCGTTATTTAAATTGTTATTCGTCTTCCGATTTAGACTTTCACACGGAATATAACGGCCAACACCAACACATCATTCGATAAATAAACGCACAGATTATATCATGGCGTCAACTCTACTCTTCAACCGTCTTAGCTCTCAAGGTAACTAGTTATACAATGGCGTTTCAGAAACGAGCACAAGTACAATAACAATATAATAGTCAATTATCGAATATCAGCCTTTAATTATTGAGTAGGCAAACCGACGGAAAACGCAATTTTCTCTAACGTTATGTAACGATGTTAAGATAAAAATCGAATAACAGCGCATCGAGAGGCATAGACCACCATCGACCAGTGGGAGGGCAAAAATAACAGTATTAACTAATAATAACAAGAATATTTAACCGATATTATTTCCTAAAATAATAAAATTGCCGACAAATGATTAAATATGATAAATTGAGAGAGTTGCAAGTTAAAGAATCAGTCTGAACGCGGATAATTAAAAAAAATTAAATACGTGCAGAACAGTGTCGCGGGGGTGGGGAAATGGGGCGGCGTCGTTGGGGTCGCAACTTGTTGCCAAACTCTAGTGCGATACAAAGTCCTCACAATGATGACTTGAGATCGTAAAAAACCGAAAATCCTCAAGACAAGTACAAAAATGGTGGAGAGGGTCTCGATAAACACGTTGCTCTCATTCCAGTACCATCACATATTCGTGTATACACGTCTTCGTCAAGTCGCCCGCGCGAGTGACCTGCGGCGCGTGGGCGCGCACGCTGCTGACAGCCACTTGCGAGTTACGAGCGTCGAGCGCGTTCCCCCATCGCTCGCGGTGCACTAGTGTGTGCGTGCGAAATAGTCGTCGTGTGCCGTCGGTTTTATTACGAACCGATTATTACACCACCGCCGCCGCATTACTAGTGCTGCGGTTGCGGGCGAAGTAACGGCGGTGGTTACGGTTGGCCGTTCGCGGTGGGAAGGAGGGGGCACATGTCAATCACGAGCAACGGGATCGCTCGCACGCAAGACGCAATGCATTTCGGCCATTTCGCCCATTCGCCGCTGCTGTTAACCGGTTACCTCGCGCGATCGTCGCGCACAATTATACTATACAAAATACGTTTCGCGCGCCGCCCGGCCTTGGACTTTTGACTTGGCCAATTTTTTTCTCGAATCGTAAATTTTTATTCTCCTGTACTCTGGCAAGCCCTACCGACGCATAGGTTTTGTTTTTAGCACTACATCGGAAGATCGAAACTATAATAATAATTATATGATTGTATATAATACTATGTACACCACAAACGTTTCCCAGAAACAAAAATAACCCTCGATAAAAATTTGTTCGTTGACCACACGGTGACAAAATAATTACAGCCGATAACGAAATTATCTGATATTAAATTTAAGTATAGATTGTTATAAAATATGTGTTGGCAAAAATGTGTTTACGAGCCACCTGCAAGGATGATATTATTGCGTGTTTCCGTCGATAACAATAGACTAGCGGATAGACGGTCTTATCGCTATAAAATAATATCAGAATCGAAGGACTGCCGTTAATCAAAACGACGTCGCTGTGCACGTAACCTACAAATGCAAAGATTTTTACTAAACGAGCGAACATTTTTTTTTAGTCTTAACCGTATTGTAATAATTACATTATAATTTTCAAAAATATGTAAAACATTTAATACAATTATCGTTAGCGACCAGATAAACCAAATTCAAATCCAAAAAATAAAAGGATAGACGTTAGTGTCGTTTTTTGGGTTTATGGGGTTTCTCGATTAGAGAATAATTTATTAATAAAACACGAAATTATCGAACAATACGCCATCTGGATGTTTAAGTCCGAATCGCAAGTGTATTTGACGCCCGCAATCTTTCTCTCACATCGCGTAAACAACAACACCAAATTCACGAACACATTCACGTCGGAGTTTTAGAATGTTTCTAATGTTTATTTATTACCATTATTATTTTCTCAAAACACTTTTCATAAATATAACAAAAAAACCACAGTTAATGTTTTACTATTAGCCGTTCAAGGGCAAAATCTAAAGACTATAGATAAGCTGAAATTCACGTATGCTACACATACTTATTATTAAAATTATAGTGTACGTAATAAGTCACCACTACGATTCCGTACCGTTAAACAATTACAGCAAAATATTGTACTCGGGTATAAATATTTAATATGTATCACATATTCACATAATATAAGTCATACCTATCTTGGTATTCATTTCTTGGTTTTTTTTTGTCGTAAATTGTTATCTAAAAAAAAATATTCAAATTGCGCAAACAGTGCGCGACGACGACATCGAGAATTATAATTATTTTGTTTGCAGATAAGCTATTGTGAAAAATGTACTGACGAGCAATTTAATATCAAATACATAGGTATATATTGTATGTTATTTAAAAAAGAGATTGTAAAGCATTAGATGATAAAAATAAAATACAAATTTCCATTCGAACGAATATTACACACGATGCAACAACGCGCGCATGTCCATTTGTTTTACTCTAAAGACTGATTTCGTCCGAGCTCATAATTTCCTTTCACCGATAAGTAACTGTACGGGGCTCAGTTACGGGAGCATTGTTATCCTAACTGGGCCATCTCCACGTGAAATACTTTACTGCTTGTTTTTCTTTTTTAATATAATTTGTTTAACATTTACAGGACACTATACGAACGTTCAATGACATTAAATTGGTAGCCAAAGTGTATAACACTACATTAAGATATAATTTAAAAATTATATATGTATACTAAAAAAACCTAGGGAGTTCATTTTTTCAGTAAATATTGGTTTTTACAACGGTTGTAATATGAATATTAAATCAATTTAATCACGGAGAAACTAAGAATGTAACGTAACTGTGTTTGCAAAATGAAATTTTCGCAATTTCAAATTAGGAATTCAGGAAACTGGCCATGAAATTATACAGTTCATCGATGATTACATAATAAAAAATTAAAGTAGTTTCTTTCTGACGAAAAAAAATGTTAGTGCTTCAACAAATACTTCATACGTTTTGTTCTACTTATTAAAATCACTAAATGTACAATTTTTTTCTTCAATTCTCACTGGATGCATCTACCTATATACAAAGCATTAAACCAAAAAAAAAACTCAAAGAAAATAGAAATAACCAACCATAAACATTACATTTATATTCATACACAAAATTAATTTTATTATTAAATATATACAGAACACAAATAAAATGCAACACTTGAAGACAAAACTTATGATTGATTTCGCATAAAAAGCATAGGTACATGAATAAAGTGAATAAACACCATATAATTTTTTCAAAATAAAATTTTAATGGTCACATTTTTCTTTTTAATTCTTCATTGACTATCAATAATTCACTTTTATTTTTTGTCTGAGTACTAGGGTAATTAACCTCAAAATACCAATTCAACTAATTAAAAATACAAATTAATACTATTTTTCAGCCAAAAATAAAAATATTTAGCTCGATATTTAGTTATACTGGGGCAAATATTCTTCACTTATATATAAATCTAAATTTTAATTTCCAAGGTATTAGAAACCCACATGATTCTTATGTTATTTTTCATATGCAGATATGTATTATCATAGCTTAATAATTATTATTAAAAATTGATACTATGGTGCACTTTAGGTTTAAATTAAATGTTAACTATTTGATTTTAATACTAAAATAATAGTATGTATATTATGATACTATAATGATAAAATGATTATTATTTGATTCTATGTTATGGTAAAAAATATAGAAACACCATTTTTTAAGGTAAGAATTTTATCAATACTTTTAGCACAACATCAATCATCAAATCCCTAGAATTTACCATCACTAACAATTTTCAAACTTGAAATATTTGATTATGAAACATTTAAAAACCTGATGAACATTTCTGTGTCCAGGAAATAATAATTATTTATTAAGTACCTACCAATTTATTTGAAAACTTCGATGGAAAATAATTATAAAGAAGCAAGAACAAAATGAAGTATGTACCTCGGTACCAAGATTAGTACTGTGCTAAGCAAATATATATAAAATGAAAATTAAATTATTTTTAAATTTAAGAAATAGGATAATGAAGTTAACCTATACTTAATTAAAAATATTTTAGAGAATATGTATAAACTTACCGGCAAAGTACTTCCATTTTCCATAGGTTTTTTGTCATTCTTTTTAACGTTCCTTTTGGTCTTTGTTTCCATGTACTTTTGTTTGAGCATTAATGTTTCTTGTACATTTTGCTGTTCTGCAAATGCGTTGCTATAGCGTGGAACGCAGTCTTGGTTATGCCTCCTGTACCCTTCCATTCGTCTTTTTAGTCTATCAATAACCGCTTGTCGCTTATGGACAACGACATCGGCCATGCCGGGGGCGGCGGATTGTTGCTGCAACACACCACAGCCGCCCCCTAACAATGCACCTTGGTCCAATCCTTCAGGACCGCAATTCAAATGGTAGCTCGCCAGTTTAGTAGAATGAATTTGATCAGCTACTTACATTTGCACTACAACCAACAAAACCAAAATAGTAAACTAATCAATAGGTAATTCATAAATTTTTATAAAACTACAATATATTATGAAGAATTGTATTTAGTAATACCTTAAACTTTTCATTTAAAAAAACTTTTGGAAAAACATAACTCACTTGCTACATTTCTATTACTTAATTATTTAATATTAAGATGCATTTTTGAAATTTTAAATACCTCATAGTGATAAGAAACTGGTAAATAAATATTGATACCTAGTGATTATCTTTTATGAATAATAATTTGTTGAAGAAGTTGAGGAAGATTTTAGACTATTCAACAGGTATCTATACCAAATAATAAACAGTAATGAAACAAAAAATGTTATTAGAACGCTCTATCGAGATCTAGAAAGATGACCACCATAAACAATAACTGATAACAATATACCATCAACTCATTAATGGCTGGACAACTAACGCCAGTCTAAATATTTCAAAATTTGAGCAATAATCTAACGAACAATTTATTGGAGTTAATAGCCGGAAAAAATATTTAGAATGACCGTTAAAAATAATCAAAATAGTGGTACGCACTTGACAACATTAAGTGATCCAGCGGACGGTCGTTGATTATTGCGTCCGTGTTCACGTCAGGTCAACGTACATTTTGATCGGTCTTGGATGGTTCGATGGTCGCAATGATTTGTCAAAAAACAATCACAGAGTGCCAAACACACACTCACACCTAAACTATTATTACAGAGATCGAATTTAGTCGATCTAAGGTCTCTTTACAGGTTGTCGTCGATATCGCCACCGATAAACTGTCATTATTATTGTTATATTACGATTATTACGCAAAAATCGTGTCGTCAACACAGTTGGTTTACGCAAAGCGATAAAAATTCAAATAAATACAAATCGCAGGACGTGTATTCGATACAATTCGCGATGAATATCAACAAATCGCTTGTACGCAAAGCGGATGGCGGAGCAACATACGGTATACCGGATTGAGACGCGTCATACGACTGCCGCCATTGTTTTCAGTTAGGAAACGGACGGACCATGCCGCAGTCGCCGCCGCCGCGACGATGATCAACACATATATATATACATATATACGTCAAGCAGTGTTACCACCCATCAGCGGCGACCGTACGGCAAAGTATAATATTATCGTATGCGGGATGATGATATTACGCGCAAATATCATTTTGGTCTGTGATGTGATGCGATGATCTCAATAGGTGATTATAATGTTATTACATAACAATAAATATTATTGTGTCGCGGTATTCACGGCGGTACGCTAAAGGCTAAAATCCGAAAAATAATCGTCACCGTAAGCTCCGTCGTACCTATAGTGTTCGAACGCTGTCGTTAAAAACAAAACCGTACTCGATATTCAAACGGCAAACGATGTCGGTAATTTTTTGTCGCCGTTTTTATCGTAGCTCGTGGCGGCCGATAACGTTTGGATTCTCTTGTCGGAGGCGGGCTGCGGCGGTGGCGATGGTGAATGGTGAATGGTAGTGGTAGCGGCGGTGCCTGTCGTGTATACGGCAGCGGCGACGACGACGGGCAACCGGAAATTTCACCAAGTTCACCGCCACCGCCACCGAACGGTCCCAAGTCGATCGTGCGCGCGGTCGCGGTGCACACACACACCGGCATCAACGATGGTCGTTGGTGGGTAGGACAAATCATCGGCGGCGAAGGGGAAAACGGTTTTCGACGTTTCGCAGTGGAATATAATAAATATATAAAATAATATTACAGGAAAGTAAAAAAAAACCGATCTGGTTTCGAGACCATATTTTTATACGTAACATTATACGCGTTGTTATACCTCCCAATAATAAATCTCAAAAAATATATTAATTTTATCGTTATCTACATTAGGCATAAATTATAACGTTAAAAACGATATCGAATATTGTTTCGATATCATTTTTTTACTGTCATAAATATTATTTTGGTTTTATACGTAGGGAATGACTTTTTAGACAACGGTACGTCACCTCCGCCGATTGGTCACTTCCTTCTCGGAGATCACTGTAAATAATAACTTTTTTTTTTCTAAAGTAGCACATTTTTAATTTTCCATTATTTTCATCCGTTCTACTACATTATTCGTTATTCTGTGCATCGAAGCAAAAGTTCGGCGCCTCATATGAGTCATATGGGTAACCCGTTTAAAGCGTAGAGATTTTGATACACTCAAAACCTAACGAAACGTATGTTGTATGTTTTACCAAATTTTTTACATCTGAAGTAATGGACTTATGGACTTATACTCAACCATTTCAAATTGTACCCATTATACCTATATTATTCGCAAATTTACCTACTTTAAATATTTAAGAAATACATTTGGACGATTCTCTATGTTTCCATTGTATTCATTTATAATTAGTCATCGAACAAATTTAAGTCATATAAATTTTTTTTTATGTTTTGAAACAAAACTAAGAACAAGGCTGTATTATGTAGATACCCAACCTTGGACTTATTAAATATCATACATTTTTTCAATCATATTTTAAAATAAAATATATATTTATGAATACTATTTTTGCAATAAAATTAACTAAAAAATTGTATTCCTTATTCCTGACGATTATATAACCTAAATAATTTAATAATGTCTGTTAAATTGGTAAAACAAATTATTAAACTTCATCAGCACACTTATTTATTCAAAATATAATTAATAAATGTACATCGTTTGAAATTATTCTAGACTAAAAAATATGTTATCTAAATTTTAAAATTTAACAAAGAAATATTATATAATTTATTCAGGTAATAATATTTAAATGATTACTTGATATTCTTAAACTTCCATTAATGAACAACAAAATTATGAAAATGACATTATAATATTGCATCAGAAAGAAATATTTAATAGGGTGATCCTACGTATTCCATGTTCACTGTGTTATACTGATGTTCAATACAAAAATGAAGCAAGCAAGCTACGAATATTCGAATATTAAAGGGGTTGAAAATGAATTCCAAACATTTTGCGAAATTTATTGCTCCCTGATTAAGAAAAAGGATCAATACACTTCATGCTTGATATTATGCTCAATATTGCGTTAAATTTAACGCAAATGATCAAGAAATACTTTAATACCGTTCATATAATATAGCCAATACTGTAAATCATTTTTATAATTTAGATTTATGGACGTAATAAGATAGAATAATTATGTAAAATAAAATGGAATAAGGATATTATGCGATTTAATAACGAGCTACAGTACAAAATAAATATAATAATATAGGCACCTAATGATTTTTGAACTAATAGTTTTGTTTCTAGTAATATTGTAATACCTATGTAATTATGGTTTATGGAAATTATAATTGTACCTACTTCAACAATTAAACATTTCACGAATTACTGAATATGATGTAGGTACTTTTAGAATTTAATAAAAGACAAATTATTGGAAACGGCGAACAAAATCCAAAAAATTTAGTCATAGTAAAATTCACGATTATAATTTATAAAATGTACCTACCTATTATTGATTGTCTTGTTAATTTTGTTAACAGGAAGAATATTTAAGTTGTATGGATTGTGGTTTTATTTATGATTTATTTTTTTCTTGATTAGCTAAAAATAATTTAGCTCAACAAATATCTAATTAAGGTTAATTTAATTATGTTTGTAAATTGGCTAAATATTTATAAATTAATAACAAGTTAATATATCTTTACTATCAGCGAAAAATTAATTAACCTTGGGTTATAACAAAATTCCATGCAAATTTTTGTGTACCTAATTAGAAAAATATATTCATGTTAGTCGCCAATATAACTGGTAAGTTAAAACGAACCCAATATATCTACCTGTTTATTGTTTTTACTTTAAGACGAAGAAATATCAAACTAAAATTATATTTATAATTAATCTTGCTCAAGTTCTTTTATATACGTCTTAATAATCAATAATAAAAAACAAAGTTCAATTATAACCTTACATAATTAATTAAAGGTTTTTTTGAAATATGTGAAGACCTATAAAATAAAAATAATAGTACGAAAATAACTCAGAAATTTCTCATCTATAATTATTTTAGTTATAATTATTATAATAATTAAAAATCCAATCAAATTTATAAATTACTATAACAACTTCAAATATAAAAATTATTTAAAATAATATAAAAACTATTATCTATTATGTATTCGCTACATACTGCATATAACTATTGTCATAATTCCATTGCCATATAGCTTAGGTAATAGGTATAGATGTAGATACAGAAATACCAGGGAAATATTAGGAAACTAGTTTCCCGACATCGTCAATTTGAAATGTAAAATTAAAGTTAAGAACAAAAATTACAAATTATCAAATTCTCATAAATTAAAAATAACTTGACTTAATTCATATACAGTTCATTCGAATCGTCCGTAACAATAATATTATCTTCCTTATTTACAATTTTTTATTTTTTTTTTATTTTTTTTATTATTTATTTAAAGTTTTCCTGACTATAATCATCTAAACTTAGGGATACAGAGTAGTTTTTGACATTTTATAAATAAAATATTTTAGTATAGATATATTGTCAGAGTAATTAATTGTATACTAAAACTAGCCCTAAACCTAAGCCAAGCTTTATTTACTGTTTATTGTTTTATTTTTTTTTCACTAAAACGTAGCATAAATTAAAATAAAATGACAGCATAGGAGCTTTTAACTCACTTCAAATTTGCTTATAATTGGTTGTTTATTAATACATTATAATGTAGATTAGTAGACTCGAGTCTCTTACCTCATATAAAATATAATCAAGCCCTATTTTGAAAAATGTTTTCATTTATTTATATATATATAAATATAGCTATAGAGTTCGGGAGTTACTGCATAAAAATCCTGCAATCAAAATTACCTAAATACTTAGAAAATCAAAACTAACTAACTTGAAAATCAAAAAACCCATTGTAATTTGAAAAAAAATCCCATGTCTAGGTATTGCATAAAAAAATGTTAATGCACCCATGTACGTCACTGACTGTAGCTGGCTGATGCTGCATCATATATTTGCATGAAAGATCAAATATTTATCAATATAAAATACATTAATTGCGAATTGTTTTTACACGAAAATTAACGTAACTATTAAAATTAATTTATGACCTATAGATTATTATTTATTATTTCCATGGTTTTGTAGTAAAATTATATAATCCCCGTATTCATACAGTCAATATAGTTAAATATACAGTTAAATACTGTAAAAATAAATAAAAATAAAATAATAAATAACTTAAATATAAATAAAATAAAATAAAATATATATATATTAAATATAAATAATAAATAACTTAAATATCTACAGTTAAATACTATAAGTTACCTAACCAGGTGATATTAAACCCATACCTATGTCATTAAATATTAGGTATAGAATAATTCATTCTTTTAGTAGTTGTTAGTATACAATAAGTATATATATTTTATATTTTATAAATTGGTTATTACCTATGTTATATTAATAACTTATCTATGATTATCAGATTTTAAAAAATGCGAGCATTTTTGATGAATCGTGGCTGCTATTTACTCAGTTGGCCCCTCTCTTATTATCTATAGTCTCTCTTGACGACTCTTGTACAAGATAAACTGTACCTCAAGGAGGAGGAGGACGAAAGAATCCTAGAGGCCAAAGACAGGTTAGAGGGCCAATACTGAACATAACGTACCAACTACGAGATGCTTGAACGACCAATAGAGCTAAATAGAGATTGAAATTAGACTACATCAATGTTTCGATATTGTAATTGGATTCGTAGTCAAAAATCTAGCAATATCTTAATCCTATTATCAGTAATTTTTGATTGTGCGGCACTCGTGGAAATGACGAATTTGTTCATACTGCAGTCGCATACGAATATACGATACACTTCATTATACATTAAAGGTGATCATAAGAAAAGAAGACATATTGCTATACATTTTTACTTATCACCGCTAAGCATTGAGTATCCATAGACTTTTCCTAAAATTTGTTAATTCAATAAAAAACGACTGAAATAACATGGCAGTATAACAATATTAATCAATTAATCATCCATATTGCTGCCTGTTAAAATTTAAAAATAACAAAAAGTCGATTATTTCGATTTGGGAAATATTTATACATCATAAACATATTCATACATTCATTGACTGACAACATATATTATATTTATAGAAATTATGAGATGCAAAAAATATACTTAAATGCAAATACATTTGTTATAAAATATAACGAAATATACAAAATCAATTTTATATTTATTTTCACAATTTTACAAAACGATAGCTTACATATAGACAAAATTATGATGTTATACGAACATTTTGCTCTAAAAAAAACCAAGTACCTATATGCAAGAAGTCCCAACCCTATTTATAGCTATAAGAAGTTCAATCTTTTTAGATTGTTAAATATTTATATTTATTATAATGCACCTAATAATTTAAGAATTATTTTTATTCCTTAAGAGGAGGTTGCCAACGTAGCAAATTTACGTTAGTACACGTTTAACTTCGTTAGTTTAAGTATTATTTTTTATTAAGAAAATAAACAATCTATGGTAGTAAACTAGTAAAGCAAGATTTAAAGCAAATTATGAAACTATATTATGAAACTTAATAGTATAAGAATATTCTGAATATTATCTGTGTTCGTATGTCGATTTTTTGCTATAATTCAATTTTTTAGCGAATTTTGTGTATATTAAATCACGTAATTAAAAAATGCTCATAAGTCATAACTCATCACTTATAAAAATTGTAGAATTATCGTACAAAATACCGACATAGATACGGTGCCAGTGCCGTATCTAGGCATTGGCAAGATGGGTGGTGGCCAAGGGTGCAGTTTAAAATGATCGCACTAGGGGCGCAATTTTTATATCATTTAAATACCAAAAATTCATTATAAATGTATAAAATTGGTTGCCAAGGGCGCACATAAAACTAGTTACGGCACTGTACGGCGCTAAATCGATGTATCTAGGGTTTAATGTACCTCAGTTACGTGAAAATCTGTGTCGTTTTGCAAATTAATTCGACCAAGATAGACAATCCACTTGTCGGATTGCAGTATATATAGCACTCGGTATATTTTTTAGCATGGTTTAAGCAATGTTTTAGATTTTCCTGATGCCGCTATGAGAACATAACATTTTCATAAGAATCGATCTTTTGAGTTGTTGAGTCTATATATAATAAGTTTTAAATATATGGGTCCTACAACCAGTGGCAACCCCATATATTATTAATAATAATTATTCGATTTAAGTGAACTTTGTTACCCTATAGCAGGGATGGACAACTCAAAGTAACTAGCGGGCCACTTTTAAGTACTTTAAAATCTAGCGGGCCGCAGTGCATAGGAGAAAGCAAAAAAAAAAGTCCTTCAAATTTACTAACATTTATTTTTTATCTTTATTTATTTATATTTACGATTATTATTTAATGTGATTCTTGAGGATGAGGTTTTATATGAAGTAATTTGAAAATGTAGCGCGGGCTAGATAAAAAAGGTACGCGGTTGTCTATCCCTGCCCTATAGCAATCGCGGTTGAAAAATTTAACTATAAATATTCCCCAGGTCTTAAGGAATGAGGTAAGGCACATGTGCAAAATTTGATGTCAATTGGTTCTGTAGTTTCCCAGGCTGTTAACCTTTTAGATTCTCAAACGTATTCATACGTATATATACGGATTGTAAAGCAAAACTTTCTGCATCTATATCAGAAAATGTGTTTAATATTTTTTCTATGTATATTTCATTAGCTAAATCCTTATCAATGTTTAAACTTTATGTAACTTAAGATGGTGAAACACTGCTGTACCATGCAGATTTTGAGCATGATAAAAAAAAAAACAAAGTGAACTGATGATATTCGTAAATTTATCAAAAATAAAATTTCATTTTTATATATTATATATATTTTTATTTAATAATTATTATTAGACATTATTGTAGTTTTGTTTTTAATATAAATATTTATGTATTTATCACTGTATAGACTATAGAGTATAGGTACCTATAGATTTATAAATTTATAATCTGGATTCTGGATAATATTAATGGATTGTATGTAAACTAAAAAATGATCGAAGTATAATTTTGTTGAAAAATTAAAAAATTAAGTTTTAAATGTTCCAAAAAAAAAAATGTCAGTTAGTTCGACCCAAATCAGAAAAATAGTTAGAATATAATATTCAAATTGCTAGGTTTGTGATCAAAATGATAGGTCTGCAATAAAGATACAAAAATACACTAAAGTCTTAACTAGACAAATTAAAACAGTTTCAGCTTGAAAAATTTAAGAATCATTAATAAAAATAAATGGATCTTAAAATTCTCTCGTTTTACTTAGAGGATATCAGTGCGAAATTTGTTTTCTCTCTCAGACCCATGCGCGACATAGATAAAAGTATTAAACTCGTCGTAAACATAATATCGTTTTTATAATTTTTAGTAATCTTAAGAGTAAAATAAGAAAAACCTATTACAAAAATGATGGAGTATAATATTTTTGAAAGTTTGACAATCAGATGTATATTTTATTATCATTGGAATTTATTTTCAACTTTAAAAATAAAATAATTCGTTTATCACCTTAATATTATACGATGACTTTGGACGCATAATTCCCAACTCACGTGTACCAATATATTTTTTTATTTCACAGACAAAAGCTACCACCTAGAACCGGCTTGTTTATTTGAAAAACATATTATATACGTTACCTAGTACAATAATATAAATAACACATAAAACATAGTAGAACTACTACTTTTTTTGACAACAATTTAAGAATAAATAGAAAAATAAAGTTCCAGATATTTTTTTTTAATTTATGTAAATTTAAATTTAATTAATTTTTCTGTATTCACTGTTAAATAACTGTATGCCATGTATAGAAAATGTTAAAACTTAATTCAAAATTTGGTAAAAAATTAAAACCTATTTATGACAAAAAAAAATTGTTTTTTACGCGTGTAATTATGTGTAGAGGTGTATTCAATTTTGTGAAAATTCTATACATAATATTTATACAAAAGACACTAACATAATTATTATAAAAACTTTTGATACTTATACTGCTTTATATTAGAGGTTTATACACCTACGCAATAATAATTAAGTTTTACGTTTCTTTTTGAAGATGACTAATTTAACTATAGGTATGATAATTATAAGAACTAAATTTATGTTTTTGTTTACTTACAAATGACCTAAATTACATTATTTAATTATTATCATTATAATGTATACAACGGCGCTAGTTTATTTCTATTTCTATTATTATTATTACAATTTTAGAATTATACTGCTATTTGTAATATTGTAATGGATATCTCGATTTTTTACGTACCTAAGTCTACAGCCATAAATTGTATTTTTTTATTTACTTTACTATAGCTATATTTGAGAAAAGTCACTAGAAAGATCTATCACTGTATATATATATATATATATATATATATATATATATATATATATATATATATATAATAGTACATTATTATGTTCTCAAAAAATGTTTTATTGGCATCTTAATGATACTCGAATAGCGGACTGATTATAACGATGCATATTATCAAATATAAATAATATGGTTATAATTTCACACGTTTATAAATGTATAACTATTAACTACACACTAAATCCTTGAATACGATGTTTGTCAATTGGTGGAATTGAATTTCAAGTAAATCGAAACCATCAGAGTACAGCTAGGTTATACAGATATATAATATATAATTATGTTAATATTATTAATATTTCGAAATAATCATCACAGTTCAAAATATATACGATATGCAAATATAAACAATGAAGTGCATGGTGTGCAAAAAACTAGGGATTTAAACGAATTCACCACAGTTATGATACGTGCTATTATGATAATTAATATGTATGTCAAGAAAAAAAATGAAAAGAGTTTATAATAAGTACCTACATCGCATACACTATATACATTACGAAGGAAAAATTAATTAAATCCATCATATATATATTAAACTATATTATAGATATTATAGTATAATAATGTCCATACAACGTTCCAACATTCGATTGTACTTTGTTTTTTTTTTTTATAAATTATTATTACTTTTCTTGTATTATAATAAAGGCGATTTACATAATATCAATTATAAACGTATACCCGAATGACTGTCGATGGCGACGTAATTATTATTCGTTTTAATTACGCACAATTCGTTTGCGTGAATATTATCGTAATATTATTATATTATCGGTGTGCGGACGTCATCGAGGAAAACCATCACACGGCACATGTTACTCGGTATTCATACGGTGCGCATTTACTCTTTCAAAACGCACGCGCATGTACGACATGGTATCACACGCAACAAATATATAACAGTGAACTTGGGGCCACCACGCGCCGAATTTTCCGAATGCCGAATGCCCGAATGAGACGGCAGGACACGTAGTAATACGTGTCGTATAGAGTTGAGTATATTCAACCTGTAGTTAACTAACGTGTTACCAACATTTTATTACCTAATATGTATTAGGTAAATATACTAAAAGGAACACAGCATAGGTAGCACGGTGTGGTATTAACCAGGCGATATTATTTAGTGTTATTACTATGGCTTGGTTCACAGTTCATCAGTCGTGTCATTTGAGGGACTGCAGACGGTGTGAATTTCGACATAACATCTTCTTTAGCCTACCAAAACTAAAATATAATCACCGATAGGCGTGTGTTTTAAATCTGATATTGAGTCAATACTATGTATTCATTTTTTTAAATACATTTTTGCTGTGGTCCAGCTGCAATTTCCCAATAACTATAAGAGAAAATTGATAACAGTGATCTGTGAATAATAAGTGATATACTTTATTGCAAAGAATAAATAGAATAATGATATGAGAAAAAAAATTATTGCCCATTTTCGTTTTTACTGACTGCGAAAACTGTACAGAAACGAACTAAAGGATCCTATATACAAACGCATTGAATCGTGATAAAATGGTAACACAAAAAATTATAATTTACCATCAAAATATAAAAAGAAAACCTGAAAAATTCTTCTGTAGTACATAGTTAACATTTTAAATCTTATCGCCTACTTAAGCTACAACTATAAGTTTATACTTGTATACATAATTAACTATAAAATTATTTGTCAATATCGATAGTATATATTGTGGCTTGGTAATTATTTTAAAATGGCCTGCTAACATTTTGGCACCAACAATATTAAAAAATTGAAACTTAACACTTTGTACCGTTCCATATGGTTAACGCATAGGTAATAATTATACTTTACCTACAAATTGAACATAATATTCAACTCTACACTACACACAACCTGCAGGTTAGCTTGTTTTTTTGTTGCGTCCGAAATACAAAGTATTTTTAATAAACGTCGCACACTATAATATGGTTGTCTTCGCCGGCCACAACACTAAAATAGCATTATTATTATTATTTTATATTATGTTACAATAACACACACACACGAGAGAATTTCTGACACACAAACAGTTCAGCAGCAGCGAAAAACAAAACAATTCACGGTCTTAGCTTGGGCGGTGAGGACGTGAGGTCATTTCAATACGGTATATAGTATTGTATAGGTATATTGTGTTTCAATGCAAATAAAACCGAGTCAAACGAGGTTGGTTAAAATCGATAACACAATATAACACCATACAATGATTATACTATATTATATGCGTCGTCGCCGCTCACGATGGATACAATATTTAATAACATTTCCACACGTGTAAATATATAATATATATACGTTCATAAACAAGACTCGAGACGAGTCGTATGACGTGTGATGTATTTTACATCCCGAAACTCGTTCGCGTATTATTAATTATTATTTAACTATATCTACAGCGCACGTGTACCACGACCATATACGTATTATACTAAGGCTTAATATATTATATATATGTACACGAAACACCTTACCATTTAAAATCTGGGCTCTCGCTACACTCCGAATAGGTACCTACACTGTGTAGTGTTGAGTGTAATATGTAGGTATATATTAAAATTGGAAGAAACTTGTTACCAATATTTTGTTACCAAAGGAAAACGATACGACGCATGGTGTGGTTTGAATCCGACCGAACATTCTTACGGCGAATTGGCCAAAGTGGCAAAGTACTTAGGTACCTATCGTAGTTGTAACTTGTAAGGTATCTACAACGGGAAACCCGAAATATTACTATAAGTTATAGTTTAGTTATAGTCTATAACTACTTATATAGGCTATAACAACATAACTGTTATAAGTTAAGGATAATAAATCACATCAACAAATAAATCCCCCGGATATAATTTAATATCCAACAAATGTCTCACAAATTCATTTTATTTTGAATTTGAATTTATAATTCAATATTAAGATTATCATACATTCCCTTAATATGGTAGTTTTCTATCATAATAATGATATCCAGATATTGCGCGTCGTGTCAGTCCGATGTAACTTTCATTGCCATGAATGACGAACACTGCGTCGGTCGATTATATTAGGTACGATTATTATTTTTTTTAAATCGGGAATGTGACATTAATTGTTGATATTTACTCATCTCATGTGCGTTTCCAGCTATACCAATATAACTAAACGAACATACAAACATGTTATTATAAACGTAATACATAGGTACTATAATGAATAATGATTATTAGTGCCGTGCTAACTTTCATTGGCGTCCCTATATTAATCATACATATTTAAGCATTTACCGCCCTTTAAAATGTCATAACTTTTACTACCTAAGATTACTAGCTTCATTTGACCACATCCCTCTTTGGCTCGACTCTGATGATAACGCATAAGCCTCAGAGACTAGAGTGATCTCAATATAATAATAGATATAGCCTCTGCAGTAAGTATTTCAGAATTGTGTACTAAGATAAATAACCTAGGTCAATTTTTTCGGTGATATATGTATTCAGTTAGGTTAGGTTTTACGCACAAGCGAAAAAATAAAATAATAAACAAAAAGTGTGGATAAATAATCAAAAAATAACGATCGAGTTTAAACTTCAAAAAGCCAAAATTACGATCAATTTTAATGTGTCAATATAAAATTATTGACCATGTATTAATTATATTTAAGGTGTATTCAGTAAATTAAAAGTATTAAAAGCATTTTTATATTTATTAATACGATTTATCGTGTAGAGACCTTTATGTATAATACATTTATAAATTATTTTAATTCTTGTCAAAAATGTACCTGCATGAAAAATATATGTTAATCCAATTATTAATCGTCGTGGCTTTAAACGCCTGCCTAGTTAGCCTCTCACGCAAAAATTAAAACTTCAAACCATCATAACAAATTCTGAAATTCCTATGGATGAGCTTAAAGGCTCCCTCCGTGACTCATGACGTATGAAGTATAGCCAATAGAAAATACACAACGAAAAGGTCTACGAGTTGCAACCCAGACTGCCATGGGATATACACATACTCCTAAAACTACCACGAAGACGAGCAAACACCTGCACATAAAACCTATTGTATTTCTATGTTTATAAATATTTATATTATATAATGTTTATCACCTATATTGTCACGTATAATCAACATTGCAGAGGAAACATTTAAGTCTTTTTCGGAGGCACTAGCTTTTAGGCAGACCAACAAATAACAATTTTATAGTTTTACTAGGGCATTTAATAATTAATATAAATTTTCAGTTACGTAAATATTGTATACCAGATACATACGTTGTATGTGACGAATATATATATGGTGTTGGAAATTATTTTTTACGATACCACAGCAAGTAGCAAATTAGTTGGTGTTTAAATATTATATTTTAATTTGTATTTAAATATTTATAAATATTTAAAATCACAAATACAACTACTATTATAATCTGTGATATTAATATCCGTTATAAATTTGTTTTTATCACATAATGATAATTTTCGAGTATTGTTTGTATAATATTTTTGCACATTTGTGTACTACAGTGGAACCCGAATGGAAAACACTTGTCACATTATTAATTAATCGTTCCTGCCAGTACATCTATACTTACAGTATTATGTTATATTTTAATACCAGTCCTACATACAGTAGATTATCTGTTAGGTTAGATTATAATATTCAATCATATAATCAAAGGTATCACACGATAGCTATATTATGATAATCGTTCCCTCTCCCCAGCACAACACCACTAGAACTATTGGGGAAATCGTTAGCAATTGTTGCGGTGACGAACTCAAGAATCATATAAAAGGTATACGCCATATGGGAGTATTATAAACGATATTATTTTTTTTTTTATTAACATAATTTTAGATCGTGGGAAATTACGTGTATTTACCTGGCCTGCGTTATGGTAATCGTTCCAACGGTCATTAATACAACCACGGCCAGCAGAATTTCTACCAGTAACAACATTTTACATTATACGAAGGCTCGACAAAACTACGCATCTAATTAGCGTGCGATTCCAATGAACTGGATACGAAAAATAAAAATAAAGAAATATAATTTTAAATATATGAGTGAACTTAACGATAATTGAGATAATTCTATTAAGAATAATTATTGTCGCCAACCTATCTGAGTTTGACAGAGTTTACAATCATAGTACGTATATCAAATAATATTATGATAGTATAATTTATAATTTTTAATATTATAGATTATAGGTACCGATTAGGTATATGTATTACATCGTACACCATTAATTCATCAGCGCTCATTTAATCGGATATACGTAGTATAATGTGTGCGGTTCTTTGGTCACTCGGGTGGTCATTAATCGATTCGAATATACACTTAATAATATGACATATAATATTTATTTATTATTATTTTAACAGGCAAGTAATTTTTTTTTACATAGATATGTTCAATTTTTAATTAATTTAATTGGTGACAACAAGCTTATAATATTATTTTATATTGTAAAATTTACTTTGGAAAACACGAAATAAAGAATAAATATAGTGTAACTTAACAGTGTTAACTGTTAATTGAATAATCATAATAATAATAACCAAAAAAAAAAAATTTAAGTTTGGAAAATTAAAATTATAATAAATATCAGAACAAAAAAATAGTGACATGGTAGTGAAACATGAACATTAAACAAAAATGGAGAAAATATGCTAGAGACTTTAAACTATAAAGTATAAATGCTGGAACTGTATTGATACTGAAAAAATGACAGAAATTAAGAGAAACAATAAGAAGTATTGGTTTTACTTATAGAAACATTAACTTTGCTAAATAATATAATATAATATCAAAGTGATTGTATATTATAGCCTATAGGCCATACGCATAGGCGCAACGAGCAGCTCTTAACTAAAAGGTATGATACCATGATAGAAAAGAAACACGTGGAAAATGAGGTGAAGATCATGTTATATAAGTGAAATAATCAGAGGTGCTAGAAAGGACTCGTACAACAGACAACTTGAGAATAAGGGCATACAATATACAAAAGTGAATTTTGAAGGGATCATTTCACTGTAAACCAATCTACGGATTGAATATAAAATAAAAAACAAAAATGTTTAATGCGTATAATATGTTGTAAATGGCATTGTACGACAGTCAGTACATTGACGAGATACGGAAAATGAATTTTTATAGTTCGTACGTGTGGTCGTATAAATTTTTAATAGACGTGATTTTATATTATTCATCATTGTATGCGATTAAAACAAGTGACAAAAGCGTAGTAGAGAGTTGGACATTAAAGTTTCTGTATATTTTCAATTTTGGAAACCATTTAAGTCAATGCCATCCTATTATTTACACAATTAATAATAATATAATATTATTATTACTTTGTGTGTGTTGCTACTTGCTTGTGTTGATAAATTACTAAAACAACATTTGGTAAAATAATAAATGATATCAAAATGATGTTGCATAAAACTCGAAAAATATGAGAACAAGGTCTTATAGTTTCGTTAGTGTCTAAATAGTAAACAAGAATTTCTAAAGATATAATGATGACGGGCGGAAAACTATTAGTACATTATATCTACGAGTAGGTACTGCAGTGATTGCTCATTTTTATATTTGTAAAATCTTTTTAAAATAATTAAAATACATACATATTACATATCAATAAAATAATTCTTTGAAAAATATTCGTTTAATGACTGGTCCCAGGTGTGAACGGCGAAGCTGGGAAAATCTACCATTATAAATTAAAATATATATTGTTTTTTTTTCGTCAACATCAAAATGTATACTGCAAGATTAAAATCCTTGATTTGAATATTTATAAATAATATTATTATGAATAAAAAATATCCAACTGAAGTAAACTTTTTAACTAATATAAAATACAGTTATAAATAGGTAAATAAAAAAAATATGATAAATCATTAAAATATCAGCGTAAAACTTAAATATATATTATAGTATATTAACTATACTAATTATACAATTATACACATATCTATATATTACTTATAGATTACTAAGTAACTTATACGTTTCTTTTGATCCGAAACATCTAAAATACTACCTATATATACAAGTATATTCTAATCGTTTAACACTACTCTTTTAAATTTTTCTATAGGCAAACAATGAAAAACTTATTTTTATATCTATTTCGTAAGTACCTTTTTTTCCTGCTTAAACCAATGGTTCTGTGTGAACAATACTACTCCTCAATTTCGTAAATACCTACATAATGTGAACAGGACGTTAATAATTGTTAAATACCGTGTTCAATTATACTCTTGTACGATACGCTACATATATAATATTTAAATAATAGATATATTGTTTATAGTGATACGATATTAATATATTATTATTTAAACTTATTAGGACAAATATAAATATAACAATAAAAGTCAAAATAATTTTTCACACATCCCAGATTACTGAAAATCAATAATCTTCAAACATAACACACGATTACACGAGAGTGAATAACAACTAAAATTATACAATATACTATAAAGCATAACCTCCTTGATATTTCTAGTGGTAACAATGGTTTATTGCATTTTAAAATTAAGTCTATATTGTTTTAGGTAAATATATCAGTGGTTGGTATGCCTACAAAGTATAAAGGGTTGTTATAAAGAAACGGATATATCTTTTTTTTTTAAATGGTAACCAAACGATAAAAGTAATCCTAAATGAACATATGTTTATTGTTCTTATGATTATTATTATTGTTGTTGTTTTTTTTTTGTTTAGGGTAAACTGATGACCTATTTGAATAATTTCTATAATAATGCGGATGTGGTTAAGCCAACATTAAAAAAAAATAAATAAATAACGCTGACATTATAATATAATGCTCACACAGCCATATCTCAAATGAGTTTATTACTACAGGACTTAAATATAATATTATTCCCGTTTTAAATTAACTCATAAATCCTTCCACTTATTATATAGGTGTGCATGAGTATGGTTTATAACAGGGGACCAGAATTTAAACATCCGTTACAGTATACATTTTCTTTAAGACTGATATTCAACGTTTTATTAAGGATTTAAGATTTTTAGTTATCATTTATACGAATATGATTAGACGGATTTACCAAATAATAATTATAATAAACTTAAAAATTATTTCGTTTAGAAGAAATTCAATAAAAACTTTTATATTTATTTAAATATTTTATTTTCAAACACTTCATTGTTTGAGTTAGTGATGCTTGTTTTAAGCTTGACATGTAATCATATTTAGAGAAAGCTACATGCATAAAAATATCATAGTTATTTATGTTAACAAATAACTACATCATGGCGAAAACAAAACAAATTTTAGTTTATATAATAATTAATGAGAAATAGCTGTGTACTATACAATATACCTATACTTATAATAATTTAATTTTTAAAACGTTTTCTTCTAAATTCAAATTACATTCTTCTGTAAAATTATTCAACAATACAATCCAAAACAAATATGTAATTAAGTATATTTTATAAAATAAACCATATATAACCACAATTAATAATTTTACAAACATTTTAAGTGACTACATGTTTAAGGCTATAATTTTAATAAACATTTAAATTACAAATAGTAATTTGGTGAGGCTCGGTCATACGCTCAATCTGCGGAAACGTACTGAGCGTAGGTACCGGCCGTAGTTACTAGCTCCTGGATGGGTTCATCAGATTTTTAGTAACATATTCTTGCAACACAAACGCGTGTTATAATTCTATAAACTTAAAAACCTACCAACAATAATATACAAAAATAACCCCTACCGTACCACCTCACGCCCAATGAACAATGTTGCAAAGGGTTCAGCCTTAAAAAAAAAAACAAATAAATTATAAATACGTAAATAGTTATTAATACAATAATAAACATGATACATGCAAGAACAAGATACTTGAAAAAAGTACCTATATAGAATGTAGATTTAATAAGATATGAGATAAAAGGTTCATTCAATATTTTTCGAAAAGATACGATAGATACATTTACATTTTGAAAAATCAATAAATATAATATTGTTACCATGTTTAAGATTTTGAGTGTTACAATATATGATGTGTATTTTTTTCTGTTTGTCATCAACATTTGGGATGGTAAAAATACTCTGATTCTTGACATCACCATCTTTTATTTTCTGATATAAAAGTGAATTTAGTTGGTACTTTCAAGAAGTCAAAATTCCTATTAATTTTTGAACCTTAATAAAAACATAATTTAAAAAAATGATAATTTTACGAAAACCCAATTGTGGGATTTCATTTTTTTTTGGTATAAACCCTAAGACTCATAACTTTAAACAAATGAAATGTTCACTAAATATTAATATTATAATTTTCCGTATATGGTAACAATTAAAAAATATATTGACTCTTTTAAGTTATTTGTAGCTATGAATAATTTTCAAATTTTGTAAATTATATATCCCTGTAAGAAATTCATAAAAGTTTTTCTTTTCGTAGCTTTACATTAGACATTTCTATAGAAAATTCCGATGAAGGTTTTCTACCTATATTAAGAAAAAAAAATAGTCCACTGGAAATTTACTCTAGCTACAGCTAGGTATATGAGATATTTTCAATTTTTATTAATTTCGTTTTTAACTCTTAAATTGTATTATTTACCTATACGAGTATGCTGGGATGTATGCCACTAAAATTAATATATATTTAGTGATATTATAGGCAGACAAATTGTTTTTGTTTAAAATCGTTTTTCGTATGCAATGATTTATCATTGAATTCAAATATAAAACATCTATTACATTCTCGACAACTATACTGAACAACAGAGCCAAAGCGATTTTTATTTAAATTTAAGTCTATAATCGACAAAACGGGTTTTATTATTTAGATAAAAATAAAATTCAAAAATAATAATTTTTAGACTTGAGTGACACATTTTTTTTTAATTTTCCAAAGAAAAAATTAGCCATATGTTTCTAAAGTTGTTCAATATAATAGCTATATTCTATAGCTAATAGCTATAAGCTACATTTTTGAAAAAAAATTGCAAAAATGTTAGTTTGAACTAGAAAAAAGACCGAAAATAGAAGTTGAAAATATGTTACTTGAATTATAATATATGTAGAATGAGTGTATTTTAACTTGCCATCCTGAGCTTTACCATTCATATTTATATCGATTAATATGTTGATAAAAAAAAAATTGAAATTGTTAATTTTTTTTTCATTCTTATAGTTCAAGTTTTATTTATAATCATTTAAAGTTAATATATTTACGAAATTTGAATCATAATCAAAAAAATATGTAAAATATTTATGTAGGAATAAAACTTCATACAATTATCAATTTTAATAGGTAAAGCTTGTTATATATGTTATTATAACCCAAATTCTTTACATTTTTATTTTATAGATATTTAAAGCTAAAACATTTATGAAATTCTGTAATCAAATAACGATTTTAGTTACTTTTATATATTTAGAAAAAATACAATTTGTAAAGAGTTGAAACTTTTAGATTTTGAGCGGAGCGAGGAATGTATTGATTTTACCATGATGTGTGTGTGTGATTTTTTTGTGTCTTTCATCATGTTTTGAGGACCCCAAATTGGGGCAGTAAAAGTGCTTCGATTTTCGACTTCTGTACCTCGTTTGATCAAAAAGTGAATTTAGTTGGTATTAAATGGAGGAATCAAAAGTAAAAAATTCTCAATATTTTTCTAAATAATCGGGATATACAAATTAAAAATTAAGCGAAAAACGTGAAATTTTACGCATAATCAGTTTTCGACAAAATCAATTTTGGTTTTTAATGTAACTTTAAAACAAATGACCATAGGTACATGACATTTTCACCGAATGTTTATATAAGTTTATTCTATCAATCATGCAATATGGAATTAGGCATATGCAATATTAGGCATATTATATATAGTCATATGAAATTTTCGATCATTATTAGTTTTTTTTTTAAATTTATATCGATAAAAATGTATTTGTTTGGTAGAAAAGCTTAAAAATTTAATACAAGGTTCCTAACAAATTGTTACAATAGCAGTTGAAAATAAAATAAATTCATAGTAACAATATTTTTTTATAAGCATTCAAAGTTTGAATTTTGACAAAATACGTAAAAATCACAAAAATTTGCAAATTATTTTAAGCTAGAAATTCATAAAAAAATTTTTTTTTAAATCTAAGATTTGAAAATTTAATACAAAATTCGTTACAAGTTTGTCAATATTTATCACAAAAAAAATGTCCACCAGAAATTCAAATTAAATTTTTATGAGCGTTTGAAATTTAAATTTTTATAATATTTGATTTTCACTAGATTTCTCATTTAGCGATTTTCTTATTTTGATGTAACTCTAAAACAAATGAGAGCAGATACTTGATCTGGCATTTTTTATATTTTATAAAATTTTCAAAATATTTTGATTTGTTTTGAGCTGTTTACTGACATTTTAATTTTTCAACTTTTTAATTTTTTTTCTATAAATCGATAAAAATTTATTTGTTGGGTAGAAAAGCTTGAAGTAATTCAAGACACCTAACACATTGTTACAATAGCAGTTGAAAAATATTAAAAATACATAGGCATGATTTTTTTTTTATAAGTATTTAAAATTCAAATTTTGACTAAATACGTACAATTTACGGAAATGTTCAAATTATCTCAGATTGAAATTTATAAAAGTTTTTTTTTTTAAGTCAAGCTAAGATTTGAAAATTTAATGCAAGGCTCCTAACATATTTTTACAATAGCAGTTGAAAAGTAAAATAAATAGGTACATTGTCAACATTTTTTTTTTTTTTTTACAAGCAATCAAAGTTTGAATTTGGACAATATACGTAAAAATAAAAAAAAAATCGCAAATTATTTCAAACTAGAAATTCATAAAAAAATTTTTTTTTAAATCTAAGATTTGAAAATTTAATACAAAATTCGTTACAAGTTTGTCAATATTTATCACAAAAAAAATGTCCACCAGAAATTCAAATTAAATTTTTATGAGCGTTTGAAATTTAAATTTTTATAATATTTGATTTTCACTAGATTTCTCATTTAGCGATTTTCTTATTTTGATGTAACTCTAAAACAAATGAGAGCAGATACTTGATCTGGCATTTTTTATATTTTATAAAATTTTCAAAATATTTTGATTTGTTTTGAGCTGTTTACTGACATTTTAATTTTTCAACTTTTTAATTTTTTTTCTATAAATCGATAAAAATTTATTTGTTGGGTAGAAAAGCTTGAAGTAATTCAAGACACCTAACACATTGTTACAATAGCAGTTGAAAAATATTAAAAATACATAGGCATGATTTTTTTTTTATAAGTATTTAAAATTCAAATTTTGACTAAATACGTACAATTTACGGAAATGTTCAAATTATCTCAGATTGAAATTTATAAAAGTTTTTTTTTTTAAGTCAAGCTAAGATTTGAAAATTTAATGCAAGGCTCCTAACATATTTTTACAATAGCAGTTGAAAAGTAAAATAAATAGGTACATTGTCAACATTTTTTTTTTTTTTTTACAAGCAATCAAAGTTTGAATTTGGACAATATACGTAAAAATAAAAAAAAAATCGCAAATTATTTCAAACTAGAAATTCATAAAAATTTTTCTTTTTAAATCTAAGATTTAAGAATATTTAATAATCTATAATATATCCTAGACAGATAAATCGTCTCCGCTTTGAATCATTTTTCGTATACAATGATATAATATCAATGTATTCAAATTTAAATCCATACATTATAGTAACCCACTTGTAAGCTACTGTACAGCAGAGCGACATCCACGACTTAATCGCTTTTTTCCATTACGTTTATTATTTTTTACTTTACTCCACAACAGTGCAAATTAGTAAGTAAAATTGTGATAAAGGCACTTCATTAATATTTATTTAAGTAACTAATAAGTATATTATAGTTATAAGTTATTATGCTTACCAACTACCATCGTAAGTATATAATTAAAACAAATAAAAGTATAAAATTGGTATAATTTTAAATTTGAATAGTAATCTTTATTTTTAAAGAACTTAAAATTAAAAATATGTACATATATATATACCTAACTACATAGGTAGCTGTAAAAATTCTATTCTTACTGTTAAACAACAAAATATCATAGAAATTTGGTCGAAAGTCATTAAAATTGATATGTTTAAAAATTAAAAATATGTGTATACTGTATATATCAATTGATTATTTTATTATATAAGTGATACTTGAAAATACATTTCAAACTTATTAATTTTGTAAAATGTATTTAGTTATTAAAACATACATTTTAAATAAATTATATGTTATGATATATTATGGTACATATATTTGCCTAATATATATTATTATTTATTTTTATAGGACGTAGGTACTAACGATATAAATAATGTAACAAAATATTAACTTATAATATTACCTAATTTAAGTATAACACCGTGTTTAAGACCCTATACAAGATCTTTATTCTAAAATAAGGAATTCGATGAAAAAATGGAACGTATATAAAACACATCCTATTGTTACAGACATTGAATAAAGAAACCATACGCATTGAATATGGCTGTCTGCGAGAGGAAGGACTTATATACCTACAATCATTGCAACCCTATCCATATATTGGGATACCATTACCTACCACCAAGAGCAGGTGTATTGAGGTCACTATACAATAAGAACCCTGTTTTTGTATTTATAAAAATAAGAAATTGCTTTCAAAACAAATTTACAAATAAAATGTTTAAAAATAAATAATGTTCAGATATCAGTATTTTATACATGATTCAAGGTTTTCTTTAATTTACTTGCAATCATAGGTATATAAGTTATGTCTTTAATTCAGTTTAGCCATCATGAATGATATGTATAATAATTATAATTTTGTTTTAAAGTGACAAGTGAACGACGTTTTAAAAAAACCTATATACATACTAGTAATTTATTAATATATGAATATAAACTATTTGTAAAAAACTAATTTCCTAGTAACGAATTATTCATTTTGTCTATATTTATTCTTTTTTTATAGATATCTATATATCAATAATAAAATTCAATTCACAAGCAACAATATAAAAATGTTTTTTTTTTTTAAATTTAATAATTCAAAAGCAATATTTTTTTTAAACCCAAGTTAACGTAAGACACTTAGTTATTCCATGAGCAATGTGCATCAATATATGAGTACTAGCAGTACTACTCGATTTCTTTGTTGTGTTTTTACTGTATTCAGCATTGTGATCATAAATTTTATGAAATTACTAATAGGTAAGCATAATACATTATAGATATTAGTACCTAGATAATGTTAAATAACAACTATACTTATCAATAAGACTTTATGAATGCAATTTAAGTAATACGCCACATTATCACAACACTTTAAATATATTTTTAGAGATATTATATCGTAATGATTATAATCATTGTACAACGTCGGTTATAAATTATAAATTATAATGAATTAATTATTGAATCAATAATTGTTTAATTACTTTTAGATCAATATACACTCAATGAACACTACTTACGTCTTAAGTCGACAAACTTCACTATAAATAATAGTATAATCTCATGAAAATAATTATTTCAATAACTTTGAGGGTTGACTGTTGTAGTTATATTACCTATATTATATTGTTGTTTAATACTTGAAGCATGTGTTATTGATAACCGTACTATATTATGTTAAAAACAAAATATTCTAACCATCTTTCACTGAGTAAAAACATTTTGACTTCTGTCATATATTTATTTTTTAAATAGTAGTTGTTGCTTACAAAAATATAGCCTGGATTTAATAATATTTAATACATTTATTATTTATACATTTCATATCTCAAAAAATGTACATCAATAAAAATAGACATACCTAATAAGGTACCTTTCATTTCTGTTTTATATTGTTTGTTATAATTTTAAACCCGAATGTTTCCACTAGAAAAATGTACGATAAAAAAATGACTACTGACTACTAGAACATTTTCAAAAAGGTACATAATTGCACTATGTTGCAACTTCTATCCATTGTATTCCAACTTCTATTTTTGCTATAATATGTTTAATGACACAATCTTCTCATCTTAGGCGAAGTCTAATCAAAGGTCGTTTTCTTGCTGGATTGTTTTCGATTACAGTTCTTGTTATTGAGTTTTGTTTCCTCCATGCTTGTCGAAGAGCCCATTTAAACTTCAAACTGAAATTTCTTTCGTAATGACGTTAGCACGTTGAAAAAGGTCATGCAGTTCTTGATTATGCGTTTCCTCCATTCGGATTGATCATCCTAACCTAAAATCTTTCTCAGGACTTTCCTTTCAAATACATTTAATCTTATTTTTTATGATTCTTGAGAAGCTAAGATTTAAACGTTTAGTATCTATTAATGGTTTTTTTTTAAATCATAAATTAATAATTTTAACATTGTTCCAAAACCTATTAATAGAAGTGGAGGTCATCATAGGTTTAAATAGGTAGGTAATATAAGGTACGGTCGTTAAGGAAATTTTATCAAATTATTTATTATTGTTATTCTAGCAGAATTATTAATAATAACTACCTAGTAAGCTTAATGGTGAAATCAGGTAATCAGCCATTGTCTTATTTTAAATTAGCGAACATCTCAAATATTGTCTAATGACTTAGCGCTGTACAAGTGTACAACTAATATATACATATTCTAAACATTATATTTTAATTTAAAAACATTTGATTAAAAATTGTATTTTTAATATTCATAGTTAAAATTAATATTTTAATAACATTACTTAGCTACCTAGGCACCATAATACGTAATAATAGACATATTATTCACGAATACAATATTATAATTTATAATGTATAGGTATACAAGGTAAATAGTACTAGGTAGGTACAATACAATACAGAGTATATACCGTATAATATAGTAATTATTAACAATTATTAATTACATTTAGACCCGATGACAGGTGTTTTTAAAAATAAAAATAATTGTTTTATGTATATGTGTTTTACTAAGCATTATATTTACTAGTTACTATCGATCATTGCGATAAAAATATTATATTACCTCCCGTAAAAATGTAAAATATTATGAAAGTAGTATGTCATAGCAAGTATCAACTATATCTATATATAACTAGCATAATATTAATACTATTATTATAGTAGGTATATTAGTAACGTCAGTTTATTCACACAGAGTGCGCCGTATTATCGCTTCTGCGCTTCCGGCAGGAATAATCTTACTTTTTTTATGCTTCGATCGGTGACCGGTGGGTAGTGATGAATAATGATATCGTGTACGATGTACCTTGTACGTCAAAAAGTCACGAAAATTTAGGTATTTTGGCTGCAACATAGTCCGCGGAAAGCAAATTTTCGATAAAATAAAAAGTCGTTCTTAGCCGTCCGCGCGTAGGCGCTCCATAGTCTCTGTACATTTTGTTTTAGTTTATTCGGATCGGTGGTACTATTATAATATAATAGTAGTTAATAATATTATTATGGAATATTGGTATTGGGTATACCAAACCGTCATGGCGTTGTGTTGTAATAAATAATAGTGTATCATAGTCTAAAATAGTTAGATATATATTACATTCATAATATACTACAGTACATCGTGTACACTGATAATTGTCGTAGTCGATTTATCGAGTTCCCGCCAATTCAGTGGGTACATTCGATAAAAATTAAAGATATTCCAACCCCATGTTGCCGCTGTCAATAAAAATGTTATACCATACTATGAGGATGTAATATGTTCACTGTGTTCACTGTTCAGTGTACGATATTATTGTTCACTGCTGTTAAATGTTAATGCGGTACGTATTATATCACATTATTAGTACTGTAATTGTAATACCAGTTTCTACGAATAACATTAGTCATTCTCTGTGTTTGTAATGTTTATACAATAGGCGTCACTTCTCGGTGATGTAAAGAATACGTCATGTACCTATATCATATCATTTTATACGATGATTTTTGACCCTTTGGAAGCGGAAGTAATCAATGTTATAATTTCTTGCTCGATGCAGTCCTTCGTTATCTATAATTTGTCACACATCATCAGATAATATTATACTAGATGAACAAAATAATCAAATATCTATCGAGTTTTCGATTTTGGTAAGGTACCAACATAGAAAAGCGAAAATCCAAAACCCACATGTAAAATGTAAAAAAAGCAAGACTGTGTAATCCCGGATAATAAAAATCAACTGAAAATAATGTATCGATGAGTATCGAAAGAATTCTAAAGAGGTCAGTCAGTAGAATATAGATTGGCCGTACCTGGCCAACATTCGGTACATTTTGAAAATTTGAACCAGTAATATAGAACCTCAATTAGTCAATTCCATAAAATATTAACAGAAAAACATCAATTTTATGCTTCTCATTGATAAAAATTGCTATTAAAATTAATACTATAATAGTATATTTAAGTATATATTAATATATTATATAGGCACGGACTGGCTGGGATGCTGGAAATCTACAACGACCCTTGCCCTAAAATATATTTGAACTAAAATTTGGTCTGACTTGTTTTTAATGTAAAACCGTTTTTATTTTGTTTGAATGTTTGTTGTAACTTGGTACCTATTTAAAATCTTTACGTATTTTTAATATTTTGTTAAAACGAAATAAAATATTTTAATATTTTATAAATAATCTATATTTTTTTAATCTGCCCCAAACATTTTTGTTATTCACCTTTTATATTATGTAGCATTCCGTGCCCTTTTTTACCAGTTTGCGCCTGAGTATATATTATTAGCATTATTTTTTAAATATTTGTAAATATATTCATATTTCTATAATTATATTTTAATAATTAATAAATTAATCATATTATAAATTATATGTGTTCATACATTTCGGCCGCTAAGAGCTTTTGATATTTTATGTGGCCCTCGAATGAAAAAGTTTGGAGACCCCTTAGATAATATATTATTACATACGATCCGAAGATATGGTACATCGTATCTATATACGAGTAAAGTCGTGCGTAATAATAGACAAAATGACATGCTGAAAATTGAGATTTCCATCACTGCAATAAGCAGAGTGTGACGTATTGGCGTAGTTATTATAGTTTATTACAATTTAGTATTACAACCGCTGGTTGTACACACATGACGGACAGTTATTACGACACTGCACAATCAGCACATAGTAACAATAATATTTTACACTGTGTAGACCGGTGGGGGGCAATAATAAGTAAGAATAATTTACGATTTGCGCGACGATGCCAATATGCTATGCCATGCTGAAGCCGGAATGTATAATGATTGAGTGGCAAAGATTTCACTGATTTTTATTTATTTAGGTTGATCGTTATTGTCGTCGAACCGACATAAATTATTCAAATAATTGGTCTGAATTCGGAAAATATGAAAGAAAATAACGATATATTATTTTTTATTATTGTGGAGCTCCGTAATATCCCGACAATTATTTTATTTTATCCAACATAAGTATAATTGTGTTCTAAATTATAAGTTATATCACTCAGACCGTCGAGGATGTTAAATCCGTAACATTGCACGAACAGAACGATCGGTCAACTATAATAATACACGTATAATAATATTATGCATTACGTCGCTTCTGGCGCACGCGCCTACACGTCGCGGTACTGCGGTGTAGTCGTCTACCATGTACATTTTGATTATGTAAAATATTTAAATGTAGTAACTATGTTATGACGTACGAGTCATCATGTATTGGTTTCAATAGATATTGACCAGCGATATTCGACAAAACGCATCGTCGATATTGTCAGTACGATTTTCAAATAAACAAATTATAAATTGTCCATATTTTGTCCTCGGTGACAACTGAAACAAAGAAAAAATTACTCCACAGAACCGTAAGACCCGCGATCGAAGTCGGAATAAGACGTACGACAATTTAACAGTTAAAAATAGGCACGTCTTGTGACCCAAACGGCGGCGTATCGACCATGGTACACGGATAATAAAAGAATGGGATAGGTCAGTTAAAGTCAAATAGGACATGCCTAACTAAAACAGAAACTAATTGCAAGCGAGGCTCCGACCACTGCGGACAGCCACAAATTGCAATGACACTTGACTGAGGTGAATCAATCTAAAAATGTCTAACTTACAGCTACAACTATGGTTAACACGCCGTAAGAACTCACCTCAGCTTCTTCAAATCCAAACACGAAAATATCCTAGATCTAACTTGTTGGCTGCCAAATGGTCAAACGGTTTGAAAGCGACATAATATGACCGACGAACGGTTCGTTGCCAACGAAATACAATGTCGTCAATGCCTGGTCGTCGGTTGCCTATGATCCGATATGACGGGTCGTCCGAGTGGTCGTAGAGCGGAATGAAACGTCGCCTGCTGCAGTCGTGTAATAAATATTCCTTTAAAGTAGGTAACGGTTACCTTAATATAGGCTATGGTAAAACACACGGTTACACCGTATCATAATAATATACCGTGCAAACATATAGTAGGTAGGTTTATTTTATGTTACCTTATTATCATTGCTTTTTTAGTTGTTTTCATATGAAATTCATAATACGTTAAAATATTATTATGTGTACCTACGTATGCGGCGAAGGTATTTGACTTGTCTCCCGTCACCGCATATACCTATTCCCATTATTGTAATAGACGTCGAAACGTTATTGGAATCTACGTCATCGCGATCCGTTGCGGAGGTTAATGAATCATTATTATTACGACGTAGGTGCCTATTGGCTATTAATGACTATACTAGGTATTATTGCTGTCCTACGAATAGGCAGTTGTGGTGGACACCTAAGTGTAGTATCTACACTGTATGATGTTTTCCATACGTTGTTCGTTGAAGTAAATTTTGGAATTCAAATATTGATAGTTCTTGCGTAGAAAATTCGTTATTTGCAAATTATTATAATATACGTACAATATTTCGACAATTTATTTTACCATCGTATAATCAAGATGACTATTGGATACAACGGTGGAAGTAGATACAATGATTTCAACATTATTGGTACTCGGTCGATTGCCACCCGAAGAATAGGAAAAATAATACTTTAAAGAGATTCGAAATACTTATTACTTATTTTCATTCCATCGTACTTGTATGTGGCGATTGCAAAACGATGTCAATCTAATTACACGGATTCTTAAAAGAAAATTGGATACCTCCTCTGTTTTGTTTTCTTCAACTTGATCTTACTAATTTAAATAATTTAAAAAAAAGTTTAACACAATGGTGTTCCCAACGGATAGAGCTGGTAGGCCGGGCCTGTCCCGTTTTTAAATGGTTATTTTCAATATTTAATATTTATTTTTATATTACGAAATAATACGAAATAAAATTATTTTAGAACAAAGATTACCAAGATTATTTTTCATTTATTAAACACTTATATCAAGCGTTCATTATAATTCTTTCCTTCGCGGTGAATAATAAATTGTGGTCATAGTACGTATTGCTTATCGGGCGACGACCAAAAATATTAAATAATAGACAGTATTCCCGAAATGATTGTTATTTATACGTTCGTCACTGCTTCGCTGGCTGTTCGCGCCGTCGACAATCGTCAAGAATTTGACAATGTTGACATAAGATAATGAATATTGAATAATATGGATTATATTATTATATTATATTAAACGTTATTTTTTTGGCATTAATCATTAATTATGGTGTGTTGGTGTATATCGTGTAGACGTATAGTGTAGGGTGGTCTAATACAAAATACAAGAATACGGGACTATATATCTTTTTAAATTAGAAAAATAATCTGTTTGGATATTTTTTTACGATTTTACGAATTATAAATATGTTTTTGTATTTGTTAGTATTAATTATTGCCCACTAGTATAAAATATCATAAAAAGTTTCTAAAAAGTAATGTGTACGGTGTACCTTTATAAATTAAAATAATTATAACCGTGACTGTCCTACATTTTGATCCTGGGCACGCCTCTGGTTTAGCGTAAAGCTACATGCCACATGACATCCTTGTCATAATATATTATGGGTGGCATATAGTGTTGCAGCTGATAACTGTCCGCTATTCCTAAGATCCGATGAAAAGTAAATGGTTGCGGGTGGAAATCGACCTAGATTCAACATTATGATATTCTGAAAAAGTGTCGTCGATCGTATACTCAATACTCGGGATTTTCCAAAGCGCGTCCCGATTATATGTACCATTACCTAACGTCCCGAATACGTCCCAAATAAGGTCTATTTTTTATGTAATTTTAGTGTGTCTCAGATCATTTAGATTTACTCAGGGTGCACCACGATTCACGAAGAAGTGAACTTAGTCGTTAATATTATTTATTTTATTATTTTGGCTTACAAATATTTTTCGGGCGAGTGTACTTACTACTTACTGTTTTAATATTTTATAGTAATTTATCGATAAGATTCCAAATGCACTCGGATTTTTCCCAATATTCTATGATTAGTTATTTCTAACCCAAGTTAATATAGTTTATATAATATATATATATATATATAATAAAGGAGACAATCGCTCCTTTAGTCCTGTCACATAACTTTTCCGAAATTTTAAGTCTAGATCCACGCAACGTAAAAGCTACTCTAAAATTCCTGCTCAATTCAAAATTGATAAACGAATCCTACTATACCTTTTACTATTTAATATTTTTTTACCAACTGCATTTCTAATTATGTAAATAACCATTTGTAATTACTTAAAATGAATGTTCGTCCAATGACCATTGAAGTCACGAACTTAATACTAATAATAAAAAAAAAAAAATTTAATTTATTTAATATATGTTTTAATGTTTGTAATCAATAGTCATTATATCAAAATGTATCGTCTATACGTCATGGTGACCTTAAAAAAATATTATTGTTATTCGGGTAAATAATTATTCAAAATGAACATATCCGTGTTGTGACAGTATATTTTTGTTGTGGTTGAAATAGTATTTTATGATAAACTGAACACCCCAGTGGCAGTTCAGGACTGATTGGCAAACGTTTCTCATATTTTAAAAGTGCTCGAGTTCACGTTTACAACACTAGCAACGACATAAATTAAAATTTTGTAGAAATCGCCACAGGTGAAACCTTGCGGAGAATAATTAATAAATCATTTGTTTTACAAAAATATTGCGGCCGATGGTATTTCATGATATCTCCCTATAGATCGATTTATCTAAAAATTTCTATTGCAAGTACCTAATAGCTATCTTAATAACATAGATTGGAAATAAAAATTTTAAATTATTATGAAAAAAATAAGCGCGAATAAAATCTATATGTACATTGATGTTGTGGTTCAGAAATGGTTGGAAGCCTTAAGCGTTACCTAGGAGACACCGCGAAAAGGTTGGCTCTTAATAGATTCCCAAAAATGTTTATTATTATTTTTATTATTAATATTTTATTTTGTCATATTATATTAAAATATTTGGTTAATATATTATTTAATCTCATTTTATTTTATTTACTTATCTATATTATTGACTTTTTTTCCAACAAAAAGTGGACCGATGTTATATAGATAATTCCTAATATCGTTCTCAACTTTGAACTCATTGTATTTTTTAAAATATAATCATTAATCAACATTATTTGAATCCTCTTTACTTATAATATTTTTTACATTTTTATTAACATTGCATATCTTTAAACAAGTTTTTTGAGTTTCTTCTTGAATTTCCAATTTCCATCAACGTATTGATTATGCTACAATAATGTAGATTGCTTGTATAAAACTGACTGTTAAAGTCTCGATGAAATGCTTTGGGACTATTTGTAGTCCTAGGATCAGAAAATGGACTTTCTGCCCACAAGTATGGCAGAAAAGAACTATTTTCATCAATGAAAGTCCCGAGAATTTAATCGGTAAATGTTTCAGCTACGTGGACAGGTGCATCTGATATTAAAGCAGCAAAATCATTACTAATAACATCATTAGGCAATAAACAACTAAGACCAAAAAAAACTTTGAAGCCATTTGTATACATCTGTTTTTTTCATGTAATAATTATATAATTATTTGTCACTTTGTATCCGACAAAACTATGCTTAACTCAAATGAAAACGACAACCTGATATTAAACAGTTTTTGAACACTTCTAATACTGCATTATGGACCGCTTTCTCAAAGTCTAAATGCATATTTTTAATGTGCAAAAGTTTTCCATGGAATTGAAAAAAATAATTGTTTTATTTTTAACCAAACGTCAATATAAGCTTGTTGAGATTTTGTTTCCATAAAAACATATATAATTGGAAGATAAAATCTAATTATGTATACACATGTATCGTATACATTTGTAAGAAAGTTCACGCGCGTATGAAAAAGTTCCATCAGCAAATACATGTTGACCATTATTTAATAGTGACAAGTTACTATAGCAGTCGTAAAAATAGGAATACTATCAGCAGATTCCATGAAACGAAATTGCTCACTCTTTGAAAAAAATTAATTTTACATTTTTATATCATAGCTTTTGCTTCTAACAAAGACTTTGGAACTTTAGGAAATGATTTTGGCCGAGCTTCATACATACTTTTACGAAATAAATGAACGTCAGAATGATTGAGATTACCTGAATTTTGACAATTGCGGAGTTCTTGTCTTATAAGTTTATGTGGTTTCGCATTTAAATCTGTAGTTGCCTTCTTATTAATATTATTTTTTGTTTTGTAAGGGTTTCTTCATGAAGAGCTTCATGATTTATATGGTCTCCATTAATCGAAATAACAAATTTTAAATTTTGAGAAACTTTTGTTGTTATGTTAATATGTTACATTTGCGATTAGTACAACGAAAAATGTTGCTGTCCTTATTTACTTTAAATTTGCTGAATTTAAAACGATCCATAACCACACACTTTTTACCACGATGGGTTTCAAACACTTCAGTAATACGATTATCGATGACTGTTCAGTATCACATTGAAGATACGTCTGAGATAGTGAGACAATATATAGTCATTAGTCAGTATAGACTATAGACACAGTTACACTATAAGTGAATAAAGAAATTTGTAAAATATATATAATATTATATTGAAGCAGGCGTAATAAAGATTATAGTTGATAGTAAAGTAGGTACAGCATGTATTTGTATTACCTACGTATAAATTCGAAGTCGCGTATACTACGATAATAATCATAGAATAATCAAAATAATATAAGTAATTGGTATTAATTGGTGTGGATATAAAGTATAATATGAGTATCGAATTGTAGATCACGTTTTTATGAAGTGTACTCAAACGTTCCCCATGATTACTGCAAGTAAAAACGAAAATACCTTTTATGGGGCGCATGTAAATTCCGCCCGAAAATAAAAATATAATATTAAAAGTAGTAATATTTATAATAATAAAAACGAATCAAAATATAATCATATAATAAATAATTACAACATGTCATGTGCATATAACAAAATAAAAAAATAATAGTAAAAATATTAATATTTATAATAATAAAAAAGCGTCAAAATAAAATCATAATCAATAATTATATTCGAAAATGTTGTGACTTCCCAATACTATAAGTTATAACACGCACCGCGTCGCGAAAAGTACGGTCGCGTCGTACATTCACGGAACGCTTAGATTAAAAATATTTATTTTTCCGGGCGGAATTTACATGTACCTTTTTTTGCTTGGATATTTACCCGGGCGGAATTTACCATAGACCTTGTTTTTACCTGTTCATTTCGGGCGGAATTTACAATCTCCCTTTTTATGTTATGTGCCCAAACGTTGTGTCTATTTGTACCCAAACGTGTTGGCTTTTGGGTCTATGTGACCAAACGTTCAGCCCCGCCCCCCCTTTTTTCCTCTCGACCACTTCCTTGTTTGACAGCCACTGCACAGAGCAAACAGAAAGTGTGGTCGGTTGATTCAAAATAAAATTAAAATGTAGTCTATCTAATGTATATCTATGATAATATATTAATAATATTATTATCACTCATTGTTAATCTGGTTTAATTTAATTTAAATTAAATAAATATAATTTGTTAATTTATAAACTCTACCTATACCTACGTATATATATAACGCATGTATGCGGAATGGTAAGGCTATAATGGCTATTACATCGGTAAATATTTATTTTGTTTTTAATGTTTGTCATCACGACTCCCTTCGTTATAATAACCTCCAGATACCGATGTAGAAAAGATTATTCGTGATTAACGGAATTCCGATATTTTAATTTTTAAGTATTGGAGTGACCATCGCAGTTATCAGGCCGTAGTGGTATAGAAGCGTAAAAATATTATTATGTTCAGCCAAACTAGTTCTCGCAGATTGTGGAATAGAGCGCTGAAGAAAATCTCCTTGTACGGTATAATCGCATAACTATATTGTCGGTACAAACATTATATTATTACACATAGAACTCGCCCACCACTTTTAAGATCTGAAACGCCAACGTCAATTCGTTTATTCTTCATCACCGATGTTCTTCGGGAATTCTTACATTATAGGTAGTTACAGTGCTTAAAATTGATATTATATTATAATATTATTATTTATGATTATATTAGTTATTATTGCTACTACTTTATTCTCGATATTATCCAGTGGCCAATGGCCTTGATTAGGTCTTACACGTTTTGACCACGCCAATTATTTTATAAACAACAATGCATTCTCCTTTAAAAAATTTTATTTAGAAGTATTTTCATCAAAATGGTTTTATAATAATATAATCATTTTTATCTTTACTTAGTAAATAATACATTTTATCATAATATTTTTATCACCTACAATAATTCTATATTTTTCCCAACCATTAAATTAAAAGTTAGGCAGGTATATGTATATCTATGATAATATAAGGTATTATGAATTATGATAACTACATGCAATGTTTTTGGAAAAATTGATTAATCATGCGTCCATGCCTTAATATTCAAAATGCGTCCTAATTGAAAAATAATATATTTGTTTCAAAATAGAATATATGACAATATTTAAATATAATATATCCTAGACTGACAAATCATCTCCGTTCAGAATCGTTTTTCGTATACAATGATACCTATCATTGCATTCAAATCTTACCTACCCTAGTCAGAGGTCCACCCCACCACCTAATGTACAGCAGAACGACATCCACTTCCCCGCTTTTTTTTAAAGACAATATAGTAATATATAATAAGTTTAAAAACGCTAATTTTGTACAATTTATTATAATCTAAGAATTGTTTGTTATTTAAGTGGACACTCACACCCGCATATGCTGTCTCCGTCTCACAAGTGCGTAATAACATAGCAATAATTTTACGCTCTGCAGATCAAGTTTAGCTCCGTTAGTTTAAAATTTAGAATGAATTGATCTCTTATAAAAATTAAAGGTAACATTATTATCGAGGGCTTCTCATAGGCTTTTTATTATATTTATAAGAGGTCAATTCACTCTAAATTTTAAACTAACGGAGCTAAACGTGATTTGCTGACCGTACAATTTGCTATGTTACGCACTTGTAAGATGGAGATGAATCGAAATTTATTAAGTAAATCAGTTTTTTTTATTTAGTATCATTTTTGATTTGAAACATATATATTTGTTTTTGCAAAAACTAATAGTAACTGTTATTTATTTTTAAATTTAATTTTCCTTGCATTTTTTTAAATTTCCAGTTTCCGTAATCAACAATGTTTATTTTAAATTTTTTTTATTAGCTTATAGTATGGTAGCTCAAAATTAACATTGTTTATCAGTATAAACTTATTTATATCTATAATTATATTATAACAAATAATTTATAATAGGTATAAGATTCAATACGTATATCTATAAATAATAAATAATATATGGTTTTAATAAATATGCATCAAATGAATAATGACTTAATGTATAAATACGTGAATCATTTACATAGTAATGAATCCATCCAAAAATTCAACCAAGATTGACTTTTGTTGTAATAGAAGAGGTTTTGAAACCAGAGTACTATACTACTATAATATCGCACTGAAAATCATATAATTTATCATTTAATTAGCTCTTACAATCTATAATAATTTAATAAATGTACAGTATATATTTTTGATGTATATTCTATTCATTATATATAGTTTAAGAACGATATTGCACAGAGATCAGTTTTCATCTGCGGCGATCAGGTAATGTCTGTCCATCGTCCCCGCCGAATCTGCCATCTGAGTGCTTGCAGCTGTATATAGTGAAATGCTGCAAAAATCGGCCAATGAGAACGTTTCTTAGCCTAAAATAATTACACATTATACAATGTTGAATGCATATACTGTAAGATGATACATACAATAATACTTTTAGTACTTAAGTACGGTCAAGTGGCCAGTGGAATAATTAATCACGATCGTTACGCTATAATCAGTGTTGAACTGATTATATTTTATCATATTTTTGGAAAATGGTTCGTCTGATTCGCGCTAAAGGTTCGCACCACAGGATATACTTATATAATCAATGGTTACACTAAACAAGAAACGAAGAAATCCGTTTCGACGTAGGACAGCAGCGTACCCAATTCTACTAATAAATCACAATTCACAATAATATATAAGATCATAATATGTGACTGCTATAATTATTATGTATTAATATTATATGTGTAGACAACAAGTGACAGTATTCGTACTTTGTGCAAACGATTAATGCATATGAAACACGTTAATATCTACTTGCAATATATACGATCATTGCCTAAATCGCTTACTTGGCCGAGTTATAGAGATTATAGAGGCGAAACAACAACAAAAATTACAACGTTGCACGAAATGTGAAAAATTCAATGTAAATTATAGGCCATTCTTATATATTATCAAAAACACCAAAATAAACGTCAGACGAATCGTTTGGTCAGTTTCCGCATTGAGCAGCGCTTGAGCTTAATTTGCAGCGGTTTGGACGGGTTTCTCACGTCACGCCGACGCGTCATTACAGACAAACTCGCGTGCACGGTACACTGATGCCTGAACTTGAGGTTACTTAAATTATTAATTAATCTACTTGCGTCGGGACGTACACCGCTTCGATGTCACCAAAAACATTGCGATGTGTGACACCGAACTAGAACGGCATTTCGGTGGATCCGCGAGATTGTGGATAGACTGCTCCTCGTCCGCTTTGACCGACCGGAACCTAGCTGCAGCTTTCGATGAGACGAGCTGTGTTGACTTTGGTTGCAACGACCGCAAAACCAACCTCCTGCTTGTATATCGAGGTGGTAGAAGGTAACGCGAAATCGAACGGATCATCCGCAGCAGCCGTCTCTGAAGCGATGTTCGGCATTGAACTGTATCGACTGGTCACTGGACCGGAAAAATCACCGCGACTCACCAACACGATTTCGTATAGGTGTGGCCATTTCATTGATCGTCGATAACTCGGTGCACAGCGAATGTTTCGGCAGACGGCGAGTGAGTTTCGATTTCAGACGATATATTCTGTAATGCAAGTGCAGCGATATTCGACACGATTATAGATTCATAGATATATCACCAGTGACACTGTATTAAATATTAATATTTTATTATTATGTATTAGAAAAGTGAGTTATAATATTAAGAATATTATAACGAATTATTCGTTGTTCGTTGAAACAATAATACAGAATAACTATTATATATTGTGACGACGAAACGAATAAAAATGTATAATATTATAATAACTCTATATATATAGCTGCATATAGAAATAAGATTTTAAAAACTATTGCCTCGGGTATCTATGTATATTATTTAATTAATTATTATTTCATTTGACACAAAATATTGTTACAAGCAATATTAATAAGTTAGGAAAGTTCACTCGGCGAACTTTTAAATTTCTGATTTCTTAACCTACTTTAATACAACCAATTGAATTACAGTTCTATATTCCTAAGCGTACAAAACTAAAAGAAAAATGTATCATTTTAATATTTTTTTATTAGCGTTATGTCTTGATGAGACACTTCTAGATAGTTTAACACGTCGCTAAACTTTACTTTTAAAACAAATAAAATTGTAAAAATATTGGTTTTAACTAGTGTGTTGATTGAAAATAGTTTTTAATGTTACAAAAATTGTAACTAGAATTATAATGTAGAAAGAGCGTATTTTTACCTGCAAAATTGGGCTTTGTCTTTCTCAATTATGTCGATTTATATGTTAATAATGAAAAAATTATTTTTAATTTTTATTCACCGTTAAGTCTTAATGTGACATTTGTTGATGACTATTTCACGATTAACATTACAATAAATCGAATTTTGAGGTGGAAATTATTATGTTACTTGAATTATAATGTAGAAGGAGTGAATTGCACGTGCATCCGACGTAGGCAATGCTTGTCAGTAACCCTCACTGAACCTATCATCTGATTTCTTGTTGTGTATAGTGAAATGCTGTAAAAATCGGCCAATGAGTACGTTTATTATTCTGATTTAATTATACCTTATACGAGATAATGTGTATACACGTTGCTGCAGACTATATTATAGTACTTATGTACGGTTAGGGTTCCAGTGAAATAATTTATCTTGATCGTAACGTTAATCAGTGTCGAACTGATATTTCATAATATATTTGTTAACTGGATCAGGCATTCAGGCCATAAGTAATATTTATACTGAATAAAGTATACCTCAGCATTTACTTATATTATCAATGTTTTCTCTTAACTGAACATCTTGAGATCCATTTCGATGTATGACATCAGCGTATACGTGTATATTTATAAATAATAATATAAAATAAATGCAATGTTTTCGGAAAAAACCATTCAGCCTGTACCCTATAAGTGAATAATTAATAATAAAATAAATTATTTTAGTGTTGATGATATAAATACATAATAAAATATATGAAGTCCAACAAGGATAAATATTTTTTAATCGATGAACTGGTATTTCTATTATGTTATAATCATATTGGTGTGCATTGTCTGTTTTCGCTATTCATTGTACGGGCAATTTCAAGTATCGTGTGTGTACCGTTATCTTAAAAACTTTTAAAAAATATTATTTTTAATACATTGTTATTCGCAAATGTATTCATTTTTTTTTTTTTTGCTGTTGCCATGCAGGATTAATTTGACAGTGGCAGAAAAATTAAGTGGATGTGGTTAAAAGCAACTTTAGTATGCGATCCATTGTTTTCGGTTCGGATCATTGTCGTCACCGTAGTTTAATTATGGCACGAGCGTACGTCATCGTGTGAACTGAAGTTTGTGCGTTCTGATCGGCAACCACAATCGTCGCGACGCGTCGGATGAAATGCTGTCCAAGGGACACGATATTGGCGATTGACACGTCATTTTCGTGCACGAGATTCGTGACGAATAACCAGAAGTAACGCGGATCGTATGATTGCATTGTCGTCGTCGGACGATCCGACCGCGGTCACCACACCTTAAGACTTGGCGTTGTCCGTCTTTTACAGCTGTTCTATATACCCTGGTCGCAGTGGCGTAGTTATGGGGGGGGGGATGGTAGGGATATATCCCCCAGAACCTTTTTTTTTTTGAATTTTTAATGCATTGACTTATACTCGATATAAAATTATTTGATTTTTAAATTATTAAATTACCCATAATATATTATATTATAATTCCGGATATAATCAAATTATATATATCGCCTATCGTAGTATCATACATTCATATACAATCATACGGTACACATTATATCATGATTTGTGATAGACCAATCGAGTATTTTTTCTACAGATTTCTATTTATAGACGTCAGTGTTTTTTCAATATGCAATCGTGATGATATAAGAATGATAAACTGATAACCACTGACACAAAACGACCCGACTGGGCCGACTGGTCGGTTATGCTTAAATACGTATACGAAATATTTTTATTATTCCTCGTGTAAACAGTAATCATTGACTTAAGTTGGATTTTATATTTTTAATTCAGCAAGTTAGATTGTATTCGCTTTACTCGATTATTGTGCGAAACGAATTCATTAAAAATAATCATCATAACTAACAAGATAACTAATAACTATCGATAAATAACCGATCATTTGCGTAGTTCACAATTTCCATCGAATATAATGTAAAAAAATTGTGAAGTAAGTACAGTAAATACGACCACTACGAGTTCAGCATGACCACCGGACCCGGAGACTTTGCTCTGTTTGTCTTACGTATGGAAAATATTTTTATCTAGTGTCGTGTTCGGTTAACTAGGGTAAGCAGCAATCATTTGTTAGTGGGTCGTACGAGTTAGGTTTTGATGCATAATAGTCCAGTGGCGTAATTTGGCTATGTTTGTGGGGGGGGGGGGGATAAAATGTTTTAACATTTTATCTATACCCCCCCCCCCCCATAAAAAAATCAAAAGTATTTATTATGAGCACCTTTCAGAATTCAGAGCAATATATTTATGTACTTTATGTACACATGAGACAAAATAATCTGATAATCGTCGAGCGTCGTCGATCCACGATAAAATAATACTTTACTACTCGGGATTTATTTTTGTACTACTACACAATGCATAAACAAACTCAAAACATACACAAAACATATTGCAATAGTGATACTTATAAACTTGCGTGGCTGCATTTAAACGAACTAAGTACGAAGTATTTATGTACAACTAGCATAAAGGATTTGTTTTTTTTTTTGTATTATTTCTATAAAGTATAAAATATAGACTATTTATAATAATATTAATTCACCAAGGTATTTGATTTCAATATATATATATAAAATAATAATAATAATATTATTAGATAAAGAAGTACATAGGTGAATGTAGTTAACCAGTCTTAAAAAAAGGTCATGGGGGGATACGGCACCCAAATCCCCCCCGTAATTACGCCACTGGCATAGTCAACAATATCGGCGAACATTATGTTAAAAAAATATATATTACGTATTTCCGAGTAGGTACTTGTCTTGGTACAGTATACATATAATTCAAATATTGTGTAGGTATTTTGGATTCACTTGACTATATTGAAAACTGAAAATTGACGTTCAATCGACCTACCATCGCAGGATGATACCATTCTATATTGAGTTTCTGCAGGCATCAAATCCGTCGGAGAAATTCGACAAAGAATGGCAAAATGTCTTGCGAAATAGGCGCCCGATATATGACCGTCATCGACGACGACGTGTCGGTGCTAGACCACGGGCGGCTAGTCATGTTCGGACAGGATGAAGATCGTTCGGCCGCCGCTTACGAGTGGCTGACGTTTTCCAGCGCAGAGAACTGCATCGGCCGCGTGTAATTGCCAATTGGACAGCGTCACGCCGAACAGTAATAATAGCTACAAGACGACTACGACGACCACGACGACCACAACGTCCACAACGGCCGCGACGGCCACCACTGCCGAAACGCAATCCACGTACACATACATATGGCGCTGGTGTGCCGGCCGTGTTCGAGGATGACATGCCTGCCAAAGTGCTGTGGCGAGGGTCTTATGATCGGGTACCAGAAGAACAACGATGAGAGTGACGTCATCGGGTGCCGAAATGTGCAGACCGTGGACAACGCTACCGCCGCGATACACACGAAACTCGCCAACGGCACAGAACTGCGTGGTGACTGCGCGCGAGTGTCTCCCTCGTCATATAGTCGTTTACTATATTAGAATATTATTGTGGCACCGTTTGGACATTTTTGTGGTGGCGATTATAATACGGACCATATGAGCGTTATCATACATAATATTGTTATTATTACTATACCAACGAAATGCCGGCTGAAAGGTTGGAAATAGCTTTTGTCATTCATATAAATACGTTCCAATTATATGATTCAGTATAACCTATTGATTATCCCGCATATACCGAATCTTCACGAACCTTCCATATTACTGAAGCGTAACAATTATTATCGACGTATTCGAATGTCAATCATAAGTGTTGTGGTACTCGTGCTGCAGTCGTACGCCAGCGTAAGCATTTATGAAAATATAATTTCATATTAGTGATAATTTTTATCTTTATCTTAATCTTGTGACAGATATATCTCAAGTTCTACTGGACCGATTTTCATGATTTATTTTTCTAACGCGCAGTGGCGAAACGAACCTAAAATAACCCATAAGCAAACTTACAATTTACCCACCCACCCACCGACTTTCCGGCTATAGCTACTTATTATACAGGGTGGGGCGTGGTTACTTCCTTATTTTAAAAAATCATAACACAAAAAGTATAGGCAATATTGATTTAATTATTTGTTCTGTGTATAGGGGTATATTTAATGTTTTATTTTATTTGGTTTTAAAAACGACATCTCGAAGGTGGCCACCGTTCTCGACTTCTCGTCAATGCACTGAGACAGTCGGAATTTGAAATTGTTGTCCACTTTTTCCAGCATATCTGTGCTTATGTCGGCAATAGTAGCACGAATATTGTTTTTGAGATGACCAAGGTTCTTTGGACAATACGTGTACACCAACGGTTTTAGGTAGCCCCACAGGAAAAAATCACATGGAGCTAAATCTGCAGGAGATCGTGCTGGCCACTGAAGATCACCTCTAAGAGAGATGAGCCGTTCGGGGAAGTTTTCACGAAAGATATCCATTGACCTTCTTGCCGTGTGAGCTGAACTAGTCATAACAAAAACCTTAGATATCGCGCTTTCGAACAAGCCATAAACCAACGCTATACTATATTAATAGCCGCTCAGTTGCGAGAGTTTCAGATAAGAAAGTAACCACGCCCCACCCTGTATATTATACCCACGGCGCCCACCCATCATCCCAAACCTTAAAAAAATCGAGAAGCAACCGCTTCTCAAAGACCACGGTCGTTTCGCCACTGCAGTAACGCGATTATTCGGTGTGAAGACAAGCCTTCAAAGATGAAAAGTCCGAACAATTGATTGTTAAAACATTACTGGGAGTACACATTTTGCCGTATTTTCGCATAGCGACGTGCGTTGCTTGCTGTGCGCACACACACGTCTTTACAACCCCCACTACTCCTACGTCTGCCGCAAAACTGATGTGTCGTCGTCGGCAGGCGGCCTGGCGTCACTGAACTCTATACATGGAAGGCGCATTGCATATGATTCGTGTATTAAGAAGTGTCTCCATTTAGAAGGCAGCCATTTTGATTCCATTAGTGTTTTACTCCATGAAAAGCATGGAGAATAAATCAAATTATTTATGATAATAATAATGATATTGACATGATAAAAATTAAAAACCACGATATAGAATAATAATTATTGAACAATGAACATACAATGATATGATTTTGAATTTGAATTATTTTGTTATTTTGTAATTAAATTTGTATATTATTATTTATTTTATTTTGTGCACAAGTATCTTAGATTATTGTATTATGTTTATTTTTATTGAGTTTTCTTTGTGTTCTGTTTTTTTCTTCTTTAGTTTTTTGTATATACTCTTGTTTACGAAAACGATCTTATGTATTTTTTGTCAGAAAAGATGGTTGCCTGTAGAACAATTAATCATTATTCATTATATTTGAATGTAGAACGTTCATAAAGTTTGTTAAAAAATTAAAAGATTGCACATAGCGCATTGAAGAATAAGATGTTTCAACATCACTCAATATTATTTACTTACTTTAAACATTTTGGAATATAGCCAACCGCGTAAGTACTTTTCGCTTATTATTACCAATAATTTCATAATTTATTTTTTTAACTTCATGAAAGTTTCTTATTCTGATGAAACAGAGTGATATTGTTTTTATTAATATTGTTATATGATTTTCTTCAGAATCAAATGTATGAAAATCAAGTTCTTTAAACAAGTGTTTGTCAATTAGGCGACTGAATACTGCTATAGCTACATTTTGTTCAAAATTGTGTTGACTAAATTTCAATATGTCACATTTCAGTCGACGATATAGCAGTTCTGTCATTTGACAAATAGTAATGACATCACTAGCTGGTGTTATTAGACCTCCACGATTTTTCTGCAGAATTAAATTAATGCGGTTGTCTTGTAAGTTACCTTTATATAGTGCTGCCATGCATTCATGGCACTTAATTCGTTTCCTTACCTGAAAATTGAAATGTTATAATTTGAATTGTTTTAGTAACTTTGAAATGTTGGAAAAAGAAATAATTACCATTCGAACAACATATCCTGCAGTTAAAGCAATTGCATTTTCAGAAAATTCTGAGAGTACAAAATAATTTGGTGGCATTTCCAATCCAATGTCTAACAAGTCTTTTTGCAGTTCTTTTTCTCGGTCAATATCAAAATTAGGTAATAAACTCAAAATATCATCTAAATCTTCATTATCGCATTCTTCATTTTCGTCAAATCTTCTACTATTTGAGATTGACAGTGTATCATTGTTTGGTGTTGTATCACAATATTTAGTTACAGGTGTTCGTGTTGCATATAGAATTGAAGTTTGGTCCAATACTTCTACATTCCCACCAGATGATTTTATACTGTGATGCATAACTAATTTTTTGTAAGCATCACTGAAATGTTTCGCTGTTGGATTGACACACCAACCTCCACGAGCCCTTACTGCATTGAAAAACAATTCCAAGTGATCCTGAGACAATTTATATGTTAGCAAATATTTAAATTGCTCAGGATTTTTAACAATAACATCTTTAAATATTTGTTTAATACTCATAGACGATATAATGATGCCCAAGAATCCAGTTTTTTTAGGATGTTCAATCATCAGCCCCTGTCCCTGTCCCCATGTAAGTGTAGATATATATGCTATTATATTATCTAAAAATATTTGTATGTCTTGAAAATTTGATAATTTGATAGGGCTTTTGGATCCACGGCCATGGGGATTTCTTGAGTTGAGTATATCGAACCACTTATCTACAAACCGTATGAATTCAGTTGTTGCTTCACTGTTTTCAAACCCATTTATTTTTAAGTCCCTACAAAAATCTATAGCATCTGCCACACTGGAACTTAAAGTTTGAGCAGCAATATTCACCTTCATGGGAGACTGTTTCCACTCCAAATGTTTTTTTTTAAGCTTGTTACCTGCATGAAGTCCTTCTGATTCTTGAAGTATTACAAGTTTTTCAATGTAAGCCCAATCAATTTTTTCATTTTTACTATTGTAAATAACTCTCATTGAACTCCACAAATTTCTCACTAGTTTAAGTGCATGACAAGGATCTAATAAACAATGAATGACCTTAGAAGAATCACTTGGATGTGGAAAATTTGTTTTTAATTGTTTTGACGTAAAATCTGCTCCCAAAGTATTAGCCATTGTGAAATGGGTTGCTGGTCCATCAAAAGTCATAGAAGGTACTTCAATATCTATAAATAATAAAAAGTATTTATTTTACATTGTATATATTTCAGAATAATCATTAATTTATTCATACCAATTTCAGAAAGTTTGTTTAAAGTTTCTATCACAATATTGGCTTTGTCTAGACCATTTAGACCTTTGTGAAAGAAGTAAGCCACTGGAACTTTCCAATTTGAATCTATGGCAACCACCAAAATTACTAAGACTTGTGTTGCAGCCATTAATTTAGGGTCATTTGTTGTTGAATCTTTACCAATACTACTTAAACCATGAAAATGTTTACCATCCCACTCTACTTGTTTCTTAATATGCATCTCATCTAACATCAAAGAACAAAATAACTGTTTGCCATTACATTTATACTCTTCACTCTTTATTTTAAGCGCTATAAATGATTCAGTAGTAAATCCTTCGTCAACTTTTACTTCGTGATACCATGATCTCAATGTTGTTCTGTGAGGTAGACTTGATCCAAATTCAGTTCTAACAAAATCGTACGCCTTAGGCGAGTAAAAATTAAGAGTTAACGCAAATGCTCGTAATGCTGGTGAAAAACTTTTTCGTCCTCTTGTTTTAAGGCGACTAAACATTTCAGTCATAGCTGTTGGAAAAGTATCCTCTATGTATGATGAAACTTTTTCATGGAGATCACATTTTATTTTTAGTTCCCTAAGCAATAATTTAATTTTTTTAATTTGTAGTCTCTGGCGTTTACATTGTTTTAATGTTGATTTAGCCTTAATTTGAAATTTATATCGATGTTGAGAAGTAATATGTTTTTTTTTCTTTAATGTTGTTGGAGATGTTTCATAACAATGGTCCAAAAATAAGGCACGCCGAGCATTTGACTTAGGTGTTAATTCTTTTGTGTATGTATTAAACAAACCTATAAGTAAAATACCATTAAATTGAGTTTTATTTAAGTCACAAGTGCATTTTTTTTTTTTTTGTAACTTACTAATAACTTTTACGTTGTTTGATGCATCAGGTGTAAATAATTGTGAACTATCATTTGTACACAGACAAAAAGAGGGAAACTTTTTTATTTGATCTTCTATTTCTATCAATTTATGTTCATAATATTGCCTTGCTTCAATCAGGTTTTTCTTTGTTACACAGCTATCACAGAATTTCTTTCGATCTGCCATACACTTTTAATTGTAAATAAATACAATTTTAAATTAGTTTTAAAGTGCTAGAATATTTTTGTCGTCAGTTGACTTATTGTTTGGTATAATTTAAAATTTCGTATTGTTTTTAATGATATTTATTATGTGAATTATTATTTAATCCCTATTATTTTTTAAAAATTTGAGGTAGAAAAAACATAGTCAATTAAGTAGCTTAAAAAAAAAAAAATTATGCTTATAAAATTTACTTGAGAAACTGTTGGTGAAGAGTATTCTAATTGAACAGGTGCCTCAACAATATGACATAAATCATTATTTTTACTGAATTCCTATAAAATGTAAGAAAAAATGTTGAACAAGAAAAACTAACAAAAACATCAAACTAAATTACCTCTGAATCAAGTGATAATCCACTAGTTTTTGATTGTACATTTCCTAATTTAATGTCAATTTCATTTACATTAGATTCCATCATATTACTCTCCTTAAAAAGTTATCAAAATAAGAAAATGTGGAAATATTACAGAACTAATTTTCTTACCTGAGCATTTAAAGACAATTTTACAAAAGATTCTTCTGATGTACTTGCTTGGTTAATGGAACGTTTATTCTCATCAACAACATCCATTAAAATAATTTCCTTAAAGTAAATAATTATTTGAACTATAACAACATTTTTGTGTTTTATATTTTGCTTAATATCCTACCGGCAAAAGTAGACTAGGTAAAGCATTTATCTTTAACTTCTTAACATTAACATTTACTCCTTCTTGATTGAAGTCACTGTTTAAAAAGTGATGCTGACATACGAAGTAATTTTTTCCTGGTTCAATATTTAATAACCCTATAGCACTTTTCCATTGGTCTGCTCTTTTCATATCACCAAATGGAATTCTAAGTATATTTTAGGCATTTTAAATTATATAATTTTATTTTTAATATTTTGTATTGTACTAAAAAAAATGTATTTAAATATTATAAATGTTGTACAAATTGGCTTTTTAAGTGTCAATTGATCATATATTTGGTATTAATGTCTCTTAAATACATTTTTGTATTAATGTTTTGTATGTTTCTTATATATTGCACATTTTTATTTAGTTTATACCCAATGAAAAAAAAAATACAGCCAATTTTACAATAGCTTAATTCATCATATTTAATAGCAGTTTCATTTATACCATGAAATAATTAACTTTTTGAAGTTAATATATCAGTTGTTATTTAGCTTATGGAAAATTTTTTGCTATTATAAAATAATTAAATTCATAAACTATTTGTCAAATATTATAAATAAAAATACTGTAGTTTACTTGAACATGCTGAGTCCTTTGACATTTTTCAATCCACAATTTGGAACACAGCATTTTCGCACCATATTAAATATAATTTAATATCTGATTAAATATAATTAAATTTAACAATTAATTAAGTTTTGGAAATTTAATTTATGATAATAAATGTTTAAACAGTTAAGCACTTGTATAGTTGGGTATAATTAATTACAACACTAAAGTTAGTACATAATATTATACACCTTCATAAGTAAAATAAGGATGTTAGTTTTCAGAGTACCCATTGTAGGAACTTTTCATGGAATGTTATCAACCATAACCAGCCTAATTGTATTATAATTGTAACGATAACTGGTATAATTGTATTATAATTGAAATTGAAATGTAATCCCAAAAATAACATTTTCAGCTAGCTGAGGAGGCCCTAGACATAGAAAATCACTGAAGTGATTACCGATGTCAGAGATAATATTGTTGAAATTATATAAAACGCACCTATAGATCAGTCAAAACTCATAATAATTACCCAAAGAGGCAAAGAAAAAACAATTCATTGATTAATTTAGCACATTTATTATTTAAATGAATTTGTACATTTATTATTACAATTAATAATTTTAATTAGTTACATCATTTATTAATTTTCATTGATTATTGAGTAGTCTTTGTTCTTCTTTTTGTCAAATTGCAACTTCAACATTATATTGAGTATTCAGAATAGGAAGCTTTATATATTCATAAAAAAATATCTACAGTTCAGCGGATTAATGCTCTTTGAATGGCCTTTCCAATTTCTGATTATCTAAAAACATAATTTAAAAAATAGCGGTAAAATGTTTCCATGAATTATTGTTTACTCCATGAAACCGGAATCAATATGGCGCCGTCCGTAGGGTGGACATGTTTTAAGATTCTATGCGCCTTCCATGTATAGAGTTCAGTGCCTGGCGTATACGTTTACATTGTGCCATTGTCGCCAATGTGCATTTGTGCATGCGCACAATTATTATACGTCTTCTGCTGCGTTATCGACGTCGTTGACGGCATTTTCTCATAAAAACACTATTTTCGATTTTGTCGTCTCGCGTTCAGGCATACACCGTACAGCACTGACGACAGATAACGTTGGACAGTGTTATTAACAGTGACCTTAAAGTGAAGTTGTTACATAATATATATTAATACTATTGTCTATTATTAAATGTAGTTTTCATTTAAAACGATTTATCAATTAATTCCCGTAGTAGGTGCTGGAAATTGTTTATTTCGTTCCGTGGCGTATGTAATATTTGCTACTCAAGAAAAATATCGAGATATTCGATTAATAGTTGTTAACTTGGCGATGAATAATTATTATTTGGGAATGTATAAAAAATGTATCATTGGTGATCTTCCATATAAATTACCTACTTATAATTATAACGATTACGAATATTTTAGAGCCCAGATGGCGAATAGCACTTGTCACGTCGAAGTTGAATGCATTGGTCGACTTTATCTAGATATTAAATAATATATTCATTTGATGTGTATAGATCTAATGATTTGTCATTTGTCTTTTTTGGTTTATTAATCTTTTTGTATTGGGCGAAATATTTACGATTTCCTGTATGTAAAATTGTAAATGACTTGCGGATATCTATAAATGTAATTACAACTTAAGAAATTAAATAATTGTATGTTTTATGTTTTCCCTGAGCATTAATTGCATATATTATTATAACGATATTTTATAAATCTTTTATTGATGGGAGAGCAGTTACATTCGTCATTCGGTCGTCAGGATGTTAATTGAGAAAAAGAAACAATTGTCAATTACAGCAGTTGAACATAATGTCTATATTTTTTAACATACATAGACTAAATAAACTGCGGTACTTGTTTGTTATCGCCCCGTCAAATAGTTATCGTGTTTAGCTCGTGATAGATTATCTATTTTGGGAAATATTTTAGAAAATAACTAGATTTTGCGATGCATTTTATATCATAATAATAATATAATATTAGTACGTTTATACTACTATTTTTTAAATTCATATGCACCACTGCAACGATGACGACTCGTTTCTCTCGTCAGTATGACGCGTATGAACTTAATGTAAAGTGTAAACTATAAAAACATGCGTGTACATACGTGTAACATACGTAACATACGTGCCCATGTGAAACAGGCCCAATAGTTAATAAGTTGTTGTTGTTGTCGTCGTGGTCTGTACGACGTACGGCGATAACACAAATATTAAATACATAATAATTATAATAATTATAATAATTATAATAATAATAATTAAAATCACTACAATATATTTACTTATTTATTTTTTATTGATCAAAAGTCTAGCAATTATGTATTGACATAATCAATTTTGTCTATTACTGTGGGAAAAGAGGCTTATTGGATGTAATTAGCACACTCTGTTTTGAAACCAGAGTACTATAATAATAGGACTGAAATTCTAATATTTTATGTCATTTATGGTTAGCTAGTTTTTACAATCTATAATAATTTAATAAATTTCCATATTATATTTGTTATGTATACCTACTATATTCAGTATAAGAACGACACTGCATAGTGCCATAGAGACCAGTTATTCATCTGCGGCAATCAGGTATAATGCCCGTCCATCAACCAAGCCGAATTTACCATCTGGGTGCTTGCTGTGTCCTGTAGTGTATAGTGAAATGCTGCTAAAATCGGCCAATGAGCACGATTCTTATGCTGAATAATTATACATTTTACAATGTGTATACACTATGATGCATACAAATATACTATATGGTACTTAAGTGCGGTCAGGTTGCCAAAGGAATAATTAATCATGTTTGTTACGCTAATCAGTGTTGAACTGATGAATAAAGATATTTCATCATATTTTTTGAAAATTGGTTCCCAACAAAAGTAATGTTTATACTGAATACTGAATACTGAATCAACATATGCTTATATTATAATAATATAATCAATGTTTACGCACTACGCTGAAAATGAAGAAATCCGTTTCGACGTAGGACAGCAGCGTACCTAACTTTACTAATTCATAAATTAAGTATAATTATAAAAAAACACAAAAATCAAAATATATAATATGTGACTATTATTATGTATTTATATATGCGTAGGCAACATTATTGATAATAATCGATTAATGCGTATGATACGCGTTGGCATACCTACACGAAATATATGATTACTGTAGAAGTCACTTAAATGACAGTCTCTGCAGATTATAGACGCGAAACAACAAAAACATTTACAACGTTGCACGAAATTAAAATTCAATGTATATTATTGGCCATTCCTATATATCAAACACACCAAAATAAGCGTCAGACGTATCGCTTGGTCAGTTTTCGCATTGAGCAGCGCTTTAGCTTAATCGCGGCGGTTCGGGCGGGTTTTTCACGTCACGCTGACGGATTACAGACAAACTCGTGTGCGCTGCTGTCTGCACTTGAGGTTACTTAAATTATTAATTAATCTACTCGCGCCGGGACGTACGCCGCCACGATGTCACCAAAAACATTGCGATGTGTGACACCGAACTAGAACGGCATTTCGGCGGATCCGCGAGATTGTGGATAGACTGCTCCTCGTCCGCTTTGACCGACCGGAACCTAGCTGCAGCTTTCGATGAGACGAGTTGTGTTGACTTTGGTTGCAACGACCGCAAAACCAACCTCCTGCTTGTATATCGAGGTGGTAGAAGGTAACCCGAAATCGAACGGATCACCCGCAGCAGCCGTCTCCGCCGCGATGTTCGGCATTGAACTGTATCGACTGGTCACTGGACCGGAAAAATCACCGCGACTCACCAACACGATTACGTATAGGTGTGGCCATTTCATTGATCGTCAATAACTCGGTGCACAGCGATTGTTTCGGCAGACGGTGAGTGAGTTTCGATTTCAGACGATATATTCTGTAATGCAAGTTCAGCGATATTCGACACGATTATAGATTCATAGATATATCACCAGTGACACTGTATTAAATATTAATATTTTATTATTATGTATTAGAAAAGTGAGTTATAATATTAAGAATATTATAACGAATTATTCGTTGTTCGTTGAAACAATAATACAGAATAACTATTATATATTGTGACGACGAAACGAATAAAAATGTATAATATTATAATAACTCTATATATATAGCTGCATATAGAAATAAGATTTTAAAAACTATTGCCTCGGGTATCTATGTATATTATTTAATTAATTATTATTTCATTTGACACAAAATATTGTTACAAGCAATATTAATAAGTTAGGAAAGTTCACTCGGCGAACTTTTAAATTTCTGGTTTCTTAACCTACTTTAATACAACCAATTGAACTACAGTTCTATATTCCTAAGCGTACAAAACTAAAAGAAAAATGTATCATTTTAATATTTTTTTAGCGTTATGTCTTGATGCGACACTTCTAGATAGTTTAACACGTCGCTAAACTTTACTTTTAAAACAAATAAAATTGTAAAAATATTGGTTTTAACTAGTGTGTTGATTGAAAATAGTTTTTAATGTTACAAAAATTGTAACTAGAATTATAATGTAGAAAGAGCGTATTTTTACCTGCAAAATTGGGCTTTGTCTTTCTCAATTATGTCGATTGATATGTTAATAATGAAAAAATTATTTTTAATTTTTATTCACCGTTAAGTCTTAATGTGACACTTGTTGATGACTATTTCACGATTAACATTACAATAAATCGAATTTTGAGGTGGAAATTATTATGTTACTTGAATTATAATGTAGAAGGAGTGAATTGCACGTGCATCCGACGTAGGCAATGCTTGTCAGTAACCCTCACTGAACCTATCATCTGATTTCTTGTTGTGTATAGTGAAATGCTGTAAAAATCGGCCAATGAGTACGTTTATTGTTCTGATTTAATTATACCTTATACGAGATATGGGTGTATATATAAGTTAATTAATTATTATTTCATTTGAAACAAAATATTGTTACAAGCAATTAATAAGTTAGGAAAGTTCACTCTGCGAACAACCTAAATTTCCGACTTCTTTACGTATTTTAATACAACCCATTGAGCTATAATTCCACATATATGCGTACAAAATTGAAAAAAGAATTGATACCTATCCTTAATGTTTTGCCCGATTTCGGTATCTGTTAAATATTTGCTACCTAGTATAAATATACTTTGAATAGAACCGTAACAAAAACTTAATACCTATAAGTAGATGTTGTATAATATTATGGCTGTATGTAAACTGCGGCAAAATTAACCTTTTTCTAAAAGTCGATATGTAAACTGCGGTAAAAAAAAAATTAAGATTATACAATTTGCGGCAAAACCGATAAGATACATTATACAAACTGCGGCAATTAATTTTATATACCTTCTATATATACTAAATTATATAAATATCGTGTATAATATGAGTTATGACATATATTTATCTAGAGACTATTAGAGTATTAGGCGTAAAAATAAAGAAAAACCAATTTTCAAAATTGAAAAATATTATTATTTTTATTAAAAATTATTTTAAGAGATATAAATGATCTTATTATAATCAAAAAAAAAAAAAAAAAAATTGAAAAATATTATTAATATTATTAAAAAATATTTAAAAGATCGTATAGGGCTCTTATAATCAAAAAAAAAAAAAACTAAATTAAAAAAAAAAAAAAATAATACAATAGGTACCTAATTAACATTTTGTCGTTTGTTCTTAAAACATACATTTTTTCAAAAATTCATATCTTGAAATTCGTCCATCTTCTTTCATTTTTCGCTGTTCGTTAATAAATTTGTATTTTTGCGTTGTCGCTTTATTTCTTTTTTGTATTACCCCTTCTTTTACACTTCTAATTTTTATATATGTGTCAACTTGAATATCCTGTAAAGCATCTATAAATTTATATAGTGATGGATGATGATGATAAAAATATGCATTAAATTTTGAATGGAAAGATTCACATACATTATTTGTTATAACTTCTTCTTTTAATGCCCACAAAGAAGGAGGGAATAAGTCTTGCATATAAGTTTCTGTTAAATAATTGCAAAATTGTACTGTTTTATTATTAGATGGCATATCTGCAATTAAATCAAAAACAAACGAATCTTCGACTTCGTCAGGGTCAAGGAACGGGAGACCAAAAATATAATTTAAAAATTTTCCTTCATCTGTGTCTTCTTCAATGTAAAGTTTAGATAGACCCAAATTTTGTAATTTTCTAAACCACTAGTATTATCAAATGTAAAGGAACCGATATTACCGATATGTTTCGTTAAATCTTAAAAATACATTTGGATTTACCTTACCAATTTGTACGCAAGACAAATTAAACGATATACGTATATGGTAGGTATATACATAGGTATATAAAATAAATTGCCGCAGTTTGTATAATGTATCTATCGGTTTTGCCGCAGATTGTATAATCTTAATTTTTTTTTTGCCGTAGTTTACATATCGACTTTTAGAAAAAGGTTAATTTTGCCGCAGTTTACCATCTCCCAATATTATGCAATCGTAATATTGTGGACAATAAATATAATATATCTTAATATCGCAACAATTGTTAGACTGTTAACTAGCAATCAATTGATGGACGGACATAACGCGCGACGGGCGTATAAAACAGTTAGGTAAATCATATGACGTAGAAATATACCGATGGGTTAATTTCAAACTACTTATGTATATCATTTAATAGGTTATTTACAAGATTTTCGAGAAGGAGAATTCGATACGTATCGACTGAGAATAATTTCGTACCGACTCGTATTGAAGTCTAAGTCTAATACAGGTTGGTACGTATCGCTTGTATATTGAACGTGTAACTATTCTTGAACACTCAAAATTAAATCGATACACTCCATATTCTTCCTTGAAAATCTCGATATTCATACAATATAATATTATATAGTATACCTACATAGTTATTAAGTTTTTTTTTTTTAAACATTGAAAAACAAAATATATAAGATGTTGAGTTGGCACCTTTATGTTTCCGCAACTTATTAAACTGTCATAAAATGTAAACATTTTTTCGATAGCCGATCCATTTAAGTTAAAATATATTATGAAAACCATGGATTCCTACAATGTAATATATTAATAGGTATTATCATTATTCATTATAATGATTGAATTGGTTAAATCAAAGATATTGGTGATATAACTTATATATTTAATATTTATAGATGTAGGTACCTAGACACCTATTTCTATGAGTTATAACCAGGTATTTGTTATCGGCATGTCGGATTATTTATAATAACATCCAAGAGGCTATAGTCACAATTAGCTAAAATAATTTATAGTTATTATAACTAAAATGATAAAATAAAATATAAATACTTGATAAAATACATACAATAATACACTTATTACCCAACATATCATGAATATATTTTAACTATTTATTCATTTGTTGGATGGTGTTCTGTATAATAATACTCAAAGTCTCAAAATTAACAATAATTTACTTTATCATACAACACCATGACTAATAACGGTGCTTAATCTGCGAAACAATATTGTATTTACATAAATTAGAGGGGTGTTCGTTGAAAAGACGCATCATACAATGGATTGGTTGGTTATATGAACTAAGTTTGTGGTATCGTACAGGGTAGCAAAGGGAGCGTGAAAGGACCCTAACTCTAAAGTTCACTTGTAAAAGAAACAGTGGCGTATAGTGGTTGAAGTTGTACATACGCGTAAACTTCAAAATCATTAATATCATTTTATTGACTTAGTCAAATTTTTAAAAATTAAAAATTTAAATGCTTATAAAAAAATGTGGCTAAAAGTATTTTCAATATTTTTGTTTGTTGTGATAAAAACTTACGAGTAACCTTGTAATAAATTCTCATTTTTTTACTCAAAAACAATAATTTAAACATACATAAATAGTAAAAAAACTAAAAAATGCCAAACATTTCCTACTCTTTGTGCTATACATAAATAGCATATAAAGAACCAAGTTATTAAATTAATACAATTATAATATATTTAGAAAATGGTAAAATATAAATATTTGGCGAAATTTCAAGTTTACAGTTATTCATAATTTTTGAGTTACAACAAAAAAATATCGGTATTTAAAAATAAAATTCGTTTCTCCTGATAATTTAAAACAGTAATTGGTATATATTTCTTTTGACAATGTGTACCAAATACCTACATACAATTTGACACCAGAAAATCACCTGCAAAGTTAAACATTGAAAAAGTTTAGTTTAATTGCTCAAAATATTTTATTCAAAGTATAGTATAGTAAAACCTCTCAATAACGGACTTTCTATTAAACGGAATTCTCCATATAACGGAAAATGTCAATAGTCCCGGTGCAAATAATATACAAAATGTCTACCTCTCTACATGACGGAAAATTCTTTATAACTGAAAAATGCTTGGTCCTATGCGATTTCGTTAAAGTGAAGTTTTACTTTATATTATAAATTACGGTGTATCATTGTTTTTCGCTACTAACATAATATGATAGATGCTTATTTTCGGATAAGTTATAATAATTATCAATTTATTACTATTTTTTTTTCTTAACAACATGTTTTTCGACATTTGTACATAATTTTCCGTATATTTTGAGTATTTAATATCTCTGAATGATGTAAAAAAGGTTAAGTTATTTACAATTTATTAAAAGAAAAAATATTCATAGTACCTAAAAAGTGTGCGTTATTATGAAAGTAAGATGTTTGCAAATTATATATTTACTTCAAAGTATATATGACTGTAAAGTGTAAATAATTAATAATATACTATTTATTATTCTCTAGACAAAATAACAAGTATAGATAAGTATAAAGCTGAGTTTTGTGTAACGTGTGACCTTTTAAGTATATTTTTGTTTGCAAGTAGTTAAATATTTATGAAAAAGATGTCAGCGCACTGTTTGTTTTTTCTCTCTAGTGCACGCCTAACATTGACAAAATATACATTCATTCAAAATTATTTATTTTTTTCTGTTATTTTAGAGCAAAATCATCCAGTATAAAAAATTTGAGAGTATGACTTATCAATTTGTTTAAATATCGTCTCAAAAAAATTTAAAATTATTTAAATTTACAAACATTTATATTTTTATTCAAATAATAATAAAATATAATACCGAAATGCCAAATCCTCAAAAATATTATCCTTTGTATAATTTTTGTGATAGTCAATTTTACTCTAAAATTACTCAAAAATCATGTAAAAAAAAAATATGATAGGGGTCTGAGAGAGAACAAATATTGTGTTAACATCTTTTGTGCAAGTGGTTGTACTCTTATGTATACTAGGTATACTACATTACTACCTATCATTATTATTATTATATACTTATATCACTGATCTTCGTGTCTAATTCTTGTAAGTCATTAAAAAATATAAACAAATTCAACGGTGTGTTTAAATTTGTTATACCTACATTGTCTGGTATATAAAAAATTAGTGAATGTCAGATTATGTAACAAAAATGTTTTATAATTTCATATGACTAAAAGTTGTTACCTGTTTAGCTTATAGCGTATGTATATCTTGTAGGTAACTGCTAATTATTTATTATCATTTTAAAATCGAGAATATAGGTAACCCGATTGCAGTATAAACGCTTTCTATGTCAAAGTGCGTAGAATTAATGATATATACATTATATGTTATATATTGTTATATGATACGAAATTGACGTTCTAAAAAAACACTGATGTCTGATGGTAAATATTTTATTAAGTTAACTTATTAATTTATTGTTTGTTACTCATTATACATCTGTATAATTATTGTAACCTAAAGATAATCAATTATAAATAGGCGTTAACTACAAATTCCTGTGATTACCAACATTTATATAACAATATATTCGTGTAAATGTCTACCTATTATATGCCCTATAAATATTTAAAAATTAAAAATTTTTGAATAATGCATATGCCATTTTCATAATATCACTTAAAAGTTTTAATTAGTATGTATTCGTTGAAGGTGTAGCTGTGTAGGTATACTCTACATCTATGATCTATCTCGTGTTCAAGATTTAGTTCTTCAGTTACAAGTTTTCCAATTCGAATATATACGAGTAATATCTCCTTTATAGGAACGTATATATTTTATTCTTAGTACTGCATCTTTGTTATCATATAGTTATATTTATGAGTCTTGTATAACTTTATAATAATTTAATATTCCAACAATATTACAAAGGAGTACAAAAAATTAAATATTTTGTAAGTAGGTACACTTAAAAATTCAAAAATATCAACCTAACTAAAATTCATTATTATAGTTAAGGAATGGTTACTCGCGGTAATACCTAGGTAATAGTCAATAATACGATAATAAAGCATGATAATTAGGTAGGTACTGTCCAATAGACAATAGTGTCCAACTAAATGATAAAATCAGTATTTTATCTAACTAGATTCATATCAAATGTATATTCAAAACTATATATTTTCTAATAATATTCATGACAGTAGTTTGTTACACATCGTCATATACTCACATACTAGAAATACCATAGTGGTTAATTTGTTATTTGGCATTGAAAATATCAGATGTATAAAAACAACCCATTTTTATTGTCATTAAAAAATACTAAAATTGCAATAATCGCGAAATGTATTAACTACCGAACTATAAATATGTTTGTTATGCCACATAGACTAATACACATGCTTAACTTGTATACTATTATTTATATATTTATGTTTAAATATTTTTGGATTGGTAAGTTAAGTGTGTATTATGTTAACAGTTTTAATATTAAAGTATCGTATAAGTTATATACTTATAAGTTATTACGCACATGCATGTGGTAACATGGGTAACATGGGTAAATTTTCTATAGCGTTGTTGGTACCTTTAATAACCATAAGTGAGTTACGTAAATTGTTTTATATTTTTATATCGTATAAAATAAAATAAATTTAAAATTAAAATTATCTAAAATTAGCGTAGGTACTTACATAATTTTCAACAGTCAAAACACCAAATCTATTTTAGTAACTAATGCTTAAATTTTCACCATCAATATATTTTTTGAAAGTGCATCTAGTTTATACGTTTGAGGGTCAATGGTAATAATTCCCCAGTACTATTCTTAATTGTTTCTTAATAATTAGACAAATAAAAAGAGGAGAAAGTAGGTAACCATTTTGCTGAATAAAAATTATTAAGTGTCGAGTTTAACTATTATCATTGAGTCACTGTAATGTCTATGTTAAAATTGAATGCAACGATATACGTATCATTTAAATATATCAATGGCGTTCCTACAAGGTTGATACATTTTTTTGGTGGAGTAGCTTAGTGTAATACATGTTTTATTTTTAAAAAACAAGACTTCGAAATGGGGGGGGGGGGCAAATGCTTACTTGACTTTTCCCTCGAAAACGCTTCTGGATGTACAGTGGATATAATATTATAATCGTAAATTGTGCGCAGTTTCAGGTTTCAGGACTTGTGCAGTGTAAACGCGCCCGTCTGTATAAAGTATAAAAATTCATTAATATATGTAATATTTTTATAAATGATTTAGTATTTTAAGGTCTTATAATTGGATTTTATAATGTATATATAATATAGGGACCTCCGCTCGGTTAACGTTGTCATCTCAGCAAATCGGCATTTTACGCAAGTGTGTTATTGTATTGCGATGAAATGTGACAATTATTGCATTTTATCAACAGTCCCGTGTGAAACTATAGTTTAGGTTAGTTATCCACAACTTGTTCAGATCAAGAGCAGATGCACTCGTTTACATCCCATTACGATTTATTCAGTTTTACTAAAGAAAAAAAATTTCGTCACGATAACTCCCTGACGAGTTCCTGTTATATGATTAGAATCTAAAATAGCTTATGGTAGTTGTGGGGGAGGGTGCACACTCAAATTCCAATATTTACTTCCACGTTAGGTTGTGGTATAAAAATATATTTTTTTTAAATCATAGTTTGAATGTTATTTATTCAAATTAAAAAAAAAAATCAAAATTTGTTCTTATGGTACGATACTAAACTGACGTATCTTCCTGACTTCCTCGTGATTCTACAGTACATACTATAAGGCGATAAATTGTTTTTAACTCTCTCTGCTATCGTAGTATTTAACAACATAATCGAGAAAGTCCTATTATAAACGCAAATGATATGTGTGCATCTGAGAAACGGTATTGCTTCAACCGGAAGCCTAACCTCGATATCTAGACACTATTATTAATATAATTTACATACATTGTCTCTATTGACAACCGTATTCAAAATAGTCTCAATGTAGTACCTACATATATTATTATTACTATTATATTCCACTATACGCGACCGGGCGACTTAACAGTTAACACTTTATTTCATGATTTTCCACCGTGAATAGTTTGGTGTTATTGTTATTTGAAAATGTATAATAAATAATAATAGATGTATTATAAAAGTTGTTACTAATTAGTGATTACCAACCTTGGTGTGCCTGGTTATAAACTCAATTGTAATTTCCGCTTAGCGGTTGTCCTTCTTCGTATTTTGAGTAATATGATTAATTATTGCCCAAACGTACATAAAACGTCATTGATTGTCATTGGATTCATTGAGTTTTCTGCGGATCAATAAAAAAAAATATCGAAACGTCTCCTTCTGTAATTTAGTTATTTTTTATTGATTCAATTAAGCTTCGTCTACATTAAACTTTTTTTTTTGACAATATTTAAATCAAATTTTGAGGTAAATGTGAATATTAAGCTTTATATATATTATATTCTAAATTTTAGATAAATATTGCCAAAAAAAAAAAAATCAAGTATAATATAGTATTGCAAAAGTATTTAGGTTAATTGCGTTGTATTATATGTGTTCACGTCCTTGCAAAGTAATAGAGTAGGTATAAAAAATGTATGTTGTAAAGCATTATAGATACTTATAGCCTATATGGGGAAGAGGGGGGGGGATGTACTGTGGCATAGTTAATTTGCTTACTGTTTATACAAATACAACTCATATAAGTACCTAAAGTATAGTTGTAAACCAAAACACAAATATCTAATGTATAAAAATGCGATTACGGATTAATAGCATCACACTCATCATTTTAATGTTTTTTCCACGATTGTACTTGTCTATAGTAACCTACAACTTGCAGGATTTCGAGTTATTAAATACTTCAAATCATGACGTATTTATACATCAATACATCATATATTAGGTACATCCGTTACATTTCATTAATAAGAAATAGCGGTTACAAATAATACCTTTTTATATCCACCATTATGTCTCAGATGATAATAAAAAATAATCCGGGCTTAAAGAAAAATGTCCATCACAAAATCGATGATTTGCATCAGTGATACAACTAACATAACGCAATCGCCAATCCACTATCTAAAGTAAAAATAATCGTTGATCAGAACACAGGTGTTTAATTACACTAAAAAAATTAAAATTTGTTTTTTCTATTATAATAGCACTGTCATTATAGTAATACTTAGTTTAGATAGCATTTGAAGTTTGAGATTTTTGAAATATGCTCGATTTTTATAATTTAGCAATGTTATTTGGATTTCAAACTATTCTCCTTAATTCTTATTTCACTTCCTATAACATCATAACCTAAAAATTATATTATTTACAATAATTAAATATACACGGTGAGAACACTGCCTACTTCTGACTAGTTCAGAGTACCTAATATATAAACAGTGATGACGAATCAATGCAGATGTCATTGGCAATTTGAAAAATCCCATGTATAAGAAAAACCTATTAATGAAAAATAATAAAGCAATTCACAGATGACATTGAACGGTGGTGTTCGTCTTTTGTGTAATATTTTATTATTTGCATGTTTAACTGAGCTGGTCGTGCCTCATACTTGTGTAGTATACAACACGATTTGCAACCAAATATTACCTATTAACAATCATAAAGCATTTCGTCAGCATATTTTTTAAACTAAGTTTACTATTTTAAATAAGGTATAGCTTTAGGTAATAGATATTGTAAGTATATATCCTGAACAGAATATATATTAAAATCTATTATGTTTCTTAAACAAAATAATATTTTGAGGCATCACGTAGTCCTATCCCTAAGCCGTTTTTTCCCATCACATTTCAGTCTTAAAACATTATCGATATTACATAACATATAATATTATGTACAATAACTGTGCAAACAAAACGTATACCTACACAATTTTATTTTTATTCTACGGTTGTCCATAAAAAATGTTTTAGCATAAATTGATTTAACTTTACGTCGAATAGGTACATCGTTATAACTGCCGCGTACAAAGGCATTATTACTATAACGGGTAGTGTGTGTGCTACTGCGCTATACTCGTACAGTCTACTCAAAGAATAACATGTCATACCCATTTAATGTTTAATAAGTATTATATTTTATGTACAATGCCACAGACTTAAAGTTGAAAAAAGACGCATTAATGCAGTGGCGTGTATCCAAAAAAAAAAAATTGTTGTCGCTCAAATAATTTTAGGTGACCTAACCTTTATACTTTTGTTATACCTAGTACCTACAGATAAAATGTCGCTTAATTGTATTCCTATTATTTAATGTAATACTAATTTAATTAGTAAATTACATTTTTGCACTAGTTGTGCATAGGTTTTGAAAAAAATACATAAATAAAAAAAAGCGGATAAGTGGATACCGCTCTGCTGTACATTAGAGGGGAGGGGTGGACCTCTGACTAGGGTGATAGGTTTCATTGTATACGAAAAACGATTCTGAACGGCGATGATTTGTCAGTCTAGGATATAGGTGTATTATATAAAATATTATCATATATTCAATTTTGAAACAAATATTTTATTTTTCAATTAGGACGCATTTTGCATAAGACAATAAGGCATGGTTAATCAATTTTTCCAAAAACATTGCATATAGTTATCATAATTCATAATACTTTATATAGTTATATTATATCATAGATATACATATACCTGGTTTGAGGATAAATCGTTATCGTTACGCTATTTCGTAAAAATTTGAAATTCAAACGCACTTAAAATTTTTCCTATAATGATGCTTCGAGTTTTCTCCATAACTACCTGAAGGAAAACTTATGGAAAACTTAGTGTGGTATTTTTAATTCTTAGTTATAAACACAAAATATTTTGAGATTTTTCAACTTCAAAATTACTTGCACATTTTCGCGTTTTCGACAGATTTCGTAAAAATTTGAACTATAACGCTTATAAAAAAAATTGTGACAAACGATTTTTAATTTTTTTCGCTACAATAAGAACAACTCATAAGGAACTTTGTATTAAATTTTCAAGTATTTTTGGTCATTCAAAATTTTTTTACTGACACTTCATAAAAAAATTATCATAAAAATCGAAAATTTTAGTGGTCTATAAATAACTAAAAAAAAGTCAAACATTTTTGAAAATTAAACTGTATATAGATAACACTAACATAAACATAAAGTGAATATTTAAAGTATTTACAGTGATTAGTTTTTGAATAAAAACCATGTAAAAAAATCAATTTGGTCAAAAACTGGTTTTCCCTAAAAATTCCCGTTTTTCGTCACTTTATTTCTTGTTTTTCTCGATTTTTTTGAAAACTGTAGGAAAATATTTACAATTAACCTCTATAATGCACCAATGATATTCACTTTTCAATAAGAAACCACCATCATTGTTTGAAATTGAAGCATTATTTGGACTAGTTATGCTGTACACAGACACAAAAAAAAAACAAACATCATTGTAAAATCAATACATTCATCACTTCGTTCAGAATCTAAAACCACTAAACATTTTCAAGAAAAATAAATGAAATAAAAAATGAAGGCTAATTATGATAAAATTATTTTTTTTAGTTGAACATGGTTAAATATATTTGAAAATGGTGTCCACAAAAATAAACTAGAGCTATATTTTGAAAATAAAATTGGAATGGGGGTATTGGAGCCGAAGGCAAATAATTTTTAAGGATCAAAAAAGAAATTTGGAAAAAATTATGGCCTTTGAATACACAATGAAGACTGCTCTTTGTGTTCTTGAGAAAAATAAATGAAATAAAAAATGAAAGAAAATTTAATCATGAAATTATGTTTTTTTAGTGGCAAGAGGCTTATTAAGTTTAACAATTGTGTCCACAAAAATAAACTAGAGCTATATTTTGAAAATAAAATTGGAATGGGGGTATTGGAGCCCGAAGGCAAATGATTTTTAATGATCAAAAAAGAAATTTGGAAAAAATTATGGCCTTTGAATACACAATGAAGACTGCACTTTGTATACTCAAGAAAAATTAATGATGGATAATTAAATAATGGTAAAATTATTTTTTTAAGTTGAACATGGTTAAAAAAGTTTCAAAATTGTGTCCACAAAAATGAACAAGAGCTATATTTTGAAAATAAAATTGGAAAGGGAGTATTGAAGCCCGCAGGCAAATGATTTTTAAGGATCAAAAAAGAAATTTGGAAAAAATTATGATCTTTGAATACACAATGAAGACTGCTCATTGTATTCTTGACAAAAATAAATGAAATAAAAAATGAAAGATAATTAAATCATGATAAAATTATGTTTTTTAGTGGCAAGTGGCTTATAAAGTTTAAAAATTGTGTCCACAAAAATAAACTAGAGCTATATTTTGAAAATAAAATGGGAAGAGGGTATTGTGATCGTGATCGTGATCGTGATCTTGATAGTGATCGTGAATGTGATTGGATTGTGAATGACAATGACAATAACAATGACAATGTATATTCTCAGGAAAAAAACAGAAGGATAGTTTAATAAAAGTAAATTATTTTAGTTTTTTAGTGACAAGGTACTAATACAGTTTAAAAATTGTGTCGAAAAAAAAATACAAGAGCTTTATTTTGAAAGTAAAATTGGAAAGGGGGTATTGGAGCCCACAGGCAAATGATTTTTAAGGATCAAAAAAGAAATTTGGAAAAAATTATGGCCTTTGAATACACAATGAAGACTGCACTATGTATTCTCAAGAATAATAAATGATGGATAATTAAATAATAAAAAATTTTTTTTTTTTAGTTTTACATGGTTGAAAAAGTTTGAGAATTGTTTTCACAAAAATGAACAAGAGCTATATTTTCAAAATAAAATTGGAAAGGGGGTATTGGAGCCCGCAGGCAAATTATTTTTAAGGATCAAAAAAGAAATTTGGAAAAAATTATGATCTTTGAATACACAATGAAGCCTGCACTATGTATTCTCAAGAAAAATAAAAGAAAGATAATTCAATCATGATAAAATTATTTTTTTTAATTGAACATGGTTAAAAAAGTTTGAGAATTGTGATCACAAAAATGAACAAGAGCTATATTTTGAAAATAAAATTGGAAAGGGGGTATTGGAGCCCGCAGGCAAATGATTTTTAAGGATCACAAAAGAAATTTGGAAAAAATTATAATCTTAGAATACACAATGAAGACTGTTCTTTGTATTCTTAATAAAAATAAATGAAATAAAAAGTGAATGAAAATTTAATCATGATAAATTATGTTTTTTAGTGGCTAGTGGCTTATTAAGTTTAACAATTGTGTCCACAAAAATAAACTAGAGCTATATTTTGAAAATAAAATTGGAATGGGGGTATTGGAGCCCACAGGCAAATGATTTTTAAGGATCAAAAAAGAAATTTGGAAAAAATTATGGCCTTTGAATACACAATGAAGACTGAACTTTGTATTTTAAAGAAAACTAAATGAATGATAATTCAATCATTATAAAATTATTTTTTTTAGTTGAACATGGTTAAAAAAGCTTGAGAATTGTGACCACAAAAATGAACAAGAGCTATAATTTGAAAATAAAATTGGAAAGGGGGTATTGGAGCCCGCAGGCAAATGATTTTTAATGATAACAAAAGAAATTTGGAAAAAATTATAATCTTAGAATACACAATGAAGACTGTTCTTTGTATTCTTAATGAAAATAAATGAAATACAAAATGAAAGAAAATTTAATCATGATAAATTATGTTTTTTAGTGGCAAGTAACTTATTAAGTTTAACAATTGTGTCCACAAAAATAAACTAGAGCTATATTTTGAAAATAAAATTGGAATGGGGGTATTGGAGCCTGAAGGCAAATGATTTTTAAGGATCAAAAAAGAAATTTGGAAAAAATTATGGCCTTTGAATACACAATGAAGACTGCACTTTGTATTCTCAAGAAAAATAAATGATGGATAATTAAATAATGATAAAATTATTTTTTTAAGTTGAACATGGTAAAAAAGTTTCAAAATGGTGACCACAAAAAAAAACTAGAGCTATATTTTGAAAATAAAATTGGAAAGGGGGTATTGGAGCCCGCAGGCAAATGATTTATAAGGATCAAAAAAGAAATTTGGAAAAAATTATGGCCTTTGAATACACAATGAAGACTGCTCTTTGTATTCTTGAGAAAAATAAATGAAATAAAAAATGAAAGAAAATGTAATCATGAAATTATGTTTTTTAGTGGCAAGTGGCTTATTAAGTTTAACAATTGTGTCCACAAAAATAAACTAGAGCTATATTTTGAAAATAAAATTGGAATGGGGGTATTGGAGCCCGAAGGCAAATGATTTTTAAGGATCAAAAAAGAAATTTGGAAAAAATTATGGCCTTTGAATACACAATGAAGACTGCACTATGTATTCTCAAGAATAATAAATGATGGATAATTAAATAATAAAAAATTTTTTTTTTTTAGTTTTACATGGTTGAAAAAGTTTGAGAATTGTGATCACAAAAATGAACAAGAGCTATATTTTCAAAATAAAATTGGAAAGGGGGTATTGGAGCCCGCAGGCAAATTATTTTTAAGGATCAAAAAAGAAATTTGGAAAAAATTATGATCTTTGAATACACAATGAAGCCTGCACTATGTATTCTCAAGAAAAATAAAAGAAAGATAATTCAATCATGATAAAATTATTTTTTTTAATTGAACATGGTTAAAAAAGTTTGAGAATTGTGATCACAAAAATGAACAAGAGCTATATTTTGAAAATAAAATTGGAAAGGGGGTATTGGAGCCCGCAGGCAAATGATTTTTAAGGATCAAAAAAGAAATTTGGAAAAAATTATGGGTTTTGAACACACGATGAAGACTGCATTTTGTATTCTCAAGAAAAACAAATGAAATAAAAAATGAAAGAAAATTTAATCATGATAAATTATGTTTTTTAGTGGCAAATGGCTTATTAAGTTTAACAATTGTGTCCTCAAAAATAAACTAGAGCTATATCTTGAAAATAAAAATGGAGAGGAGGTAATGGCACCCGCAGGCAAATTACTTTTTAAAGAACAAAAAAAAAATTTGGCAAAAATTATGGGCTATGAATACACAATGAAGACTGAACTTTGTATTTTAAAGAAAAATAAATGATGGATAATTCAATCATGATAAAATTATTTTTTTTAGTTGAAAATGGTTAAAAAATTTTGAGAATTGTGACCACAAAAATGAACAACAGCTATATTTTGAAAATCAAATTGGAATGGGAGTATTGGAGCCCGAAGGCAAATGATTTTTAAGGATCAAAAAAGAAATTTGGAAAAAATTATAATCTTAGAATACACAATGAAGACTGCTCTTTGTATTCTTGAGAAAAATAAATGAAATAAAAAATGAAAGAAAATTAAATCATGAAATTATGTTTTTTAGTGGCAAGTGGCTTATTAAGTTTAACAATTGTGTCCACAAAAATAAACTAGAGCTATATTTTGAAAATAAAATTGGAATGGGGGTATTGGAGCCCGAAGGCAAATGATTATTAAGGATCAAAAAAGAAATTTGGAAAAAATTATGGCCTTTGAATACACAATGAAGACTGCACTTTGTATACTCAAGAAAAATTAATGATGGATAATTAAATAATGGTAAAATTATTTTTTTAAGTTGAACATGGTTAAAAAAGTTTCAAAATTGTGTCCACAAAAATAAACTAGAGCTATATTTTGAAAATAAAAATGGGAAGGGGGTATTGGAGCCCGCAGGCAAATTATTTGTAAGGATCAAAAAAGGAATTTGGAACAAATTATGGGCTTTAAACACACGATGAATACTGCATTTTGTATTCTCAAGAAAAACAAATGAAAGAAAAAATGAAAGAAAATTTAATCATGATAAATTATGTATTTTAGTTGCAAGTGGCATATTAAGTTTAACAATTGTGTCCACAAAAATAAACTAGAGCTATATTTTGAAAATAAAAATGAGAAGGGGGTATTGGAGCCCGCAGCAAACGTTTTTTAAGGATCAAAAAAGAAATTTGGAAAAAATTATGATCTTTGAAAACACAATGAAGACTGTTCTTTGTATTATTAATAAAAATAAATGAAATAAAAAATGAAAGAAAATTTAATCATGATAAATTATGTTTTTTAGTGGCAAGTGGCTTATTAAGTTTAACAATTGTGGCCACAAAAATAAACTAGAGCTATATTTTGAAAATAAAATTGGAATGGGGGTATTGGAGCCGAAAGCAAATAATTTTTAAGGATCAAAAAAGAAATTTGGAAAAAATTATGATCTTTGAATACACAATGAAGACTGCTCATTGTATTCTTGACAAAAATAAATGAAATAAAAAATGAAAGAAAATTAAATCATGAAATTATGTTTTTTAGTGGCAAGTGGCTTATTAAGTTTAACAATTGTGTCCACAAAAATAAACTAGAGCTATATTTTGAAAATAAAATTGGAATGGGGGTATTGGAGCCCGAAGGCAAATGATTTTTAAGGATCAAAAAAGAAATTTGGAAAAAATTATGGCCTTTGAATACACAATGAAGACTGCACTTTGTATTCTCAAGAAAAATAAATGATGGATAATTAAATAATGATAAAATTATTTTTTTAAGTTGAACATGGTTAAAAAAGTTTCAAAATTGTGTCCACAAAAATAAACTAGAGCTATATTTTGAAAATAAAATTGGAAAGGGGGTATTGGAGCCCGCAGGCAAATTATTTGTAAGGATCAAAAAAGGAATTTGGAACAAATTATGGGCTTTGAACACACGATGAAGACTGCATTTTGTATTCTCGAGAAAAACAAATGAATGAAAAAATGAAAGAAAATTTAATCATGATAAATTATGTATTTTAGTTGCAAGTGGCATATTATTTTTAACAATTGTGTCCACAAAAATAAACAAGTGCTATATTTTGAAAATAAAATTGTAAAGAGGGTATTGGCGCCCGCAGGCAAATGATTTTTAAGGATCAAAAAAGAAATTTGGAAAAAATTATGGCCTTTGAATACACAATGAAGACTGCACTTTGTATTCTCAAGAAAAATAAATGATGGATAATTAAATAATGATAAAATTATTTTTTTAAGTTGAACATGGTTAAAAAAGTTTCAAAATGGTGACCACAAAAAAAAACTAGAGCTATATTTTGAAAATAAAATCGGAATGGGGGTATTGGAGCCGAAGGCAAATGATTTTTAAGGATCAAAAAAGAAATTTGGAAAAAATTATGGTCTTGGAATTCAGAATGAAGACTGCACTATGTATTCTCAAGAATAATAAATGATGGATAATTAAATAATAAAAAAATTATTTTTTTTTAGTTTTACATGGTTGAAAAAGTTTGAAAATTGTGACCACTAAAATGAACAACAGCTATATTTTGAAAATCAAATTGGAATGGGAGTATTGGTGCCTGCAGGCAAATGACTTTTTAAGGATCAAAAAAGAAATTTGGAAAAAATTATGATCTTTGAATACACAATGAAGACTGCACTATGTATTCTCAAGAAAAATAAAAGAAAGGTAATTAAATCATGATAAAATTATTTTTTTTAGTTGAACATGGTTAAAAAAGTTTGAAAATTGTGACCACAAAAATGAACAAGAGCTATATTTTGAAAATAAAATTGGAAAGGGGGTATTGGAGCCCGCAGGCAAATAACTTTTTAAGGAACAAAAAAAAAATTTGGAAAAAATTATGGGCTTTGAATACACAATGAAGACTGCATTTTGTATTTTAATGAAAAATAAATGAAAGATAATTAAATCATGATAAATTATGTTTTTTAGTGGCAAATGGCTTATTAAGTTTAACAATTGTGTCCTCAAAAATAAACTAGAGCTATATTTTGAAAATAAAATTGGAAAGGGAGTATTGGTGCCCGCAGGCAAATGACTTTTTAAGGATCAAAAAAGAAATTTGGAAAAAATTATGATCTTTGAATACACAATGAAGACTGCACTATGTATTCTCAAGAATAATAAATGATAGATAATTAAATAATAAAAAAATTATTTTTTTTAGTTTTACATGGTTGAAAAAGTTTGAAAATTGTGACCACTAAAATGAACAAGAGCTATATTTTGAAAATAAAATTGGAAAGGGGGTATTGGAGCCCGTAGGCAAATGAATGATTTTTAAGGATCAAAAAAGAAATTTGGAAAAAATTATAATCTTAGAATACACAATGAAGACTGCTCTTTGTATTCTTGAGAAAAATAAATGAAATAAAAAATGAAAGAAAATTTAATCATGATAAATTATGTATTTTAGTTGCAAGTGGCATATTAAGTTTAACAATTGTGGCCACAAAAATAAACTAGAGCTATATTTTGAAAATAAAATTGGAAAGGGGGGATTGGAGCCCGCAGGCAAATTATTTGTAAGGATCAAAAAAGAAATTTGGAAAAAATTATAATCTTAGAATACACAATGAAGACTGCTCATTGTATTCTTGACAAAAATAAATGAAATAAAAAATGAAAGAAAATTAAATCATGAAATTATGTTTTTTAGTGGCAAGTGGCTTATTAAGTTTAACAATTGTGTCCACAAAAATAAACTAGAGCTATATTTTGAAAATAAAATTGGAATGGGGGTATTGGAGCCCGAAGGCAAATGATTTTTAAGGATCAAAAAAGAAATTTGGAAAAAATTATGGCCTTTGAATACACAATGAAGACTGCACTTTGTATTCTCAAGAAAAATAAATGATGGATAATTAAATAATGATAAAATTATTTTTTTAAGTTGAATATGGTTAAAAAAGTTTCAAAATTGTGTCCACAAAAATAAACTAGAGCTATATTTTGAAAATAAAATTGGAAAGGGGGTATTGGAGCCCGCAGGCAAATTATTTGTAAGGATCAAAAAAGGAATTTGGAACAAATTATGGGCTTTGAACACACGATGAAGACTGCATTTTGTATTCTCAAGAAAAACAAATGAATGAAAAAATGAAAGAAAATTTAATCATGATAAATTATGTATTTTAGTTGCAAGTGGCATATTATTTTTAACAATTGTGTCCACAAAAATGAACAAGTGCTATATTTTGAAAATAAAATTGTAAAGAGCGTATTGGCGCCCGCAGGCAAATGATTTTTAAGGATCAAAAAAGAAATTTGGAAAAAATTATGGCCTTTGAATACACAATGAAGACTGCACTTTGTATTCTCAAGAAAAATAAATGATGGATAATTAAATAATGATAAAATTATTTTTTTAAGTTGAACATGGTTAAAAAAGTTTCAAAATGGTGACCACAAAAAAAAACTAGAGCTATATTTTGAAAATAAAATCGGAATGGGGGTATTGGAGCCGAAGGCAAATGATTTTTAAGGATCAAAAAAGAAATTTGGAAAAAATTATGGTCTTGGAATTCAGAATGAAGACTGCACTATGTATTCTCAAGAATAATAAATGATGGATAATTAAATAATAAAAAAATTATTTTTTTTTAGTTTTACATGGTTGAAAAAGTTTGAAAATTGTGACCACTAAAATGAACAACAGCTATATTTTGAAAATCAAATTGGAATGGGAGTATTGGTGCCTGCAGGCAAATGACTTTTTAAGGATCAAAAAAGAAATTTGGAAAAAATTATGATCTTTGAATACACAATGAAGACTGCACTATGTATTCTCAAGAAAAATAAAAGAAAGGTAATTAAATCATGATAAAATTATTTTTTTTAGTTGAACATGGTTAAAAAAGTTTGAAAATTGTGACCACAAAAATGAACAAGAGCTATATTTTGAAAATAAAATTGGAAAGGGGGTATTGGAGCCCGCAGGCAAATAACTTTTTAAGGAACAAAAAAAAAATTTGGAAAAAATTATGGGCTTTGAATACACAATGAAGACTGAACTTTGTATTTTAATGAAAAATAAATGAAAGATAATTAAATCATGATAAATTATGTTTTTTAGTGGCAAATGGCTTATTAAGTTTAACAATTGTGTCCTCAAAAATAAACTAGAGCTATATTTTGAAAATAAAATTGGAAAGGGAGTATTGGTGCCCGCAGGCAAATGACTTTTTAAGGATCAAAAAAGAAATTTGGAAAAAATTATGATCTTTGAATACACAATGAAGACTGCACTATGTATTCTCAAGAATAATAAATGATAGATAATTAAATAATAAAAAAATTATTTTTTTTAGTTTTACATGGTTGAAAAAGTTTGAAAATTGTGACCACTAAAATGAACAAGAGCTATATTTTGAAAATAAAATTGGAAAGGGGGTATTGGAGCCCGTAGGCAAATGAATGATTTTTAAGGATCAAAAAAGAAATTTGGAAAAAATTATAATCTTAGAATACACAATGAAGACTGCTCTTTGTATTCTTGAGAAAAATAAATGAAATAAAAAATGAAAGAAAATTTAATCATGATAAATTATGTATTTTAGTTGCAAGTGGCATATTAAGTTTAACAATTGTGGCCACAAAAATAAACTAGAGCTATATTTTGAAAATAAAATTGGAAAGGGGGGATTGGAGCCCGCAGGCAAATTATTTGTAAGGATCAAAAAAGAAATTTGGAAAAAATTATAATCTTAGAATACACAATGAAGACTGCTCATTGTATTCTTGACAAAAATAAATGAAATAAAAAATGAAAGAAAATTAAATCATGAAATTATGTTTTTTAGTGGCAAGTGGCTTATTAAGTTTAACAATTGTGTCCACAAAAATAAACTAGAGCTATATTTTGAAAATAAAATTGGAATGGGGGTATTGGAGCCCGAAGGCAAATGATTTTTAAGGATCAAAAAAGAAATTTGGAAAAAATTATGGCCTTTGAATACACAATGAAGACTGCACTTTGTATTCTCAAGAAAAATAAATGATGGATAATTAAATAATGATAAAATTATTTTTTTAAGTTGAATATGGTTAAAAAAGTTTCAAAATTGTGTCCACAAAAATAAACTAGAGCTATATTTTGAAAATAAAATTGGAAAGGGGGTATTGGAGCCCGCAGGCAAATTATTTGTAAGGATCAAAAAAGGAATTTGGAACAAATTATGGGCTTTGAACACACGATGAAGACTGCATTTTGTATTCTCAAGAAAAACAAATGAATGAAAAAATGAAAGAAAATTTAATCATGATAAATTATGTATTTTAGTTGCAAGTGGCATATTATTTTTAACAATTGTGTCCACAAAAATGAACAAGTGCTATATTTTGAAAATAAAATTGTAAAGAGCGTATTGGCGCCCGCAGGCAAATGATTTTTAAGGATCAAAAAAGAAATTTGGAAAAAATTATGGCCTTTGAATACACAATGAAGACTGCACTTTGTATTCTCAAGAAAAATAAATGATGGATAATTAAATAATGATAAAATTATTTTTTTAAGTTGAACATGGTTAAAAAAGTTTCAAAATGGTGACCACAAAAAAAAACTAGAGCTATATTTTGAAAATAAAATCGGAATGGGGGTATTGGAGCCGAAGGCAAATGATTTTTAAGGATCAAAAAAGAAATTTGGAAAAAATTATGGTCTTGGAATTCAGAATGAAGACTGCACTATGTATTCTCAAGAATAATAAATGATGGATAATTAAATAATAAAAAAATTATTTTTTTTTAGTTTTACATGGTTGAAAAAGTTTGAAAATTGTGACCACTAAAATGAACAACAGCTATATTTTGAAAATCAAATTGGAATGGGAGTATTGGTGCCTGCAGGCAAATGACTTTTTAAGGATCAAAAAAGAAATTTGGAAAAAATTATGATCTTTGAATACACAATGAAGACTGCACTATGTATTCTCAAGAAAAATAAAAGAAAGGTAATTAAATCATGATAAAATTATTTTTTTTAGTTGAACATGGTTAAAAAAGTTTGAAAATTGTGACCACAAAAATGAACAAGAGCTATATTTTGAAAATAAAATTGGAAAGGGGGTATTGGAGCCCGCAGGCAAATAACTTTTTAAGGAACAAAAAAAAAATTTGGAAAAAATTATGGGCTTTGAATACACAATGAAGACTGAACTTTGTATTTTAATGAAAAATAAATGAAAGATAATTAAATCATGATAAATTATGTTTTTTAGTGGCAAATGGCTTATTAAGTTTAACAATTGTGTCCTCAAAAATAAACTAGAGCTATATTTTGAAAATAAAATTGGAAAGGGAGTATTGGTGCCCGCAGGCAAATGACTTTTTAAGGATCAAAAAAGAAATTTGGAAAAAATTATGATCTTTGAATACACAATGAAGACTGCACTATGTATTCTCAAGAATAATAAATGATAGATAATTAAATAATAAAAAAATTATTTTTTTTAGTTTTACATGGTTGAAAAAGTTTGAAAATTGTGACCACTAAAATGAACAAGAGCTATATTTTGAAAATAAAATTGGAAAGGGGGTATTGGAGCCCGTAGGCAAATGAATGATTTTTAAGGATCAAAAAAGAAATTTGGAAAAAATTATAATCTTAGAATACACAATGAAGACTGCTCTTTGTATTCTTGAGAAAAATAAATGAAATAAAAAATGAAAGAAAATTTAATCATGATAAATTATGTATTTTAGTTGCAAGTGGCATATTAAGTTTAACAATTGTGGCCACAAAAATAAACTAGAGCTATATTTTGAAAATAAAATTGGAAAGGGGGGATTGGAGCCCGCAGGCAAATTATTTGTAAGGATCAAAAAAGAAATTTGGAAAAAATTATAATCTTAGAATACACAATGAAGACTGCTCATTGTATTCTTGACAAAAATAAATGAAATAAAAAATGAAAGAAAATTAAATCATGAAATTATGTTTTTTAGTGGCAAGTGGCTTATTAAGTTTAACAATTGTGTCCACAAAAATAAACTAGAGCTATATTTTGAAAATAAAATTGGAATGGGGGTATTGGAGCCCGAAGGCAAATGATTTTTAAGGATCAAAAAAGAAATTTGGAAAAAATTATGGCCTTTGAATACACAATGAAGACTGCACTTTGTATTCTCAAGAAAAATAAATGATGGATAATTAAATAATGATAAAATTATTTTTTTAAGTTGAATATGGTTAAAAAAGTTTCAAAATTGTGTCCACAAAAATAAACTAGAGCTATATTTTGAAAATAAAATTGGAAAGGGGGTATTGGAGCCCGCAGGCAAATTATTTGTAAGGATCAAAAAAGGAATTTGGAACAAATTATGGGCTTTGAACACACGATGAAGACTGCATTTTGTATTCTCAAGAAAAACAAATGAATGAAAAAATGAAAGAAAATTTAATCATGATAAATTATGTATTTTAGTTGCAAGTGGCATATTATTTTTAACAATTGTGTCCACAAAAATAAACAAGTGCTATATTTTGAAAATAAAATTGGAAAGAGGGTATTGGCGCCCGCAGGCAAATGATTTTTAAGGATCAAAAAAGAAATTTGGAAAAAATTATGGCCTTTGAATACACAATGAAGACTGCACTTTGTATTCTCAAGAAAAATAAATGATGGATAATTAAATAATGATAAAATTATTTTTTTAAGTTGAACATGGTTAAAAAAGTTTCAAAATGGTGACCACAAAAAAAAACTAGAGCTATATTTTGAAAATAAAATTGGAATGGGGGTATTGGAGCCGAAGGCAAATGATTTTTAAGGATCAAAAAAGAAATTTGGAAAAAATTATGATCTTTGAATACACAATGAAGCCTGCACTATGTATTCTCAAGAAAAATAAAAGAAAGGTAATTAAATCATGATAAAATTATTTTTTTTAGTTGAACATGGTTAAAAAAGTTTGAAAATTGTGACCACAAAAATGAACAAGAGCTATATTTTGAAAATAAAATTGGAAAGGGGGTATTGGAGCCCGCAGGCAAATAACTTTTTAAGGAACAAAAAAAAAATTTGGAAAAAATTATGGGCTTTGAATACACAATGAAGACTGAACTTTGTATTTTAATGAAAAATAAATGAAAGATAATTAAATCATGATAAATTATGTTTTTTAGTGGCAAATGGCTTATTAAGTTTAACAATTGTGTCCTCAAAAATAAACTAGAGCTATATTTTGAAAATAAAATTGGAAAGGGAGTATTGGTGCCAGCAGGCAAATGACTTTTTAAGGATCAAAAAAGAAATTTGGAAAAAATTATGATCTTTGAATACACAATGGAGCCTGCACTATGTATTCTCAAGAAAAATAAAAGAAAGTTAATTCAATCATGATAAAATTATTTTTTTTAATGAAAATGGTTAAAAAAGTTTGAGAATTGTGACCACAAAAATGAACATGAGCTATATTTTGAAAATAAAATTGGAAAGGGGGTATTGGAGCCCGCAGGCAAATGATTTTTAAGGATCAAAAAAGAAATTTGAAAAAAATTATGATCTTTGAATACACAATGGAGCCTGCACTATGTATTCTCAAGAAAAATAAAAGAAAGTTAATTCAATCATGATAAAATTATTTTTTTTAGTTGAACATGGTTAAAAAAGTTTCAAAATTGTGTCCACAAAAATAAACTAGAGCTATATTTTGAAAATAAAATTGGAAAGGGAGTATTGGAGCCCGCAGGCAAATTATTTGTAAGGATCAAAAAAGGAATTTGGAACAAATTATGGGCTTTGAACACACGATGAAGACTGCATTTTGTATTCTCAAGAAAAACAAATGAAAGAAAATTTAATCATGATAAATTATGTATTTTAGTTGCAAGTGGCATATTAAGTTTAACAATTGTGTCCACAAAAATAAACTAGAGCTATATTTTGAAAATAAAAATGAGAAGGGGGTATTGGAGCCCGCAGGCAAATGTTTTTTAAGGATCAAAAAAGAAATTTGGAAAAAATTATGATCTTTGAAAACACAATGAAGCCTGCACTATGTATTCTCAAGAAAAATAAAAGAAAGATAATTCAATCATGATAAAATTATTTTTTTTTAGTTGAACATGGTTAAAAAAGTTTGAGAATTGTGATCACAAAAATGAACAAGAGCTATATTTTGAAAATAAAATTGGAAAGGGAGTATTGAAGCCCGCAGGCAAATGATTTTTAAGGATCAAAAAAGAAATTTGGAAAAAATTATGATCTTTGAATACACAATGAAGACTGCTCATTGTATTCTTGACAAAAATAAATGAAATAAAAAATGAAAGAAAATTAAATCATGAAATTATGTTTTTTAGTGGCAAGTGGCTTATTAAGTTTAACAATTGTGTCCACAAAAATAAACTAGAGCTATATTTTGAAAATAAAATTGGAATGGGGGTATTGGAGCCCGAAGGCAAATGATTTTTAAGGATCAAAAAAGAAATTTGGAAAAAATTATGGCCTTTGAATACACAATGAAGACTGCACTTTGTATTCTCAAGAAAAATAAATGATGGATAATTAAATAATGATAAAATTATTTTTTTAAGTTGAACATGGTTAAAAAAGTTTCAAAATTGTGTCCACAAAAATAAACTAGAGCTATATTTTGAAAATAAAATTGGAAAGGGGGTATTGAAGCCCGCAGGCAAATTATTTGTAAGGATCAAAAAAGGAATTTGGAACAAATTATGGGCTTTGAACACACGATGAAGACTGCATTTTGTATTCTCAAGAAAAACAAATGAATGAAAAAATGAAAGAAAATTTAATCATGATAAATTATGTATTTTAGTTGCAAGTGGCATATTATTTTTAACAATTGTGTCCACAAAAATAAACAAGTGCTATATTTTGAAAATAAAATTGGAAAGAGGGTATTGGCGCCCGCAGGCAAATGATTTTTAAGGATCAAAAAAGAAATTTGGAAAAAATTATGGCCTTTGAATACACAATGAAGACTGCACTTTGTATTCTCAAGAAAAATAAATGATGGATAATTAAATAATGATAAAATTATTTTTTTAAGTTGAACATGGTTAAAAAAGTTTCAAAATGGTGACCACAAAAAAAAACTAGAGCTATATTTTGAAAATAAAATTGGAATGGGGGTATTGGAGCCGAAGGCAAATGATTTTTAAGGATCAAAAAAGAAATTTGGAAAAAATTATGATCTTTGAATACACAATGAAGCCTGCACTATGTAGTCTCAAGAAAAATAAAAGAAAGGTAATTAAATCATGATAAAATTATTTTTTTTAGTTGAACATGGTTAAAAAAGTTTGAAAATTGTGAGCACAAAAATGAACAAGAGCTATATTTTGAAAATAAAATTGGAAAGGGGGTATTGGAGCCCGCAGGCAAATAACTTTTTAAGGAACAAAAAAAAAATTTGGAAAAAATTATGGGCTTTGAATACACAATGAAGACTGAACTTTGTATTTTAATGAAAAATAAATGAAAGATAATTAAATCATGATAAATTATGTTTTTTAGTGGCAAATGGCTTATTAAGTTTAACAATTGTGTCCTCAAAAATAAACTAGAGCTATATTTTGAAAATAAAATTGGAAAGGGAGTATTGGTGCCCGCAGGCAAATGACTTTTTAAGGATCAAAAAAGAAATTTGGAAAAAATTATGATCTTTGAATACACAATGAAGACTGCACTATGTATTCTCAAGAATAATAAATGATAGATAATTAAATAATAAAAAAATTATTTTTTTTAGTTTTACATGGTTGAAAAAGTTTGAAAATTGTGACCACAAAAATGAACAAGAGCTATATTTTGAAAATAAAATTGGAAAGGGGGTATTGGAGCCCGCAGGCAAATAACTTTTTAAGGAACAAAAAAAAAATTTGGAAAAAATTATGGGCTTTGAATACACAATAAAGACTGAACTTTGTATTTTAATGAAAAATAAATGAAAGATAATTAAATCATGATAAATTATGTTTTTTAGTGGCAAATGGCTTATTAAGTTTAACAATTGTGTCCTCAAAAATAAACTAGAGCTATATTTTGAAAATAAAATTGGAAAGGGAGTATTGGAGCCCGCAGGCAAATGATTTTTAAGGATCAAAAAAGAAATTTGGAAAAAATTATGATCTTTGAATACACAATGAAGACTGCACTTTGTATACTCAAGAAAAATTAATAATGGATAATTAAATAATGGTCAAATTATTAGTTGAACATGGTTAAAAAAGTTTCAAAATTGTGTCCACAAAAATAAACAAGAGCTATATTTTGAAAATAAAATTGGAATGGGGGTATTGGAGCCCGCAGGCAAATTATTTTTAAGGATCAAAAGAGAAATTTGGAAAAAATTATGGGTTTTGAACACACAATGAAGTCTGCACTTTGTATTCTCAAGAAAAATAAAAGAAAGATAATTCAATCATGATAAAATTATTTTTTTTAGCTGAACATGGTTAAAAAAGTTTGAGAATTGTGATCACAAAAATGAAAAAGAGCTATATTTTGAAAATAAAATTGGAAAGGGAGTATTGGAGCCCGCAGGCAAATGATTTTTAAGGATCACAAAAGAAATTTGGAAAAAATTATAATCTTAGAATACACAATGAAGACTGTTCATTGTATTATTAATAAAAATAAATGAAACAAAAAATGAAAGAAAATTTAATCATGATAAATTATGTTTTTTAGTGGCAAGTAGCTTATTAAGTTTAACAATTGTGGCCACAAAAATAAACTAGAGCTATATTTTGAAAATAAAAATGAGAAGGGGGTATTGGAGCCCGCAGGCAAATGTTTTTTAAGGATCAAAAAAGAAATTTGGAAAAAATTATGATCTTTGAAAACACAATGAAGCCTGCACTATGTATTCTCAAGAAAAATAAAAGAAAGATAATTCAATCATGATAAAATTATTTTTTTTTAGTTGAACATGGTTAAAAAAGTTTGAGAATTGTGATCACAAAAATGAACAAGAGCTATATTTTGAAAATAAAATTGGAAAGGGAGTATTGAAGCCCGCAGGCAAATGATTTTTAAGGATCAAAAAAGAAATTTGGAAAAAATTATGATCTTTGAATACACAATGAAGACTGCTCATTGTATTCTTGACAAAAATAAATGAAATAAAAAATGAAAGAAAATTAAATCATGAAATTATGTTTTTTAGTGGCAAGTGGCTTATTAAGTTTAACAATTGTGTCCACAAAAATAAACTAGAGCTATATTTTGAAAATAAAATTGGAATGGGGGTATTGGAGCCCGAAGGCAAATGATTTTTAAGGATCAAAAAAGAAATTTGGAAAAAATTATGGCCTTTGAATACACAATGAAGACTGCACTTTGTATTCTCAAGAAAAATAAATGATGGATAATTAAATAATGATAAAATTATTTTTTTAAGTTGAACATGGTTAAAAAAGTTTCAAAATTGTGTCCACAAAAATAAACTAGAGCTATATTTTGAAAATAAAATTGGAAAGGGGGTATTGGAGCCCGCAGGCAAATTATTTGTAAGGATCAAAAAAGGAATTTGGAACAAATTATGGGCTTTGAACACACGATGAAGACTGCATTTTGTATTCTCAAGAAAAACAAATGAATGAAAAAATGAAAGAAAATTTAATCATGATAAATTATGTATTTTAGTTGCAAGTGGCATATTATTTTTAACAATTGTGTCCACAAAAATAAACAAGTGCTATATTTTGAAAATAAAATTGGAAAGAGGGTATTGGCGCCCGCAGGCAAATGATTTTTAAGGATCAAAAAAGAAATTTGGAAAAAATTATGGCCTTTGAATACACAATGAAGACTGCACTTTGTATTCTCAAGAAAAATAAATGATGGATAATTAAATAATGATAAAATTATTTTTTTAAGTTGAACATGGTTAAAAAAGTTTCAAAATGGTGACCACAAAAAAAAACTAGAGCTATATTTTGAAAATAAAATTGGAATGGGGGTATTGGAGCCGAAGGCAAATGATTTTTAAGGATCAAAAAAGAAATTTGGAAAAAATTATGATCTTTGAATACACAATGAAGCCTGCACTATGTAGTCTCAAGAAAAATAAAAGAAAGGTAATTAAATCATGATAAAATTATTTTTTTTAGTTGAACATGGTTAAAAAAGTTTGAAAATTGTGACCACAAAAATGAACAAGAGCTATATTTTGAAAATAAAATTGGAAAGGGGGTATTGGAGCCCGCAGGCAAATAACTTTTTAAGGAACAAAAAAAAAATTTGGAAAAAATTATGGGCTTTGAATACACAATGAAGACTGAACTTTGTATTTTAATGAAAAATAAATGAAAGATAATTAAATCATGATAAATTATGTTTTTTAGTGGCAAATGGCTTATTAAGTTTAACAATTGTGTCCTCAAAAATAAACTAGAGCTATATTTTGAAAATAAAATTGGAAAGGGAGTATTGGTGCCCGCAGGCAAATGACTTTTTAAGGATCAAAAAAGAAATTTGGAAAAAATTATGATCTTTGAATACACAATGAAGACTGCACTATGTATTCTCAAGAATAATAAATGATAGATAATTAAATAATAAAAAAATTATTTTTTTTAGTTTTACATGGTTGAAAAAGTTTGAAAATTGTGACCACAAAAATGAACAAGAGCTATATTTTGAAAATAAAATTGGAAAGGGGGTATTGGAGCCCGCAGGCAAATAACTTTTTAAGGAACAAAAAAAAAATTTGGAAAAAATTATGGGCTTTGAATACACAATAAAGACTGAACTTTGTATTTTAATGAAAAATAAATGAAAGATAATTAAATCATGATAAATTATGTTTTTTAGTGGCAAATGGCTTATTAAGTTTAACAATTGTGTCCTCAAAAATAAACTAGAGCTATATTTTGAAAATAAAATTGGAAAGGGAGTATTGGAGCCCGCAGGCAAATGATTTTTAAGGATCAAAAAAGAAATTTGGAAAAAATTATGATCTTTGAATACACAATGAAGACTGCACTTTGTATACTCAAGAAAAATTAATAATGGATAATTAAATAATGGTCAAATTATTAGTTGAACATGGTTAAAAAAGTTTCAAAATTGTGTCCACAAAAATAAACAAGAGCTATATTTTGAAAATAAAATTGGAATGGGGGTATTGGAGCCCGCAGGCAAATTATTTTTAAGGATCAAAAGAGAAATTTGGAAAAAATTATGGGTTTTGAACACACAATGAAGTCTGCACTTTGTATTCTCAAGAAAAATAAAAGAAAGATAATTCAATCATGATAAAATTATTTTTTTTAGCTGAACATGGTTAAAAAAGTTTGAGAATTGTGATCACAAAAATGAAAAAGAGCTATATTTTGAAAATAAAATTGGAAAGGGAGTATTGGAGCCAGCAGGCAAATGATTTTTAAGGATCACAAAAGAAATTTGGAAAAAATTATAATCTTAGAATACACAATGAAGACTGTTCTTTGTATTATTAATAAAAATAAATGAAACAAAAAATGAAAGAAAATTTAATCATGATAAATTATGTTTTTTAGTGGCAAGTAGCTTATTAAGTTTAACAATTGTGGCCACAAAAATAAACTAGAGCTATATTTTGAAAATAAAATTGGAATGGGGGTATTGGAGCCGAAAGCAAATAATTTTTAAGGATCAAAAAAGAAATTTGGAAAAAATTATGATCTTTGAATACACAATGAAGACTGCACTTTGTATTCTCAAGAAAAATAAATGATGGATAATTCAATCATGATAAAATTATTTTTTTTAATGAAAATGGTTAAAAAAGTTTGAGAATTGTGACCACAAAAATGAACATGAGCTATATTTTGAAAATAAAATTGGAAAGGGGGTATTGGAGCCCGCAGGCAAATGATTTTTAAGGATCAAAAAAGAAATTTGAAAAAAATTATGATCTTTGAATACACAATGGAGCCTGCACTATGTATTCTCAAGAAAAATAAAAGAAAGTTAATTCAATCATGATAAAATTATTTTTTTTAATGAAAATGGTTAAAAAAGTTTGAGAATTGTAACCACAAAAATGAACATGAGCTATATTTTGAAAATAAAATTGGAAAGGGGGTATTGGAGCCCGCAGGCAAATGATTTTTAAGGATCAAAAAAGAAATTTGAAAAAAATTATGATCTTTGAATACACAATGGAGCCTGCACTATGTATTCTCAAGAAAAATAAAAGAAAGTTAATTCAATCATGATAAAATTATTTTTTTTAGTTAAACATGGTTAAAAAAGTTTCAAAATTGTGTCCACAAAAATAAACTAGAGCTATATTTTGAAAATAAAATTGGAAAGGGGGTATTGGAGCCCGCAGGCAAATAACTTTTTAAGGAACAAAAAAAAAATTTGGAAAAAATTATGGGCTTTGAATACACAATGAAGACTGAACTTTGTATTTTAATGAAAAATAAATGAAAGATAATTAAATCATGATAAATTATGTTTTTTAGTGGCAAATGGCTTATTAAGTTTAACAATTGTGTCCTCAAAAATAAACTAGAGCTATATTTTGAAAATAAAATTGGAAAGGGAGTATTGGTGCCCGCAGGCAAATGACTTTTTAAGGATCAAAAAAGAAATTTGGAAAAAATTATGATCTTTGAATACACAATGGAGCCTGCACTATGTATTCTCAAGAAAAATAAAAGAAAGTTAATTCAATCATGATAAAATTATTTTTTTTAATGTAAATGGTTAAAAAAGTTTGAGAATTTTGACCACAAAAATGAACATGAGCTATATTTTGAAAATAAAATTGGAAAGGGGGTATTGGAGCCCGCAGGCAAATGATTTTTAAGGATCAAAAAAGGAATTTGGAACAAATTATGGGCTTTGAACACACGATGAAGACTGCATTTTGTATTCTCAAGAAAAACAAATGAAAGAAAAAATGAAAGAAAATTTAATCATGATAAATTATGTATTTTAGTTGCAAGTGGCATATTAAGTTTAACAATTGTGTCCACAAAAATAAACTAGAGCTATATTTTGAAAATAAAAATGAGAAGGGGGTATTGGAGCCCGCAGGCAAATGTTTTTTAAGGATCAAAAAAGAAATTTGGAAAAAATTATGATCTTTGAAAACACAATGAAGCCTGCACTATGTATTCTCAAGAAAAATAAAAGAAAGATAATTCAATCATGATAAAATTATTTTTTTTTAGTTGAACATGGTTAAAAAAGTTTGAGAATTGTGATCACAAAAATGAACAAGAGCTATATTTTGAAAATAAAATTGGAAAGGGAGTATTGGAGCCCGCAGGCAAATGATTTTTAAGGATCACAAAAGAAATTTGGAAAAAATTATAATCTTAGAATACACAATGAAGACTGTTCTTTGTATTATTAATAAAAATAAATGAAATAAAAAATGAAAGAAAATTTAATCATGATAAATTATGTTTTTTAGTGGCAAGTGGCTTATTAAGTTTAACAATTGTGGCCACAAAAATAAACTAGAGCTATATTTTGAAAATAAAATTGGAATGGGGGTATTGGAGCCGAAAGCAAATAATTTTTAAGGATCAAAAAAGAAATTTGGAAAAAATTATGATCTTTGAATACACAATGAAGACTGCTCATTGTATTCTTGACAAAAATAAATGAAATAAAAAATGAAAGAAAATTAAATCATGAAATTATGTTTTTTAGTGGCAAGTGGCTTATTAAGTTTAACAATTGTGTCCACAAAAATAAACTAGAGCTATATTTTGAAAATAAAATTGGAATGGGGGTATTGGAGCCCGAAGGCAAATGATTTTTAAGGATCAAAAAAGAAATTTGGAAAAAATTATGGCCTTTGAATACACAATGAAGACTGCACTTTGTATTCTCAAGAAAAATAAATGATGGATAATTAAATAATGATAAAATTATTTTTTTAAGTTGAACATGGTTAAAAAAGTTTCAAAATTGTGTCCACAAAAATAAACTAGAGCTATATTTTGAAAATAAAATTGGAAAGGGGGTATTGGAGCCCGCAGGCAAATTATTTGTAAGGATCAAAAAAGGAATTTGGAACAAATTATGGGCTTTGAACACACGATGAAGACTGCATTTTGTATTCTCAAGAAAAACAAATGAATGAAAAAATGAAAGAAAATTTAATCATGATAAATTATGTATTTTAGTTGCAAGTGGCATATTATTTTTAACAATTGTGTCCACAAAAATAAACAAGTGCTATATTTTGAAAATAAAATTGGAAAGAGGGTATTGGCGCCCGCAGGCAAATGATTTTTAAGGATCAAAAAAGAAATTTGGAAAAAATTATGGCCTTTGAATACACAATGAAGACTGCACTTTGTATTCTCAAGAAAAATAAATGATGGATAATTAAATAATGATAAAATTATTTTTTTAAGTTGAACATGGTTAAAAAAGTTTCAAAATGGTGACCACAAAAAAAAACTAGAGCTATATTTTGAAAATAAAATTGGAATGGGGGTATTGGAGCCGAAGGCAAATGATTTTTAAGGATCAAAAAAGAAATTTGGAAAAAATTATGATCTTTGAATACACAATGAAGCCTGCACTATGTATTCTCAAGAAAAATAAAAGAAAGGTAATTAAATCATGATAAAATTATTTTTTTTAGTTGAACATGGTTAAAAAAGTTTGAAAATTGTGACCACAAAAATGAACAAGAGCTATATTTTGAAAATAAAATTGGAAAGGGGGTATTGGAGCCCGCAGGCAAATAACTTTTTAAGGAACAAAAAAAAAATTTGGAAAAAATTATGGGCTTTGAATACACAATGAAGACTGAACTTTGTATTTTAATGAAAAATAAATGAAAGATAATTAAATCATGATAAATTATGTTTTTTAGTGGCAAATGGCTTATTAAGTTTAACAATTGTGTCCTCAAAAATAAACTAGAGCTATATTTTGAAAATAAAATTGGAAAGGGAGTATTGGTGCCCGCAGGCAAATGACTTTTTAAGGATCAAAAAAGAAATTTGGAAAAAATTATGATCTTTGAATACACAATGGAGCCTGCACTATGTATTCTCAAGAAAAATAAAAGAAAGTTAATTCAATCATGATAAAATTATTTTTTTTAATGAAAATGGTTAAAAAAGTTTGAGAATTGTGACCACAAAAATGAACATGAGCTATATTTTGAAAATAAAATTGGAAAGGGGGTATTGGAGCCCGCAGGCAAATGATTTTTAAGGATCAAAAAAGGAATTTGGAACAAATTATGGGCTTTGAACACACGATGAAGACTGCATTTTGTATTCTCAAGAAAAACAAATGAAAGAAAAAATGAAAGAAAATTTAATCATGATAAATTATGTATTTTAGTTGCAAGTGGCATATTAAGTTTAACAATTGTGTCCACAAAAATAAACTAGAGCTATATTTTGAAAATAAAAATGAGAAGGGGGTATTGGAGCCCGCAGGCAAATGTTTTTTAAGGATCAAAAAAGAAATTTGGAAAAAATTATGATCTTTGAAAACACAATGAAGCCTGCACTATGTATTCTCAAGAAAAATAAAAGAAAGATAATTCAATCATGATAAAATTATTTTTTTTTAGTTGAACATGGTTAAAAAAGTTTGAGAATTGTGATCACAAAAATGAACAAGAGCTATATTTTGAAAATAAAATTGGAAAGGGAGTATTGGAGCCCGCAGGCAAATGATTTTTAAGGATCACAAAAGAAATTTGGAAAAAATTATAATCTTAGAATACACAATGAAGACTGTTCTTTGTATTATTAATAAAAATAAATGAAATAAAAAATGAAAGAAAATTTAATCATGATAAATTATGTTTTTTAGTGGCAAGTGGCTTATTAAGTTTAACAATTGTGGCCACAAAAATAAACTAGAGCTATATTTTGAAAATAAAATTGGAATGGGGGTATTGGAGCCGAAAGCAAATAATTTTTAAGGATCAAAAAAGAAATTTGGAAAAAATTATGATCTTTGAATACACAATGAAGACTGCTCATTGTATTCTTGACAAAAATAAATGAAATAAAAAATGAAAGAAAATTAAATCATGAAATTATGTTTTTTAGTGGCAAGTGGCTTATTAAGTTTAACAATTGTGTCCACAAAAATAAACTAGAGCTATATTTTGAAAATAAAATTGGAATGGGGGTATTGGAGCCCGAAGGCAAATGATTTTTAAGGATCAAAAAAGAAATTTGGAAAAAATTATGGCCTTTGAATACACAATGAAGACTGCACTTTGTATTCTCAAGAAAAATAAATGATGGATAATTAAATAATGATAAAATTATTTTTTTAAGTTGAACATGGTTAAAAAAGTTTCAAAATTGTGTCCACAAAAATAAACTAGAGCTATATTTTGAAAATAAAATTGGAAAGGGGGTATTGGAGCCCGCAGGCAAATTATTTGTAAGGATCAAAAAAGGAATTTGGAACAAATTATGGGCTTTGAACACACGATGAAGACTGCATTTTGTATTCTCAAGAAAAACAAATGAATGAAAAAATGAAAGAAAATTTAATCATGATAAATTATGTATTTTAGTTGCAAGTGGCATATTATTTTTAACAATTGTGTCCACAAAAATAAACAAGTGCTATATTTTGAAAATAAAATTGGAAAGAGGGTATTGGCGCCCGCAGGCAAATGATTTTTAAGGATCAAAAAAGAAATTTGGAAAAAATTATGGCCTTTGAATACACAATGAAGACTGCACTTTGTATTCTCAAGAAAAATAAATGATGGATAATTAAATAATGATAAAATTATTTTTTTAAGTTGAACATGGTTAAAAAAGTTTCAAAATGGTGACCACAAAAAAAAACTAGAGCTATATTTTGAAAATAAAATTGGAATGGGGGTATTGGAGCCGAAGGCAAATGATTTTTAAGGATCAAAAAAGAAATTTGGAAAAAATTATGTTCTTTGAATACACAATGAAGCCTGCACTATGTAGTCTCAAGAAAAATAAAAGAAAGGTAATTAAATCATGATAAAATTATTTTTTTTAGTTGAACATGGTTAAAAAAGTTTGAAAATTGTGACCACAAAAATGAACAAGAGCTATATTTTGAAAATAAAATTGGAAAGGGGGTATTGGAGCCCGCAGGCAAATAACTTTTTAAGGAACAAAAAAAAAATTTGGAAAAAATTATGGGCTTTGAATACACAATGAAGACTGAACTTTGTATTTTAATGAAAAATAAATGAAAGATAATTAAATCATGATAAATTATGTTTTTTAGTGGCAAATGGCTTATTAAGTTTAACAATTGTGTCCTCAAAAATAAACTAGAGCTATATTTTGAAAATAAAATTGGAAAGGGAGTATTGGTGCCCGCAGGCAAATGACTTTTTAAGGATCAAAAAAGAAATTTGGAAAAAATTATGATCTTTGAATACACAATGGAGCCTGCACTATGTATTCTCAAGAAAAATAAAAGAAAGTTAATTCAATCATGATAAAATTATTTTTTTTAATGTAAATGGTTAAAAAAGTTTGAGAATTTTGACCACAAAAATGAACATGAGCTATATTTTGAAAATAAAATTGGAAAGGGGGTATTGGAGCCCGCAGGCAAATGATTTTTAAGGATCAAAAAAGGAATTTGGAACAAATTATGGGCTTTGAACACACGATGAAGACTGCATTTTGTATTCTCAAGAAAAACAAATGAAAGAAAAAATGAAAGAAAATTTAATCATGATAAATTATGTATTTTAGTTGCAAGTGGCATATTAAGTTTAACAATTGTGTCCACAAAAATAAACTAGAGCTATATTTTGAAAATAAAAATGAGAAGGGGGTATTGGAGCCCGCAGGCAAATGTTTTTTAAGGATCAAAAAAGAAATTTGGAAAAAATTATGATCTTTGAAAACACAATGAAGCCTGCACTATGTATTCTCAAGAAAAATAAAAGAAAGATAATTCAATCATGATAAAATTATTTTTTTTTAGTTGAACATGGTTAAAAAAGTTTGAGAATTGTGATCACAAAAATGAACAAGAGCTATATTTTGAAAATAAAATTGGAAAGGGAGTATTGGAGCCCGCAGGCAAATGATTTTTAAGGATCACAAAAGAAATTTGGAAAAAATTATAATCTTAGAATACACAATGAAGACTGTTCTTTGTATTATTAATAAAAATAAATGAAATAAAAAATGAAAGAAAATTTAATCATGATAAATTATGTTTTTTAGTGGCAAGTGGCTTATTAAGTTTAACAATTGTGGCCACAAAAATAAACTAGAGCTATATTTTGAAAATAAAATTGGAATGGGGGTATTGGAGCCGAAAGCAAATAATTTTTAAGGATCAAAAAAGAAATTTGGAAAAAATTATGATCTTTGAATACACAATGAAGACTGCTCATTGTATTCTTGACAAAAATAAATGAAATAAAAAATGAAAGAAAATTAAATCATGAAATTATGTTTTTTAGTGGCAAGTGGCTTATTAAGTTTAACAATTGTGTCCACAAAAATAAACTAGAGCTATATTTTGAAAATAAAATTGGAATGGGGGTATTGGAGCCCGAAGGCAAATGATTTTTAAGGATCAAAAAAGAAATTTGGAAAAAATTATGGCCTTTGAATACACAATGAAGACTGCACTTTGTATTCTCAAGAAAAATAAATGATGGATAATTAAATAATGATAAAATTATTTTTTTAAGTTGAACATGGTTAAAAAAGTTTCAAAATTGTGTCCACAAAAATAAACTAGAGCTATATTTTGAAAATAAAATTGGAAAGGGGGTATTGGAGCCCGCAGGCAAATTATTTGTAAGGATCAAAAAAGGAATTTGGAACAAATTATGGGCTTTGAACACACGATGAAGACTGCATTTTGTATTCTCAAGAAAAACAAATGAATGAAAAAATGAAAGAAAATTTAATCATGATAAATTATGTATTTTAGTTGCAAGTGGCATATTATTTTTAACAATTGTGTCCACAAAAATAAACAAGTGCTATATTTTGAAAATAAAATTGGAAAGAGGGTATTGGCGCCCGCAGGCAAATGATTTTTAAGGATCAAAAAAGAAATTTGGAAAAAATTATGGCCTTTGAATACACAATGAAGACTGCACTTTGTATTCTCAAGAAAAATAAATGATGGATAATTAAATAATGATAAAATTATTTTTTTAAGTTGAACATGGTTAAAAAAGTTTCAAAATGGTGACCACAAAAAAAAACTAGAGCTATATTTTGAAAATAAAATTGGAATGGGGGTATTGGAGCCGAAGGCAAATGATTTTTAAGGATCAAAAAAGAAATTTGGAAAAAATTATGATCTTTGAATACACAATGAAGCCTGCACTATGTATTCTCAAGAAAAATAAAAGAAAGGTAATTAAATCATGATAAAATTATTTTTTTTAGTTGAACATGGTTAAAAAAGTTTGAAAATTGTGACCACAAAAATGAACAAGAGCTATATTTTGAAAATAAAATTGGAAAGGGGGTATTGGAGCCCGCAGGCAAATAACTTTTTAAGGAACAAAAAAAAAATTTGGAAAAAATTATGGGCTTTGAATACACAATGAAGACTGAACTTTGTATTTTAATGAAAAATAAATGAAAGATAATTAAATCATGATAAATTATGTTTTTTAGTGGCAAATGGCTTATTAAGTTTAACAATTGTGTCCTCAAAAATAAACTAGAGCTATATTTTGAAAATAAAATTGGAAAGGGAGTATTGGTGCCCGCAGGCAAATGACTTTTTAAGGATCAAAAAAGAAATTTGGAAAAAATTATGATCTTTGAATACACAATGGAGCCTGCACTATGTATTCTCAAGAAAAATAAAAGAAAGTTAATTCAATCATGATAAAATTATTTTTTTTAATGAAAATGGTTAAAAAAGTTTGAGAATTGTGACCACAAAAATGAACATGAGCTATATTTTGAAAATAAAATTGGAAAGGGGGTATTGGAGCCCGCAGGCAAATGATTTTTAAGGATCAAAAAAGGAATTTGGAACAAATTATGGGCTTTGAACACACGATGAAGACTGCATTTTGTATTCTCAAGAAAAACAAATGAAAGAAAAAATGAAAGAAAATTTAATCATGATAAATTATGTATTTTAGTTGCAAGTGGCATATTAAGTTTAACAATTGTGTCCACAAAAATAAACTAGAGCTATATTTTGAAAATAAAAATGAGAAGGGGGTATTGGAGCCCGCAGGCAAATGTTTTTTAAGGATCAAAAAAGAAATTTGGAAAAAATTATGATCTTTGAAAACACAATGAAGCCTGCACTATGTATTCTCAAGAAAAATAAAAGAAAGATAATTCAATCATGATAAAATTATTTTTTTTTAGTTGAACATGGTTAAAAAAGTTTGAGAATTGTGATCACAAAAATGAACAAGAGCTATATTTTGAAAATAAAATTGGAAAGGGAGTATTGGAGCCCGCAGGCAAATGATTTTTAAGGATCACAAAAGAAATTTGGAAAAAATTATAATCTTAGAATACACAATGAAGACTGTTCTTTGTATTATTAATAAAAATAAATGAAATAAAAAATGAAAGAAAATTTAATCATGATAAATTATGTTTTTTAGTGGCAAGTGGCTTATTAAGTTTAACAATTGTGGCCACAAAAATAAACTAGAGCTATATTTTGAAAATAAAATTGGAATGGGGGTATTGGAGCCGAAAGCAAATAATTTTTAAGGATCAAAAAAGAAATTTGGAAAAAATTATGATCTTTGAATACACAATGAAGACTGCTCATTGTATTCTTGACAAAAATAAATGAAATAAAAAATGAAAGAAAATTAAATCATGAAATTATGTTTTTTAGTGGCAAGTGGCTTATTAAGTTTAACAATTGTGTCCACAAAAATAAACTAGAGCTATATTTTGAAAATAAAATTGGAATGGGGGTATTGGAGCCCGAAGGCAAATGATTTTTAAGGATCAAAAAAGAAATTTGGAAAAAATTATGGCCTTTGAATACACAATGAAGACTGCACTTTGTATTCTCAAGAAAAATAAATGATGGATAATTAAATAATGATAAAATTATTTTTTTAAGTTGAACATGGTTAAAAAAGTTTCAAAATTGTGTCCACAAAAATAAACTAGAGCTATATTTTGAAAATAAAATTGGAAAGGGGGTATTGGAGCCCGCAGGCAAATTATTTGTAAGGATCAAAAAAGGAATTTGGAACAAATTATGGGCTTTGAACACACGATGAAGACTGCATTTTGTATTCTCAAGAAAAACAAATGAATGAAAAAATGAAAGAAAATTTAATCATGATAAATTATGTATTTTAGTTGCAAGTGGCATATTATTTTTAACAATTGTGTCCACAAAAATAAACAAGTGCTATATTTTGAAAATAAAATTGGAAAGAGGGTATTGGCGCCCGCAGGCAAATGATTTTTAAGGATCAAAAAAGAAATTTGGAAAAAATTATGGCCTTTGAATACACAATGAAGACTGCACTTTGTATTCTCAAGAAAAATAAATGATGGATAATTAAATAATGATAAAATTATTTTTTTAAGTTGAACATGGTTAAAAAAGTTTCAAAATGGTGACCACAAAAAAAAACTAGAGCTATATTTTGAAAATAAAATTGGAATGGGGGTATTGGAGCCGAAGGCAAATGATTTTTAAGGATCAAAAAAGAAATTTGGAAAAAATTATGTTCTTTGAATACACAATGAAGCCTGCACTATGTAGTCTCAAGAAAAATAAAAGAAAGGTAATTAAATCATGATAAAATTATTTTTTTTAGTTGAACATGGTTAAAAAAGTTTGAAAATTGTGACCACAAAAATGAACAAGAGCTATATTTTGAAAATAAAATTGGAAAGGGGGTATTGGAGCCCGCAGGCAAATAACTTTTTAAGGAACAAAAAAAAAATTTGGAAAAAATTATGGGCTTTGAATACACAATGAAGACTGAACTTTGTATTTTAATGAAAAATAAATGAAAGATAATTAAATCATGATAAATTATGTATTTTAGTTGCAAGTGGCATATTATTTTTAACAATTGTGTCCACAAAAATAAACAAGTGCTATATTTTGAAAATAAAATTGGAATGGGGGTATTGGAGCCGAAAGCAAATAATTTTTAAGGATCAAAAAAGAAATTTGGAAAAAATTATGATCTTTGAATACACAATGAAGACTGCTCATTGTATTCTTGACAAAAATAAATGAAATAAAAAATGAAAGAAAATTAAATCATGAAATTATGTTTTTTAGTGGCAAGTGGCTTATTAAGTTTAACAATTGTGTCCACAAAAATAAACTAGAGCTATATTTTGAAAATAAAATTGGAATGGGGGTATTGGAGCCCGAAGGCAAATGATTTTTAAGGATCAAAAAAGAAATTTGGAAAAAATTATGGCCTTTGAATACACAATGAAGACTGCACTTTGTATTCTCAAGAAAAATAAATGATGGATAATTAAATAATGATAAAATTATTTTTTTAAGTTGAACATGGTTAAAAAAGTTTCAAAATTGTGTCCACAAAAATAAACTAGAGCTATATTTTGAAAATAAAATTGGAAAGGGGGTATTGGAGCCCGCAGGCAAATTATTTGTAAGGATCAAAAAAGGAATTTGGAACAAATTATGGGCTTTGAACACACGATGAAGACTGCATTTTGTATTCTCAAGAAAAACAAATGAATGAAAAAATGAAAGAAAATTTAATCATGATAAATTATGTATTTTAGTTGCAAGTGGCATATTATTTTTAACAATTGTGTCCACAAAAATAAACAAGTGCTATATTTTGAAAATAAAATTGGAAAGAGGGTAGTGGCGCCCGCAGGCAAATGATTTTTAAGGATCAAAAAAGAAATTTGGAAAAAATTATGGCCTTTGAATACACAATGAAGACTGCACTTTGTATTCTCAAGAAAAATAAATGATGGATAATTAAATAATGATAAAATTATTTTTTTAAGTTGAACATGGTTAAAAAAGTTTCAAAATGGTGACCACAAAAAAAAACTAGAGCTATATTTTGAAAATAAAATTGGAATGGGGGTATTGGAGCCGAAGGCAAATGATTTTTAAGGATAAAAAAAGAAATTTGGAAAAAATTATGATCTTTGAATACACAATGAAGCCTGCACTATGTATTCTCAAGAAAAATAAAAGAAAGGTAATTAAATCATGATAAAATTATTTTTTTTAGTTGAACATGGTTAAAAAAGTTTGAAAATTGTGACCACAAAAATGAACAAGAGCTATATTTTGAAAATAAAATTGGAAAGGGGGTATTGGAGCCCGCAGGCAAATAACTTTTTAAGGAACAAAAAAAAAATTTGGAAAAAATTATGGGCTTTGAATACACAATGAAGACTGAACTTTGTATTTTAATGAAAAATAAATGAAAGATAATTAAATCATGATAAATTATGTATTTTAGTTGCAAGTGGCATATTATTTTTAACAATTGTGTCCACAAAAATAAACAAGTGCTATATTTTGAAAATAAAATTGGAAAGAGGGTATTGGCGCCCGCAGGCAAATGATTTTTAAGGATCAAAAAAGAAATTTGGAAAAAATTATGGCCTTTGAATACACAATGAAGACTGCACTTTGTATTCTCAAGAAAAATAAATGATGGATAATTAAATAATGATAAAATTATTTTTTTAAGTTGAACATGGTTAAAAAAGTTTCAAAATGGTGATCACAAAAAAAAACTAGAGCTATATTTTGAAAATAAAATTGGAATGGGGGTATTGGAGCCGAAGGCAAATGATTTTTAAGGATAAAAAAAGAAATTTGGAAAAAATTATGATCTTTGAATACACAATGAAGCCTGCACTATGTATTCTCAAGAAAAATAAAAGAAAGGTAATTAAATCATGATAAAATTATTTTTTTTAGTTGAACATGGTTAAAAAAGTTTGAAAATTGTGACCACAAAAATGAACAAGAGCTATATTTTGAAAATAAAATTGGAAAGGGGGTATTGGAGCCCGCAGGCAAATAACTTTTTAAGGAACAAAAAAAAAATTTGGAAAAAATTATGGGCTTTGAATACACTATGAAGACTGAACTTTGTATTTTAATGAAAAATAAATGAAAGATAATTAAATCATGATAAATTATGTTTTTTAGTGGCAAATGGCTTATTAAGTTTAACAATTGTGTCCTCAAAAATAAACTAGAGCTATATTTTGAAAATAAAATTGGAAAGGGAGTATTGGTGCCCGCAGGCAAATGACTTTTTAAGGATCAAAAAAGAAATTTGGAAAAAATTATGATCTTTGAATACACAATGAAGACTGCACTATGTATTCTCAAGAATAATAAATGATAGATAATTAAATAATAAAAAAATTATTTTTTTTAGTTTTACATGGTTGAAAAAGTTTGAAAATTGTGACCACTAAAATGAACAAGAGCTATATTTTGAAAATAAAATTGGAAAGGGGGTATTGGAGCCCGTAGGCAAATGAATGATTATTAAGGATCAAAAAAGAAATTTGGAAAAAATTATGGGTTTTGAACACACGATGAAGACTGCATTTTGTATTCTCAAGAAAAACAAATGAAATAAAAAATGAAAGAAAATTTAATCATGATAAATTATGTATTTTAGTTGCAAGTGGCATATTAAGTTTAACAATTGTGGCCACAAAAATAAACTAGAGCTATATTTTGAAAATAAAATTGGAATGGGGGTATTGGAGCCCGAAGGCAAATGATTTTTAATGATCAAAAAAGAAATTTTGAAAAAATTATGGCCTTTGAATACACAATGAAGACTGCACTTTGTATACTCAAGAAAAATTAATGATGGATAATTAAATAATGGTAAAATTATTTTTTTAAGTTGAACATGGTTAAAAAAGTTTCAAAATTGTGTCCACAAAAATAAACTAGAGCTATATTCTGAAAATAAAATTGGAAAGGGGGTATTGGAGCCCGCAGGCAAATTATTTTTAAGGATCAAAAAAGAAATTTGGAAAAAATTATGGGTTTTGAACACACGATGAAGACTGCATTTTGTATTCTCAAGAAAAACAAATGAAATAAAAAATGAAAGAAAATTTAATCATGATAAATTATGTATTTTAGTTGCAAGTGGCATATTAAGTTTAACAATTGTGGCCACAAAAATAAACAAGAGCTATATTTTGAAAATAAAATGGGAAGGGGGTATTGGAGCCCGCAGGCAAATGATTTTTAAGGATCAAAAAAGAAATTTGGAAAAAATTATGATCTTTGAATACACAATGAAGACTGCACTATGTATTCTCAAGAAAAATAAAAGAAAGATAATTCAATCATGATAAAATTATTTTTTTTAGTTGAACATGGTTAAAAAAGTTTGAGAATTGTGTCCACAAAAATAAACTAGAGCTATATTTTGAAAATAAAATTGGAATGGGGGTATTGGAGCCCGCAGGCAAATGATTTTTAAGGGTCAAAAAAGAAATTTGGAAAAAATTATGATCTTTGAATACACAATGAAGACTGCACTATGTATTCTCAAGAAAAATAAAAGAAAGATAATTCAATCATGATAAAATTATTTTTTTTAGTTGAACATGGTTAAAAAAGTTTGAGAATTGTGTCCACAAAAATAAACTAGAGCTATATTTTGAAAATAAAATTGGAATGGGGGTATTGGAGCCGAAGGCAAATAACTTTTTAAGGAACAAAAAAAAAATTTGGAAAAAATTATGGGCTTTGAATACACAATGAAGACTGAACATTGTATTTTAAAGAAAAATAAATGAAAGATAATTAAATCATGATAAAATTATTTTTTTTAGTTGAACATGGTTAAATATATTTGAAAATGGTGTCCACAAATATAAACTAGAGCTATATTTTGAAAATAAAATTGGAAAGGGGGGACTGGAGCCCGCAGGCAAATTATTTGTAAGGATCAAAAAAGAAATTTGGAACAAATTATGGGCTTTGAACACACAATGAAGACTGCATTTTGTATTCTCAAGAAAAACAAATGAAATAAAAAATGAAAGAAAATTTAATCATGAAATTATGTTTTTTAGTGACAAGTGGCTTATTAAGTTTAACAATTGTGTCCACAAAAATAAACTAGAGCTAAATTTTGAAAATAAAATTGGAAAGGGGGTATTGGAGCCCGCAGGCAAATTATTTGTAAGGATCAAAAAAGGAATTTGGAACAAATTATGGGCTTTGAACACACGATGAAGACTGCATTTTGTATTCTCAAGAAAAACAAATGAAAGAAAAAATGAAAGAAAATTTAATCATGATAAATTATGTATTTTAGTTGCAAGTGGCATATTAAGTTTAACAATTGTGTCCACAAAAATAAACTAGAGCTATATTTTGAAAATAAAAATGAGAAGGGGGTATTGGAGCCCGCAGGCAAATGTTTTTTAAGGATCAAAAAAGAAATTTGGAAAAAATTATGATCTTTGAAAACACAATGAAGCCTGCACTATGTATTCTCAAGAAAAATAAAAGAAAGATAATTCAATCATGATAAAATTATTTTTTTTTAGTTGAACATGGTTAAAAAAGTTTGAGAATTGTGATCACAAAAATGAACAAGAGCTATATTTTGAAAATAAAATTGGAAAGGGAGTATTGGAGCCCGCAGGCAAATGATTTTTAAGGATCACAAAAGAAATTTGGAAAAAATTATAATCTTAGAATACACAATGAAGACTGTTCTTTGTATTATTAATAACAATAAATGAAATAAAAAATGAAAGAAAATTTAATCATGATAAATTATGTTTTTTAGTGGCAAGTGGCTTATTAAGTTTAACAATTGTGGCCACAAAAATAAACTAGAGCTATATTTTGAAAATAAAATTGGAATGGGGGTATTGGAGCCCGCAGGCAAATGATTTTTAAGGGTCAAAATAGAAATTTGGAAAAAATTATGATCTTTGAATACACAATGAAGACTGCACTATGTATTCTCAAGAAAAATAAAAGAAAGATAATTCAATCATGATAAAATTATTTTTTTTAGTTGAACATGGTTAAAAAAGTTTGAGAATTGTGTCCACAAAAATAAACTAGAGCTATATTTTGAAAATAAAATTGGAATGGGGGTATTGGAGCCGAAGGCAAATAACTTTTAAAGGAACAAAAAAAAAATTTGGAAAAAATTATGGGCTTTGAATACACAATGAAGACTGAACATTGTATTTTAAAGAAAAATAAATGAAAGATAATTAAATCATGATAAAATTATTTTTTTTAGTTGAACATGGTTAAATATATTTGAAAATGGTGTCCACAAATATAAACTAGAGCTATATTTTGAAAATAAAATTGGAAAGGGGGGATTGGAGCCCGCAGGCAAATTATTTGTAAGGATCAAAAAAGAAATTTGGAACAAATTATGGGCTTTGAACACACAATGAAGACTGCATTTTGTATTCTCAAGAAAAACAAATGAAATAAAAAATGAAAGAAAATTTAATCATGAAATTATGTTTTTTAGTGACAAGTGGCTTATTAAGTTTAACAATTGTGTCCACAAAAATAAACTAGAGCTAAATTTTGAAAATAAAATTGGAATGGGGGTATTGGAGCCCGAAGACAAATGATTTTTAAGGATCAAAAAAGAAATTTGGAAAAAATTATGGTCTTTGAAAACACAATGAAGACTGCACTATGTATTCTCAAGAATAATAAATGATGGATAATTAAATAATAAAAAAATTATTTTTTTTTTAGTTTTACATGGTTGAAAAAGTTTGAAAATTGTGACCACTAAAATGAACAAGAGCTATATTTTGAAAATAAAATTGGAAAGGGGGTATTGGAGCCCGCAGGCAAATGATTTTTAAGGATCAAAAAAGGAATTTGGAAAAAATTATAATCTTAGAATACACAATGAAGACTGCTCTTTGTATTCTTGAGAAAAATAAATGAAATAAAAAATGAAAGAAAATTAAATCATGAAATTATGTTTTTTAGTGGCAAGTGGCTTATTAAGTTTAACAATTGTGTCCACAAAAATAAACTAGAGCTATATTTTGAAAATAAAATTGGAATGGGGGTATTGGAGCCCGCAGGCAAATGATTTTTAATGATCAAAAAAGAAATTTGGAAAAAATTATGGCCTTTGAATACACAATGAAGACTGCACTTTGTATACTCAAGAAAAATTAATAATGGATAATTAAATAATGGTCAAATTATTTTTTTAAGTTGAACATGGTTAAAAAAGTTTCAAAATTGTGTCCACAAAAATAAACTAGAGCTATATTCTGAAAATAAAATTGGAAAGGGGGTATTGGAGCCCGCAGGCAAATTATTTTTAAGGATCAAAAGAGAAATTTGGAAAAAATTATGGGTTTTGAACACACAATGAAGTCTGCACTTTGTATTCTCAAGAAAAATAAAAGAAAGATAATTCAATCATGATAAAATTATTTTTTTTAGTTGAACATGGTTAAAAAAGTTTGAGAATTGTGATCACAAAAATGAAAAAGAGCTATATTATGAAAATAAAATTGGAAAGGGAGTATTGGAGCCCGCAGGCAAATGATTTTTAAGGATCACAAAAGAAATTTGGAAAAAATTATAAGCTTAGAATACACAATGAAGACTATTCTTTGTATTATTAATAAAAATAAATGAAATAAAAAATGAAGGAAAATTTAATCATGATAAATTATGTTTTTTAGTGGCAAGTGGCTTATTAAGTTTAACAATTGTGGCCACAAAAATAAACTAGAGCTATATTTTGAAAATAAAATTGGAATGGGGGTATTGGAGCCGAAAGCAAATAATTTTTAAGGATCAAAAAAGAAATTTGGAAAAAATTATGATCTTTGAATACACAATGAAGACAGCTCATTGTATTCTCGAGAAAAATAAATGAAATAAAAAATGAAAGAAAATTAAATCATGAAATTATGTTTTTTAGTGGCAAGTGGCTTATTAAGTTTAACAATTGTTTCCACAAAAATAAACTAGAGCTATATTTTGAAAATAAAATTGGAATGGGGGTATTGGAGCCCGAAGGCAAATGAATTTTAAGGATCAAAAAAGAAATTTGGAAAAAATTGTGGCCTTTGAATACACAATGAAGACTGCACTTTGTATTCTCAAGAAAAATAAATGATTGATAATTAAATAATGATAAAATTATTTTTTTAAGTTGAACATGGTTAAAAAAGTTTCAAAATGGTGACCACAAAAAAAAACTAGAGCTATATTTTGAAAATAAAATTGGAATGGGGGTATTGGAGCCCGCAGGCAAATGATTTTTAAGGATCAAAAAAGAAATTTGAAAAAAATTATGATCTTTGAATACACAATGGAGCCTGCACTATGTATTCTCAAGAAAAATAAAAGAAAGTTAATTCAATCATGATAAAATTATTTCTTTTAGTTGAACATGGTTAAAAAAGTTTCAAAATTGTGTCCACAAAAATAAACTAGAGCTATATTTTGAAAATAAAATTGGAAAGGGGGTATTGGAGCCCGCAGGCAAATTATTTGTAAGGATCAAAAAAGGAATTTGGAACAAATTATGGGCTTTGAACACACGATGAAGACTGCATTTTGTATTCTCAAGAAAAACAAATGAAAGAAAAAATGAAAGAAAATTTAATCATGATAAATTATGTATTTTAGTTGCAAGTGGCATATTAAGTTTAACAATTGTGTCCACAAAAATAAACTAGAGCTATATTTTGAAAATAAAAATGAGAAGGGGGTATTGGAGCCGGCAGGCAAATGTTTTTTAAGGATCAAAAAAGAAATTTGGAAAAAATTATGATCTTTGAAAACACAATGAAGCCTGCACTATGTATTCTCAAGAAAAATAAAAGAAAGATAATTCAATCATGATAAAATTATTTTTTTTTAGTTGAACATGGTTAAAAAAGTTTGAGAATTGTGATCACAAAAATGAACAAGAGCTATATTTTGAAAAAAAAATTGGAAAGGGAGTATTGGAGCCCGCAGGCAAATGATTTTTAAGGATCACAAAAGAAATTTGGAAAAAATTATAATCTTAGAATACACAATGAAGACTGTTCTTTGTATTATTAATAAAAATAAATGAAATAAAAAATGAAAGAAAATTTAATCATGATAAATTATGTTTTTTAGTGGCAAGTGGCTTATTAAGTTTAACAATTGTGGCCACAAAAATAAACTAGAGCTATATTTTGAAAATAAAATTGGAATGGGGGTATTGGAGCCCGCAGGCAAATGATTTTTAATGATCAAAAAAGAAATTTGGAAAAAATTATGGCCTTTGAATACACAATGAAGACTGCACTTTGTATACTCAAGAAAAATTAATAATGGATAATTAAATAATGGTCAAATTATTTTTTTAAGTTGAACATGGTTAAAAAAGTTTCAAAATTGTGTCCACAAAAATAAACTAGAGCTATATTCTGAAAATAAAATTGGAATGGGGGTATTGGAGCCCGAAGGCAAATCATTTTTAAGGATCAAATAAGAAATTTGGAAAAAATTATGGTCTTGGAATTCAGAATGAAGACTGCACTATGTATTCTCAAGAATAATAAATGATGGATAATTAAATAATAAAAAAATTATTTTTTTTTAGTTTTATATGGTTGAAAAAGTTTGAAAATTGTGACCACTAAAATGAACAACAGCTATATTTTGAAAATCAAATTGGAATGGGAGTATTGGTGCCTGCAGGCAAATGACTTTTTAAGGATCAAAAAAGAAATTTGGAAAAAATTATGATCTTTGAATACACAATGAAGACTGCACTATGTATTCTCAAGAAAAATAAAAGAAAGGTAATTAAATCATGATAAAATTATTTTTTTTAGTTGAACATGGTTAAAAAAGTTTGAGAATTGTGTCCACAAAAATAAACTAGAGCTATATTTTGAAAATAAAATTGGAAAGAGGGTATTGGCGCCCGCAGGCAAATGATTTTTAAGGATCAAAAAAGAAATTTGGAAAAAATTATGGCCTTTGAATACACAATGAAGACTGCACTTTGTATTCTCAAGAAAAATAAATGATGGATAATTAAATAATGATAAAATTATTTTTTTAAGTTGAACATGGTTAAAAAAGTTTCAAAATGGTGACCACAAAAAAAAACTAGTGCTATATTTTGAAAATAAAATTGGAATGGGGGTATTGGAGCCGAAGGCAAATGATTTTTAAGGATAAAAAAAGAAATTTGGAAAAAATTATGATCTTTGAATACACAATGAAGCCTGCACTATGTATTCTCAAGAAAAATAAAAGAAAGGTAATTAAATCATGATAAAATTATTTTTTTTAGTTGAACATGGTTAAAAAAGTTTGAAAATTGTGACCACAAAAATGAACAAGAGCTATATTTTGAAAATAAAATTGGAAAGGGGGTATTGGAGCCCGCAGGCAAATAACTTTTTAAGGAACAAAAAAAAAATTTGGAAAAAATTATGGGCTTTGAATACACTATGAAGACTGAACTTTGTATTTTAATGAAAAATAAATGAAAGATAATTAAATCATGATAAATTATGTTTTTTAGTGGCAAATGGCTTATTAAGTTTAACAATTGTGTCCTCAAAAATAAACTAGAGCTATATTTTGAAAATAAAATTGGAAAGGGAGTATTGGTGCCCGCAGGCAAATGACTTTTTAAGGATCAAAAAAGAAATTTGGAAAAAATTATGATCTTTGAATACACAATGAAGACTGCACTATGTATTCTCAAGAATAATAAATGATAGATAATTAAATAATAAAAAAATTATTTTTTTTAGTTTTACATGGTTGAAAAAGTTTGAAAATTGTGACCACTAAAATGAACAAGAGCTATATTTTGAAAATAAAATTGGAAAGGGGGTATTGGAGCCCGTAGGCAAATTAATGATTTTTAAGGATCAAAAAAGAAATTTGGAAAAAATTATGGGTTTTGAACACACGATGAAGACTGCATTTTGTATTCTCAAGAAAAACAAATGAAATAAAAAATGAAAGAAAATTTAATCATGATAAATTATGTATTTTAGTTGCAAGTGGCATATTAAGTTTAACAATTGTGGCCACAAAAATAAACTAGAGCTATATTTTGAAAATAAAATTGGAATGGGGGTATTGGAGCCCGAAGGCAAATGATTTTTAATGATCAAAAAAGAAATTTGGAAAAAATTATGGCCTTTGAATACACAATGAAGACTGCACTTTGTATACTCAAGAAAAATTAATGATGGATAATTAAATAATGGTAAAATTATTTTTTTTAGTTGAACATGGTTAAAAAAGTTTGAGAATTGTGATCACAAAAATGAAAAAGAGCTATATTATGAAAATAAAATTGGAAAGGGAGTATTGGAGCCCGCAGGCAAATGATTTTTAAGGATCACAAAAGAAATTTGGAAAAAATTATAAGCTTAGAATACACAATGAAGACTATTCTTTGTATTATTAATAAAAATAAATGAAATAAAAAATGAAGGAAAATTTAATCATGATAAATTATGTTTTTTAGTGGCAAGTGGCTTATTAAGTTTAACAATTGTGGCCACAAAAATAAACTAGAGCTATATTTTGAAAATAAAATTGGAATGGGGGTATTGGAGCCGAAAGCAAATCGTTTTTAAGGATCAAAAAAGAAATTTGGAAAAAATTATGATCTTTGAATACACAATGAAGACAGCTCATTGTATTCTCGAGAAAAATAAATGAAATAAAAAATGAAAGAAAATTAAATCATGAAATTATGTTTTTTAGTGGCAAGTGGCTTATTAAGTTTAACAATTGTTTCCACAAAAATAAACTAGAGCTATATTTTGAAAATAAAATTGGAATGGGGGTATTGGAGCCCGAAGGCAAATGAATTTTAAGGATCAAAAAAGAAATTTGGAAAAAATTATGGCCTTTGAATACACAATGAAGACTGCACTTTGTATTCTCAAGAAAAATAAATGATGGATAATTAAATAATGATAAAATTATTTTTTTAAGTTGAACATGGTTAAAAAAGTTTCAAAATGGTGACCACAAAAAAAAACTAGAGCTATATTTTGAAAATAAAATTGGAATGGGGGTATTGGAGCCGAAGGCAAATGATTTTTAAGGATCAAAAAAGAAATTTGGAAAAAAATATGATCTTTGAATACACAATGAAGACTGCATTTTGTATTCTCAAGAAAAACAAATGAAATAAAAAATGAAAGAAAATTTAATCATGAAATTATGTTTTTTAGTGACAAGTGGCTTATTATTTTTAACAATTGTGTCCACAAAAATGAACAAGTGCTATATTTTAAAAATAAAATTGTAAAGAGGGTATTGGCGCCCGCAGGCAAATGATTTTTAAGGATCAAAAAAGAAATTTGGAAAAAATTATGGCCTTTGAATACACAATGAAGACTGCACTTTGTATTCTCAAGAAAAATAAATGATGGATAATTCAATCATGATAAAATTATTTTTTTTAATTAAAATGGTTAAAAAAGTTTGAGAATTGTGACCACAAAAATGAACATGAGCTATATTTTGAAAATAAAATTGGAAAGGGGGTATTGGAGCCCGCAGGCAAATGATTTTTAAGGATCAAAAAAGAAATTTGAAAAAAATTATGATCTTTGAATACACAATGGAGCCTGCACTATGTATTCTCAAGAAAAATAAAAGAAAGTTAATTCAATCATGATAAAATTATTTCTTTTAGTTGAACATGGTTAAAAAAGTTTCAAAATTGTGTCCACAAAAATAAACTAGAGCTATATTTTGAAAATAAAATTGGAAAGGGGGTATTGGAGCCCGCAGGCAAATTATTTGTAAGGATCAAAAAAGGAATTTGGAACAAATTATGGGCTTTGAACACACGATGAAGACTGCATTTTGTATTCTCAAGAAAAACAAATGAAAGAAAAAATGAAAGAAAATTTAATCATGATAAATTATGTATTTTAGTTGCAAGTGGCATATTAAGTTTAACAATTGTGTCCACAAAAATAAACTAGAGCTATATTTTGAAAATAAAAATGAGAAGGGGGTATTGGAGCCCGCAGGCAAATGTTTTTTAAGGATCAAAAAAGAAATTTGGAAAAAATTATGATCTTTGAAAACACAATGAAGCCTGCACTATGTATTCTCAAGAAAAATAAAAGAAAGATAATTCAATCATGATAAAATTATTTTTTTTTAGTTGAACATGGTTAAAAAAGTTTGAGAATTGTGATCACAAAAATGAACAAGAGCTATATTTTGAAAAAAAAATTGGAAAGGGAGTATTGGAGCCCGCAGGCAAATGATTTTTAAGGATCACAAAAGAAATTTGGAAAAATTTATAATCTTAGAATACACAATGAAGACTGTTCTTTGTATTATTAATAAAAATAAATGAAATAAAAAATGAAAGAAAATTTAATCATGATAAACTATGTTTTTTAGTGGCAAGTGGCTTATTAAGTTTAACAATTGTGGCCACAAAAATAAACTAGAGCTATATTTTGAAAATAAAATTGGAATGGGGGTATTGGAGCCCGCAGGCAAATGATTTTTAATGATCAAAAAAGAAATTTGGAAAAAATTATGGCCTTTGAATACACAATGAAGACTGCACTTTGTATACTCAAGAAAAATTAATAATGGATAATTAAATAATGGTCAAATTATTTTTTTAAGTTGAACATGGTTAAAAAAGTTTCAAAATTGTGTCCACAAAAATAAACTAGAGCTATATTCTGAAAATCAAATTGGAATGGGAGTATTGGTGCCTGCAGGCAAATGACTTTTTAAGGATCAAAAAAGAAATTTGGAAAAAATTATGATCTTTGAATACACAATGAAGACTGCACTATGTATTCTCAAGAAAAATAAAAGAAAGGTAATTAAATCATGATAAAATTATTTTTTTTAGTTGAACATGGTTAAAAAAGTTTGAGAATTGTGTCCACAAAAATAAACTAGAGCTATATTTTGAAAATAAAATTGGAAAGAGGGTATTGGCGCCCGCAGGCAAATGATTTTTAAGGATCAAAAAAGAAATTTGGAAAAAATTATGGCCTTTGAATACACAATGAAGACTGCACTTTGTATTCTCAAGAAAAATAAATGATGGATAATTAAATAATGATAAAATTATTTTTTTAAGTTGAACATGGTTAAAAAAGTTTCAAAATGGTGACCACAAAAAAAAACTAGTGCTATATTTTGAAAATAAAATTGGAATGGGGGTATTGGAGCCGAAGGCAAATGATTTTTAAGGATAAAAAAAGAAATTTGGAAAAAATTATGATCTTTGAATACACAATGAAGCCTGCACTATGTATTCTCAAGAAAAATAAAAGAAAGGTAATTAAATCATGATAAAATTATTTTTTTTAGTTGAACATGGTTAAAAAAGTTTGAAAATTGTGACCACAAAAATGAACAAGAGCTATATTTTGAAAATAAAATTGGAAAGGGGGTATTGGAGCCGAAGGCAAATGATTTTTAAGGATCAAAAAAGAAATTTGGAAAAAAATATGATCTTTGAATACACAATGAAGACTGCATTTTGTATTCTCAAGAAAAACAAATGAAATAAAAAATGAAAGAAAATTTAATCATGAAATTATGTTTTTTAGTGACAAGTGGCTTATTATTTTTAACAATTGTGTCCACAAAAATGAACAAGTGCTATATTTTAAAAATAAAATTGTAAAGAGGGTATTGGCGCCCGCAGGCAAATGATTTTTAAGGATCAAAAAAGAAATTTGGAAAAAATTATGGCCTTTGAATACACAATGAAGACTGCACTTTGTATTCTCAAGAAAAATAAATGATGGATAATTCAATCATGATAAAATTATTTTTTTTAATTAAAATGGTTAAAAAAGTTTGAGAATTGTGACCACAAAAATGAACATGAGCTATATTTTGAAAATAAAATTGGAAAGGGGGTATTGGAGCCCGCAGGCAAATGATTTTTAAGGATCAAAAAAGAAATTTGAAAAAAATTATGATCTTTGAATACACAATGGAGCCTGCACTATGTATTCTCAAGAAAAATAAAAGAAAGTTAATTCAATCATGATAAAATTATTTCTTTTAGTTGAACATGGTTAAAAAAGTTTCAAAATTGTGTCCACAAAAATAAACTAGAGCTATATTTTGAAAATAAAATTGGAAAGGGGGTATTGGAGCCCGCAGGCAAATTATTTGTAAGGATCAAAAAAGGAATTTGGAACAAATTATGGGCTTTGAACACACGATGAAGACTGCATTTTGTATTCTCAAGAAAAACAAATGAAAGAAAAAATGAAAGAAAATTTAATCATGATAAATTATGTATTTTAGTTGCAAGTGGCATATTAAGTTTAACAATTGTGTCCACAAAAATAAACTAGAGCTATATTTTGAAAATAAAAATGAGAAGGGGGTATTGGAGCCCGCAGGCAAATGTTTTTTAAGGATCAAAAAAGAAATTTGGAAAAAATTATGATCTTTGAAAACACAATGAAGCCTGCACTATGTATTCTCAAGAAAAATAAAAGAAAGATAATTCAATCATGATAAAATTATTTTTTTTTAGTTGAACATGGTTAAAAAAGTTTGAGAATTGTGATCACAAAAATGAACAAGAGCTATATTTTGAAAAAAAAATTGGAAAGGGAGTATTGGAGCCCGCAGGCAAATGATTTTTAAGGATCACAAAAGAAATTTGGAAAAATTTATAATCTTAGAATACACAATGAAGACTGTTCTTTGTATTATTAATAAAAATAAATGAAATAAAAAATGAAAGAAAATTTAATCATGATAAACTATGTTTTTTAGTGGCAAGTGGCTTATTAAGTTTAACAATTGTGGCCACAAAAATAAACTAGAGCTATATTTTGAAAATAAAATTGGAATGGGGGTATTGGAGCCCGCAGGCAAATGATTTTTAATGATCAAAAAAGAAATTTGGAAAAAATTATGGCCTTTGAATACACAATGAAGACTGCACTTTGTATACTCAAGAAAAATTAATAATGGATAATTAAATAATGGTCAAATTATTTTTTTAAGTTGAACATGGTTAAAAAAGTTTCAAAATTGTGTCCACAAAAATAAACTAGAGCTATATTCTGAAAATCAAATTGGAATGGGAGTATTGGTGCCTGCAGGCAAATGACTTTTTAAGGATCAAAAAAGAAATTTGGAAAAAATTATGATCTTTGAATACACAATGAAGACTGCACTATGTATTCTCAAGAAAAATAAAAGAAAGGTAATTAAATCATGATAAAATTATTTTTTTTAGTTGAACATGGTTAAAAAAGTTTGAGAATTGTGTCCACAAAAATAAACTAGAGCTATATTTTGAAAATAAAATTGGAAAGAGGGTATTGGCGCCCGCAGGCAAATGATTTTTAAGGATCAAAAAAGAAATTTGGAAAAAATTATGGCCTTTGAATACACAATGAAGACTGCACTTTGTATTCTCAAGAAAAATAAATGATGGATAATTAAATAATGATAAAATTATTTTTTTAAGTTGAACATGGTTAAAAAAGTTTCAAAATGGTGACCACAAAAAAAAACTAGTGCTATATTTTGAAAATAAAATTGGAATGGGGGTATTGGAGCCGAAGGCAAATGATTTTTAAGGATAAAAAAAGAAATTTGGAAAAAATTATGATCTTTGAATACACAATGAAGCCTGCACTATGTATTCTCAAGAAAAATAAAAGAAAGGTAATTAAATCATGATAAAATTATTTTTTTTAGTTGAACATGGTTAAAAAAGTTTGAAAATTGTGACCACAAAAATGAACAAGAGCTATATTTTGAAAATAAAATTGGAAAGGGGGTATTGGAGCCCGCAGGCAAATAACTTTTTAAGGAACAAAAAAAAAATTTGGAAAAAATTATGGGCTTTGAATACACAATGAAGACTGCACTATGTATTCTCAAGAATAATAAATGATAGATAATTAAATAATAAAAAAATTATTTTTTTTAGTTTTACATGGTTGAAAAAGTTTGAAAATTGTGACCACTAAAATGAACAAGAGTTATATTTTGAAAATAAAATTGGAAAGGGGGTATTGGAGCCCGTAGGCAAATGAATGATTTTTAAGGATCAAAAAAGAAATTTGGAAAAAATTATGGGTTTTGAACACACGATGAAGACTGCATTTTGTATTCTCAAGAAAAACAAATGAAATAAAAAATGAAAGAAAATTTAATCATGATAAATTATGTATTTTAGTTGCAAGTGGCATATTAAGTTTAACAATTGTGGCCACAAAAATAAACTAGAGCTATATTTTGAAAATAAAATTGGAATGGGGGTATTGGAGCCCGAAGGCAAATGATTTTTAATGATCAAAAAAGAAATTTGGAAAAAATTATGGCCTTTGAATACACAATGAAGACTGCACTTTGTATACTCAAGAAAAATTAATGATGGATAATTAAATAATGGTAAAATTATTTTTTTTAGTTGAACATGGTTAAAAAAGTTTGAGAATTGTGTCCACAAAAATAAACTAGAGCTATATTTTGAAAATAAAATTGGAATGGGGGTATTGGAGCCGAAGGCAAATAATTTTTAAGGATCAAAAAAGAAATTTGGAAAAGATTATGGACTTTGAATACACAATGAAGACTGCTCTTTGTATTCTTGAGAAAAATAAATGAAATAAAAAATGAAAGAAAATTTAATCATGAAATTATGTTTTTTAGTGGCAAGTGGCTTATTAAGTTTAACAATTGTGTCCACAAAAATAAACTAGAGCTATATTTTGAAAATAAAATTGGAATGGGGGTATTGGAGCCCGCAGGCAAATGATTTTTAAGGGTCAAAAAAGAAATTTGGAAAAAATTATGATCTTTGAATACACAATGAAGACTGCACTATGTATTCTCAAGAAAAATAAAAGAAAGATAATTCAATCATGATAAAATTATTTTTTTTAGTTGAACATGGTTAAAAAAGTTTGAGAATTGTGTCCACAAAAATAAACTAGAGCTATATTTTGAAAATAAAATTGGAATGGGGGTATTGGAGCCGAAGGCAAATAACTTTTTAAGGAACAAAAAAAAAATTTGGAAAAAATTATGGGCTTTGAATACACAATGAAGACTGAACATTGTATTTTAAAGAAAAATAAATGAAAGATAATTAAATCATGATAAAATTATTTTTTTTAGTTGAACATGGTTAAATATATTTGAAAATGGTGTCCACAAATATAAACTAGAGCTATATTTTGAAAATAAAATTGGAAAGGGGGGATTGGAGCCCGCAGGCAAATTATTTGTAAGGATCAAAAAAGAAATTTGGAACAAATTATGGGCTTTGAACACACAATGAAGACTGCATTTTGTATTCTCAAGAAAAACAAATGAAATAAAAAATGAAAGAAAATTTAATCATGAAATTATGTTTTTTAGTGACAAGTGGCTTATTAAGTTTAACAATTGTGTCCACAAAAATAAACTAGAGCTAAATTTTGAAAATAAAATTGGAATGGGGGTATTGGAGCCCGAAGACAAATGATTTTTAAGGATCAAAAAAGAAATTTGGAAAAAATTATGGTCTTTGAATACACAATGAAGACTGCACTATGTATTCTCAAGAATAATAAATGATGGATAATTAAATAATAAAAAAATTATTTTTTTTTTAGTTTTACATGGTTGAAAAAGTTTGAAAATTGTGACCACTAAAATGAACAAGAGCTATATTTTGAAAATAAAATTGGAAAGGGGGTATTGGAGCCCGCAGGCAAATGATTTTTAAGGATCAAAAAAGGAATTTGGAAAAAATTATAATCTTAGAATACACAATGAAGACTGCTCTTTGTATTCTTGAGAAAAATAAATGAAATAAAAAATGAAAGAAAATTAAATCATGAAATTATGTTTTTTAGTGGCAAGTGGCTTATTAAGTTTAACAATTGTGTCCACAAAAATAAACTAGAGCTATATTTTGAAAATAAAATTGGAATGGGGGTATTGGAGCCCGCAGGCAAATGATTTTTAATGATCAAAAAAGAAATTTGGAAAAAATTATGGCCTTTGAATACACAATGAAGACTGCACTTTGTATACTCAAGAAAAATTAATAATGGATAATTAAATAATGGTCAAATTATTTTTTTAAGTTGAACATGGTTAAAAAAGTTTCAAAATTGTGTCCACAAAAATAAACTAGAGCTATATTCTGAAAATAAAATTGGAAAGGGGGTATTGGAGCCCGCAGGCAAATTATTTTTAAGGATCAAAAGAGAAATTTGGAAAAAATTATGGGTTTTGAACACACAATGAAGTCTGCACTTTGTATTCTCAAGAAAAATAAAAGAAAGATAATTCAATCATGATAAAATTATTTTTTTTAGTTGAACATGGTTAAAAAAGTTTGAGAATTGTGATCACAAAAATGAAAAAGAGCTATATTTTGAAAATAAAATTGGAAAGGGAGTATTGGAGCCCGCAGGCAAATGATTTTTAAGGATCACAAAAGAAATTTGGAAAAAATTATAAGCTTAGAATACACAATGAAGACTATTCTTTGTATTATTAATAAAAATAAATGAAATAAAAAATGAAGGAAAATTTAATCATGATAAATTATGTTTTTTAGTGGCAAGTGGCTTATTAAGTTTAACAATTGTGGCCACAAAAATAAACTAGAGCTATATTTTGAAAATAAAATTGGAATGGGGGTATTGGAGCCGAAAGCAAATAATTTTTAAGGATCAAAAAAGAAATTTGGAAAAAATTATGATCTTTGAATACACAATGAAGACTGCTCATTGTATTCTCGAGAAAAATAAATGAAATAAAAAATGAAAGAAAATTAAATCATGAAATTATGTTTTTTAGTGGCAAGTGGCTTATTAAGTTTAACAATTGTTTCCACAAAAATAAACTAGAGCTATATTTTGAAAATAAAATTGGAATGGGGGTATTGGAGCCCGAAGGCAAATGATTTTTAAGGATCAAAAAAGAAATTTGGAAAAAATTATGGCCTTTGAATACACAATGAAGACTGCACTTTGTATTCTCAAGAAAAATAAATGATGGATAATTAAATAATGATAAAATTATTTTTTTAAGTTGAACATGGTTAAAAAAGTTTCAAAATGGTGACCACAAAAAAAAACTAGAGCTATATTTTGAAAATAAAATTGGAATGGGGGTATTGGAGCCGAAGGCAAATGATTTTTAAGGATCAAAAAAGAAATTTGGAAAAAAATATGATCTTTGAATACACAATGAAGACTGCATTTTGTATTCTCAAGAAAAACAAATGAAATAAAAAATGAAAGAAAATTTAATCATGAAATTATGTTTTTTAGTGGCAAGTGGCTTATTATTTTTAACAATTGTGTCCACAAAAATGAACAAGTGCTATATTTTGAAAATAAAATTGTAAAGAGGGTATTGGCGCCCGCAGGCAAATGATTTTTAAGGATCAAAAAAGAAATTTGGAAAAAATTATGGCCTTTGAATACACAATGAAGACTGCACTTTGTATTCTCAAGAAAAATAAATGATGGATAATTCAATCATGATAAAATTATTTTTTTAAATTAAAATGGTTAAAAAAGTTTGAGAATTGTGACCACAAAAATGAACATGAGCTATATTTTGAAAATAAAATTGGAAAGGGGGTATTGGAGCCGAAGGCAAATGATTTTTAAGGATAAAAAAAGAAATTTGGAAAAAATTATGATCTTTGAATACACAATGAAGCCTGCACTATGTATTCTCAAGAAAAATAAAAGAAAGGTAATTAAATCATGATAAAATTATTTTTTTTAGTTGAACATGGTTAAAAAAGTTTGAAAATTGTGACCACAAAAATGAACAAGAGCTATATTTTGAAAATAAAATTGGAAAGGGGGTATTGGAGCCCGCAGGCAAATAACTTTTTAAGGAACAAAAAAAAAATTTGGAAAAAATTATGGGCTTTGAATACACAATGAAGACTGAACTTTGTATTTTAATGAAAAATAAATGAAAGATAATTAAATCATGATAAATTATGTTTTTTAGTGGCAAATGGCTTATTAAGTTTAACAATTGTGTCCTCAAAAATAAACTAGAGCTATATTTTGAAAATAAAATTGGAAAGGGAGTATTGGTGCCCGCAGGCAAATGACTTTTTAAGGATCAAAAAAGAAATTTGGAAAAAATTATGATCTTTGAATACACAATGAAGACTGCACTATGTATTCTCAAGAATAATAAATGATAGATAATTAAATAATAAAAAAATTATTTTTTTTAGTTTTACATGGTTGAAAAAGTTTGAAAATTGTGACCACTAAAATGAACAAGAGCTATATTTTGAAAATAAAATTGGAAAGGGGGTATTGGAGCCCGTAGGCAAATGAATGATTTTTAAGGATCAAAAAAGAAATTTGGAAAAAATTATGGGTTTTGAACACACGATGAAGACTGCATTTTGTATTCTCAAGAAAAACAAATGAAATAAAAAATGAAAGAAAATTTAATCATGATAAATTATGTATTTTAGTTGCAAGTGGCATATTAAGTTTAACAATTGTGGCCACAAAAATAAACTAGAGCTATATTTTGAAAATAAAATTGGAATGGGGGTATTGGAGCCCGAAGGCAAATGATTTTTAATGATCAAAAAAGAAATTTGGAAAAAATTATGGCCTTTGAATACACAATGAAGACTGCACTTTGTATACTCAAGAAAAATTAATGATGGATAATTAAATAATGGTAAAATTATTTTTTTAAGTTGAACATGGTTAAAAAAGTTTCAAAATTGTGTCCACAAAAATAAACTAGAGCTATATTCTGAAAATAAAATTGGAAAGGGGGTATTGGAGCCCGCAGGCAAATTATTTTTAAGGATCAAAAAAGAAATTTGGAAAAAATTATGGGTTTTGAACACACGATGAAGACTGCATTTTGTATTCTCAAGAAAAACAAATGTAATAAAAAATGAAAGAAAATTTAATCATGATAAATTATGTATTTTAGTTGCAAGTGGCATATTAAGTTTAACAATTGTGGCCACAAAAATAAACAAGAGCTATATTTTGAAAATAAAATGGGAAGGGGGTATTGGAGCCCGCAGGCAAATGATTTTTAAGGATCAAAAAAGAAATTTGGAAAAAATTATGATCTTTGAATACACAATGAAGACTGCACTATGTATTCTCAAGAAAAATAAAAGAAAGATAATTCAATCATGATAAAATTATTTTTTTTAGTTGAACATGGTTAAGAAAGTTTGAGAATTGTGTCCACAAAAATAAACTAGAGCTATATTTTGAAAATAAAATTGGAATGGGGGTATTGGAGCCGAAGGCAAATAATTTTTAAGGATCAAAAAAGAAATTTGGAAAAGATTATGGACTTTGAATACACAATGAAGACTGCTCTTTGTATTCTTGAGAAAAATAAATGAAATAAAAAATGAAAGAAAATTTAATCATGAAATTATGTTTTTTAGTGGCAAGTGGCTTATTAAGTTTAACAATTGTGTCCACAAAAATAAACTAGAGCTATATTTTGAAAATAAAATTGGAATGGGGGTATTGGAGCCCGCAGGCAAATGATTTTTAAGGGTCAAAAAAGAAATTTGGAAAAAATTATGATCTTTGAATACACAATGAAGACTGCACTATGTATTCTCAAGAAAAATAAAAGAAAGATAATTCAATCATGATAAAATTATTTTTTTTAGTTGAACATGGTTAAAAAAGTTTGAGAATTGTGTCCACAAAAATAAACTAGAGCTATATTTTGAAAATAAAATTGGAATGGGGGTATTGGAGCCGAAGGCAAATAACTTTTTAAGGAACAAAAAAAAAATTTGGAAAAAATTATGGGCTTTGAATACACAATGAAGACTGAACATTGTATTTTAAAGAAAAATAAATGAAAGATAATTAAATCATGATAAAATTATTTTTTTTAGTTGAACATGGTTAAATATATTTGAAAATGGTGTCCACAAATATAAACTAGAGCTATATTTTGAAAATAAAATTGGAAAGGGGGGATTGGAGCCCGCAGGCAAATTATTTGTAAGGATCAAAAAAGAAATTTGGAACAAATTATGGGCTTTGAACACACAATGAAGACTGCATTTTGTATTCTCAAGAAAAACAAATGAAATAAAAAATGAAAGAAAATTTAATCATGAAATTATGTTTTTTAGTGACAAGTGGCTTATTAAGTTTAACAATTGTGTCCACAAAAATAAACTAGAGCTAAATTTTGAAAATAAAATTGGAATGGGGGTATTGGAGCCCGAAGACAAATGATTTTTAAGGATCAAAAAAGAAATTTGGAAAAAATTATGGTCTTTGAATACACAATGAAGACTGCACTATGTATTCTCAAGAATAATAAATGATGGATAATTAAATAATAAAAAAATTATTTTTTTTTTAGTTTTACATGGTTGAAAAAGTTTGAAAATTGTGACCACTAAAATGAACAAGAGCTATATTTTGAAAATAAAATTGGAAAAGGGGTATTGGAGCCCGCAGGCAAATGATTTTTAAGGATCAAAAAAGGAATTTGGAAAAAATTATAATCTTAGAATACACAATGAAGACTGCTCTTTGTATTCTTGAGAAAAATAAATGAAATAAAAAATGAAAGAAAATTAAATCATGAAATTATGTTTTTTAGTGGCAAGTGGCTTATTAAGTTTAACAATTGTGTCCACAAAAATAAACTAGAGCTATATTTTGAAAATAAAATTGGAATGGGGGTATTGGAGCCCGCAGGCAAATGATTTTTAATGATCAAAAAAGAAATTTGGAAAAAATTATGGCCTTTGAATACACAATGAAGACTGCACTTTGTATACTCAAGAAAAATTAATAATGGATAATTAAATAATGGTCAAATTATTTTTTTAAGTTGAACATGGTTAAAAAAGTTTCAAAATTGTGTCCACAAAAATAAACTAGAGCTATATTCTGAAAATAAAATTGGAAAGGGGGTATTGGAGCCCGCAGGCAAATTATTTGTAAGGATCAAAAAAGGAATTTGGAACAAATTATGGGCTTTGAACACACGATGAAGAATGCATTTTGTATTCTCAAGAAAAACAAATGAAAGAAAAAATGAAAGAAAATTTAATCATGATAAATTATGTATTTTAGTTGCAAGTGGCATATTAAGTTTAACAATTGTGTCCACAAAAATAAACTAGAGCTATATTTTGAAAATAAAAATGAGAAGGGGGTATTGGAGCCCGCAGGCAAATGTTTTTTAAGGATCAAAAAAGAAATTTGGAAAAAATTATGATCTTTGAAAACACAATGAAGCCTGCACTATGTATTCTCAAGAAAAATAAAAGAAAGATAATTCAATCATGATAAAATTTTTTTTTTTTAGTTGAACATGGTTAAAAAAGTTTGAGAATTGTGATCACAAAAATGAACAAGAGCTATATTTTGAAAATAAAATTGGAAAGGGAGTATTGGAGCCCGCAGCCAAATGATTTTTAAGGATCACAAAAGAAATTTGGAAAAAATTATAATCTTAGAATACACAATGAAGACTGTTCTTTGTATTATTAATAAAAATAAATGAAATAAAAAATGAAAGAAAATTTAATCATGATAAATTATGTTTTTTAGTGGCAAGTGGCTTATTAAGTTTAACAATTGTGGCCACAAAAATAAACTAGAGCTATATTTTGAAAATAAAATTGGAATGGGGGTATTGGAGCCCGCAGGCAAATTATTTGTAAGGATCAAAAAAGGAATTTGGAACAAATTATGGGCTTTGAACACACGATGAAGACTGCATTTTGTATTCTCAAGAAAAACAAATGAATGAAAAAATGAAAGAAAATTTAATCATGATAAATTATGTATTTTAGTTGCAAGTGGCATATTATTTTTAACAATTGTGTCCACAAAAATAAACAAGTGCTATATTTTGAAAATAAAATTGGAAAGAGGGTATTGGCGCCCGCAGGCAAATGATTTTTAAGGATCAAAAAAGAAATTTGGAAAAAATTATGGCCTTTGAATACACAATGAAGACTGCACTTTGTATACTCAAGAAAAATTAATAATGGATAATTAAATAATGGTCAAATTATTTTTTTAAGTTGAACATGGTTAAAAAAGTTTCAAAATTGTGTCCACAAAAATAAACTAGAGCTATATTCTGAAAATAAAATTGGAATGGGGGTATTGGAGCCCGAAGGCAAATGATTTTTAAGGATCAAAAAAGAAATTTGGAAAAAATTATGGCCTTTGAATACACAATGAAGACTGCACTTTGTATTCTCAAGAAAAATAAATGATGGATAATTAAATAATGATAAAATTATTTTTTTAAGTTGAACATGGTTAAAAAAGTTTCAAAATTGTGTCCACAAAAATAAACTAGAGCTATATTTTGAAAATAAAATTGGAAAGGGGGTATTGGAGCCCGCAGGCAAATTATTTGTAAGGATCAAAAAAGGAATTTGGAACAAATTATGGGCTTTGAACACACGATGAAGACTGCATTTTGTATTCTCAAGAAAAACAAATGAATGAAAAAATGAAAGAAAATTTAATCATGATAAATTATGTATTTTAGTTGCAAGTGGCATATTATTTTTAACAATTGTGTCCACAAAAATAAACAAGTGCTATATTTTGAAAATAAAATTGGAAAGAGGGTATTGGCGCCCGCAGGCAAATGATTTTTAAGGATCAAAAAAGAAATTTGGAAAAAATTATGGCCTTTGAATACACAATGAAGACTGCACTTTGTATTCTCAAGAAAAATAAATGATGGATAATTAAATAATGATAAAATTATTTTTTTAAGTTGAACATGGTTAAAAAAGTTTCAAAATGGTGACCACAAAAAAAAACTAGAGCTATATTTTGAAAATAAAATCGGAATGGGGGTATTGGAGCCGAAGGCAAATGATTTTTAAGGATCAAATAAGAAATTTGGAAAAAATTATGGTCTTGGAATTCAGAATGAAGACTGCACTATGTATTCTCAAGAATAATAAATGATGGATAATTAAATAATAAAAAAATTATTTTTTTTTAGTTTTACATGGTTGAAAAAGTTTGAAAATTGTGACCACTAAAATGAACAACAGCTATATTTTGAAAATCAAATTGGAATGGGAGTATTGGTGCCTGCAGGCAAATGACTTTTTAAGGATCAAAAAAGAAATTTGGAAAAAATTATGATCTTTGAATACACAATGAAGACTGCACTATGTATTCTCAAGAAAAATAAAAGAAAGGTAATTAAATCATGATAAAATTATTTTTTTTAGTTGAACATGGTTAAAAAAGTTTGAAAATTGTGACCACAAAAATGAACAAGAGCTAAATTTTGAAAATAAAATTGGAAAGGGGGTATTGGAGCCCGCAGGCAAATAACTTTTTAAGGAACAAAATAAAAAATTTGGAAAAAATTATAGTCTTGGAATTCAGAATGAAGACTGCACTATGTATTCTCAAGAATAATAAATGATAGATAATTAAATAATAAAAAAATTATTTTTTTTAGTTTTACATGGTTGAAAAAGTTTGAAAATTGTGACCACTAAAATGAACAAGAGCTATATTTTGAAAATCAAATTGGAAAGGGGGTATTGGAGCCCGCAGGCAAATAACTTTTTAAGGATCAAAAAAGAAATTTGGAACAAATTATGGGCTTTGAACACACGATGAAGACTGCATTTTGTATTCTCAAAAAAACCAATGAAATAAAAAATGAAAGAAAATTTAAACATGATAAATTATGTATTTTAGTGGCAAGTGGCTTATTATTTTTAACAATTGTGTCCACAAAAATAAACAAGTGCTATATTTTGAAAATAAAATTGGAAAGAGGGTATTGGCGCCCGCAGGCAAATGATTTTTAAGGATCAAAAAAGAAATTTGGAAAAAATTATAGTTTTAGTATACACTATGAAGACTGCACTATGTATTCTGAAGAAAAACCAAAGAAGGATAATTAAATCATGATAAAATTATGTTTTTTAGTGGCGAGTGTCTTATAAAGTTTAAAAGTTGTCTACACAAAAATAAATTAAAGCTATATTTTAAAAATAAAAATGGAAAGTGGGTATTGGAGCCCGCAGGCAAATGATTTTTAAGGATCAAAAAAAGAAATTTAGAAAAAATTATAGTCTTGGAATACACAATGAAGACTTCACTATATATTCTTATGAAAACTGAATGATAATAAGATCATGATAAAATTATGATTTTTAGTTGCACATGGTTAAAAAAGTTTGAAATTTGTGAACACAAAAATAAACTAGATTTTTTATTGTTTATTGAACTAATTATGATCAGAGGACGCATTATTTATTGTGATTGACATTACTTCATATGAAATACTGGTATAACACTAATACTCGTATGGCTTTAAAACCTTGATCCAAATTATGTCAATATTAATCAGGTATATATAATATTTTAAGTATTAAGTATTCATTATAAAAGCTAAAAAAAAAAGTATTTTTAATACACTAATATATAAGTATAATATTATATTTATTATAAATGTATTATTAATATTTTCCTTGTTGATTTTTAAATATTTTTCATTGTTACGTTGACAATTTCGAATACCTTGTTAGTTAGTAAGAAAAGATCTATGCAAAGGTCACGACCAGTGATGATAGTCATCTATCATCACTTGAGCTACACTTACCATTGTGTATAGGTACCTAACCTAACAAACCTCCTAATGACTTAATTAACCATCTGCATGTCCGCGGGGAAGGCAGTGCCGTAGCCAGGGTTAGGATTTGAGGAGGGAATAAGTGTATACAGTACTATACACCCAATACCCCTCGGGAAGGCTGACTACGACACTGGGTTTAATAAGTATCAATCTAAATGATCGTAGAAAATTAAATGCTATTTGGGTAACGCGTGACAAACGGATGGTTAACTAGGACACTTTGAATAAAAAGATCCTTAGTTGATTTCCGATATAAGTGTTTACTTATCAAATTGTTCTATTGATTGTTAACCTCTTAGAAATAGCTCTTATTATTAAGATTTTGAGCCTCTTAAATATTTTTCTCCCTACTAGATTTTTAGGACTTCGGTGCAACTGTGTCTGGCCGCGATGAGTGCATAAATGAATACCTAACTATACGTGAGGGGAACTGTTGTAAACACATCCATAGTACATTCTATCAAGTCCTAATCAAAAATTGTCATCTAAACTCTCAAGTATGATTGGATGTAAATTGTACAAGTAATAACTAATAATTATTAAAGATTTATGAGTTTGTATTGTCTCCGACTTACAAAAGTTATTAAACACAGAGATGTTTAGATTCAAATAAAATAAAAATATATTATAACTATATTATAGTCCAAATGATGACTAATAATAAATAAACATCAAATAAATATATTAATATAATATCAAATAAAATTAAAATTATAGTCAAAGCGTTGAATATTAATAAATAAAATATAATCCAAGGAAGATTAACAAATTTTTTTTTTAAGAATAAAACACGTCATAGTTGTTAATGATTATATCAACAAATTAATTGTTATTATTATTACAAATTTTGTAATTGTGTCTTATAATATATTATATAATATTTAATATATTAAACCATATAATGTCGTATTTATTCGCAAAACAATTTATTAAGAAAAATGGATTTAAATCAATTGGACTTTTTAAGATTTGGAATAATAATGCAAAAACTATAAGTTATTTAGACCTCAAAAACCCAAGGAGCTTACAATATTTTGGACAGAATAATTCACACAAAATGATCAATTTACCGAGGTATTTATTTCAGGATATTTATACAGGTATTATATTTTATTATTGACTAGCTGAATTACCCGTCGTAGCCAGGTTTGTCTATTTAAATTAAATTTGAATAAGATTGTTTAAATAAATATGTTATATTATATTAATAGTTAATTAAGCTGATGTTTATAGTTAATATAATATTTCTCTATAAATTAAATTAGCTGTAATTCCTGTTGGTATCAAAAAAACTAAACTCGTGGGCGTACTTAGTACTAGCTTCAAGGTACCTACATTACATTATTACGAATCGTGTAAAATGTTTTTTTCAGTTATACCATTGATTATAAATACTATTTAATAGTATTTATAAACAATGGTTATACCTTAGTTATTTATTAATAGTAATGTCTACTGCTAAAATTAATTTACTCATATAGCCGATGTTTATATAATATTGAAGTACTAGTAGTATCAAAGGTGTACTCTTAAAATGTTTTGGATTTCAATGTGTTAAAAAATTAAATTTTTCTTTCTTGTTATATAGATAATATCAAATATCTATAATATTGTAATTTCAGGAACTATTTTGGCGAAAATAATAAAATATTTAAATTTTCAACTCGCAATTATCGTAGACACAGAGGATGTACTTTGTAAGTTGATATACCTAATATCAGTTAAAAATATTAAAAATACATAAGACTTTTTTTTATAGCCGTTTAATCAAAAATAATATAATTTTGTTATTTCAGAACCTATTTTGGCAGAAAAAGAACAAATGAAAAAGTAGTATGTAATTATTGGAAGTATTATGATTTAAACAGCCGATCAAATGGGAACAAAGATGATAACCAAAAGAAAGTATGTATTAATAGTTAATAATATGCTGTAGTAGGTATTTAATAATTTATAACAAATTAATGTTTAGAACTTTTGGGATCATTATGACAAGATAGTTACAAGATTACTTACGACAATGACATTAACCACAGGATTATATTGCTTATGGTATCATTGCAAAGACCCAAAAACAAAGTGTCCCTAAACATTATTATAAAGTAATTCAAAATATTGCATACTACCAAACTGTAAATACATAAAATAATAAATAAACACAGCTAGTCCTGTTGAAAAGAATGAGAGTGCGACATCCTCATTAAAGCAAAACAACTTTTGTAATATTATTACATAAATGGTGTAATATCCAAATTATTTCCCCTTCCAACACACTAAAATTATAGTTATCATGCTTTCTGGTCCCAAAAACGTCGGGTGGTACCATAATGGTAATTTTATTTTTATTTTTATATGGTACCTAATAAAAACCACTCTAGACACCAGAAATTGAATTATTACGATTTTAAATATTTTTTTAATGAAACGACCTAAAAAAATGTTTACACAATCTTTTCTACAATAAAATATTATTATTTATTATTTCAACATAACATTTTGCTGTGTGATTGGTAATCTTTACATCACAGTGTCTGTACATTTTTTGTGACAAAGATCAAGAGTCCAGAAGAAAATTTAATCATCTAAAATATCTCAAATTACATACTTATTGTTAATTATTATTATTAAAAAGTTATAGTATGAAGTATAATATCTCATATAGACTTAAACAATGTACAATTGGTTTCTTATTATTTTTATTATTACATAATATTCATTTTTTTTTTTTTTTTAAACAATTCCTTCGGCAATTATATATCCATATTGCTTGTGTTTGTTTAGAAACACGTGAGTATGTGGGGTAAGGATTCGTCACTAAGAACCCAGGTGGTCACCCATCCAGGAGCTAGTGACGCCAGGCGATGTTTGACCACGGCAAACCACCGCGCCACACCATACCCCAAAATACAGTATACAACTAGTGTGCATTGCATATTCCAGGCCCAGAGGCAATTTTTTGTAACTGCATAACCTGATTTTACTGTTTGGTTTTAAACACATGTAAATAAGATGAGGATTCGTCACTAAGAACCCAGGTGGTTGCCCATCCGGGAACTAGCGACGATAGTCGATGTGTTGACCTTTAGGTCCAAAATTTAATTTTTTAACATACCAATACCATATCTATTATATGAGATAATTAGTACTTGTACGTCTATTTTTCATCAAGTTAAAGAATTTTTTTTTTTATAGCTAATAATAACAACAACACGTATGTCACTTAAAATATTGAATACCTAGGTAATAAATACATACGTGAACAACAATTTTTTTTTTTTAAGTTCTAAAATCTTAAATTTAAAAATTCCATTAGACTAGTCGAAAAAGTATACGATAAACACTAGTATAGATTCCAACACTCAACTAAAATAATACTTTAAAAATGATTGTATTTCTCAGAAAAATTACCTATCACCAGATCTGACAATTTGTCATAATAAATAACATATTATATTATCAACGATGCACACCATATTATACCGATTATAGCATTTTTTTTTTCCTAATGCATGATTTTGAAATTTATTTTCCAATAGATATTATACTAATACCAGAAAAAGCATGCCTTACAAGTTGTAAGTTACAACATATAAAAATTATTAAAGGAACTGAATGAAATAAGGAATGAAATTCCACAAATAGTAAAAAAATGGCACAAATTAAACGAAAAAATTATTTAGACAAAAGTCACAGAATAGTAAGCTTTAATCCAGGTGACCAAGAATTAATAAAATTTCCATTTTCACAAATAGGCAAAACGCCTAAATTAGCACAAAAATACAGAGGCCAATTTAAAGTAATTTAAAAATAATAAATAAATATCAGAATTAAATTATAAAGTAAAACTAATCTTCGATAAAAAACTAACTGAAAACATCATTCATGTTAGAAGAATAAAATCATATTATTACAAGTTAACCATACAACAAAAATACAAATTTAACATAATAACCAATTAAAATGTCATAATTTACAGATTTCTACAAGACTATAGAAACCTAAAAATAATACTAATAATCTAATTAAAAATCAATGTTCAAAAACAATAAAATAAAAATAAAAATTTTTAATTTATAAAAATAAATAAATGTAAGCTACAAGAAATTAAATGGATTATCCATTCAGATTCCAAATCATAATCATGAAATCCTTATACAAGGAATGGCTCATCTGATCATACTAAACCACCACAAAAACAAAATTCTAATTTTAAATAATTTACCAAATGAATAATGTCATTGAACACTATTGCCACAATCAAGCAAATATTCCAAAAGTCTAAAGAAAATGACAACAAAACATCAAATAAGAATAATACATTAGAGATTCTAATATCCAATCTCATACGTATTAAGTAGGTACTCCATAAAATACGTTCGATATTCTACTACCTACGTCCTACATACCTACAAGTTATCAAGAGAAGACATTTCTACAATAAATAATTATGCCAGGAAACGCTAGATGCTAACTTCATCAAAAATATAGACAACAATAACAACATATACAAATATTAAAAGGCATCTTCACAAATCTTACTCAATTTATCTCGCATATACAGCATGAAAATAAATTTAAAAAAAAAAACACTAAAGATAATAAATTTAAAGAAGACGCAACATTTCAACATTCAATCACAACAACAAAATGCCTTGATAAAACCAAAATCAAAAACATTCAATGAAACATCACCATACTAAACACAGGACTTAACATATCCCTACTATACCAAACTTTTGATTGGAGTATCAAAATATTAGCAAAACATTTTACTAATCTAACACAATGTCTCATGAATAAACAACATAACAATGTATTTAAAAAAAAAAAATACTCATGGGAAACAAAAAGTAGAAGTCTACGCCAATCACAAAAACAACAAAACCAAGTTGTATGGATACCACTAAAATATATATGAATTAAAAGAACTTTAAGTCATAAAGGATTTTATGATTGATTACAGGGTATAATTAAAGGGTAATGAGTGATAATGTGTACCTACCCTGTTTTGTGGGACACACGGTATATATATATATATATAAACATATGATAAATGCGTAAAATATTTAATTAAGTAATTTTTATAGTGTATTAAAAGAATGTAGTTTTTTTAAGGCATATTTAAGTGCATAATATATTTGATGAATTTTTAGTAAGTACATAAAAGTCCTAGCTCTACAGTTATTAATTATAACTTTTACTTCCAATCATGCCTACTTTCAAGTTTATTTTTTTAATCACAATCATAGTACAATCTTGTAATGTAATATTAAACAAAAGTATTCAAATATTTTATTTTGAAATTGAAGTCCTAAGATGAATATTTTAAGAATGGAATTTATAATATTTAAATTTTTTTACTTATCAACCCACAACTCTAATACTTTTTTATTGAGCATTACAATACTTTTTATAATAAGACTATTAACTATAACATGTTTAATGAAATTGTAAATTTGTATATAAAAATAAAATTTGTTATTTTAAAGATAATATTCATTTGATTGATGTGATATTTTAACAAAATATGTAATGACAAAAACATACTTTTTACAAGACTTATAATAATGTAAACAATCAACAATCAAGAACTTTTTTGACTTGATAACACTTAAGAGAATGTCAGTGCATTTATTTTTTTTCTCTCTGACCCACGCACAACAAAGGAATTAATATTACGTTCACTATGATCATAATAATTTCTAAAATTAGAGTGAAATGGCCTCTTTTAAAATTTTAAGATACTTATGATTAATACCTAGAGCATCTTATAGGCTATATTTGAAGCGTTTTATGAATACTTTAAAATACTCATAACTCACTTAACTCATAACCTAACCAAAGTATAATAAGCCCTAAATAAAAATCTAACCATTCATTTTTCTCTAATTTTAGAAATTATTATGATTATTGTGAACAAAAAATTTGATACATTGCGCATGAATCGGAGAAAAAAAATTCCACTGACATCCTCTTAATCGGCCTAACCAACCTTCTCTTTTTATTCTATCCCATAAGTCGAAGGTTGTAAACCTTACCTAACCCTGGTAGTATAACTCAAAGGGTCGAGTGACCTTTTGCAATTTAAGATCCTTTCCTACATATTCAGAATTGTTAACATAACTATTCTACCTAACTATTCCCCTTCCCCCCACCTAACCTAATCCTCTCTCTCTGCCACTACCCCTCTTTCTTCCTATCCCTATCACGCCCTCCTCTTCACCTATCTCACTGTCTCTCACAACCTCACACAATTCTCTCTCACTTTTTGTTCTGTTCCCCCACCTAACCTTATCATCTCCCTTTGACACTAACCTAACCTATATCTCTCACACTGACTCGTCTGACATTCCCCCTCTACTCGTTTTTCTCACACTTGCACCCTCTCATTCACTTTATCTCCTTATCCTTCATCCTATCTACCTCTCTCACTCCCTCTCACACTATCCTTCTCTCGCCATCTCTTTACAAGTCACTGTATTACATACCTTACCTAACCTAACCTAATCTTACCTTACCTCACATTATCTATCTCTCTTACTATACCTCCTTTTTTTTCTCACCCTTTTTCTCTCGATTTTTCTTCTGCTTCTCTACCATCCCTCTACACTACATCTCACTATCCCTCTCTCACTCTCTCTCTCTCTCTCTCTCTCTCTCTCTCTCTCTCTCTCTCTCTCTCTCCACCCTATCTCTTTATCCTTCTCTGCCCCCACTCTCACACTCCCAGTCCCTATAGTACCTACAGGTCATCGTACCTGATAATTGGAAAAATATTTAAATATCATTGAGGAAATTATTAAAAAAAAAAAAAATTTAATATTATACCTGATCAATTTCCTAATTTTTATCACGATTTTATTGATAACTTGAATAGTGTTATACCAGTGGTTAGAAACGAATAATTTAAAAATTGCAAGTAATCTATCCCCTGATCAATTAATAAATTAATAAAATAAAAATAAACCTACTGAAAAATAGAAAATCACTTACCTAATATCTGAATCTACTATAAAACTTCATCTTTGAAACATTGTTAATACATTTCACACAGGCTTCACAACGAATATGATATTTAGTTGACAAATCTTCATTGACGAATACCATCTCTGAAATTTCAATAAAATATTCAACAATATTTTCTGACCTATTCATTTTAGATTCTGAACGAAGTGATGAATGTATTGATTTTACAATGATGTGTGTGTGTGTTTTTTTTTTGTGTGTGTCTGTACAGCATAACTAATCGAAATAATGCTTCAACTTCAAACGTTGGAGGTGGTTTCCGATATAAAAGTGAATGTTAGTGTAATCTATATACAGTTTAATTTTAGAGTTATTTATAGACCACTGAAATTTTAGATTTTTCTGAAAATTTTTTTTTGAAGTGTCGATAAAATTTTTTTGGCCCTATAAAAAAACTTGAAAATTGAATACAAAGTTTCTCATAAGTTATTCTTATAGTAATTAAAAATTATAAGAATACATAAGAACAATTTTTTTTATAAGCGTTTATAGTTCAAATTTTTAGGAATTCTGACGAAAACACGAAATTTGCAAGCAATTTTGAAGTTGAAAATCAAAAAATGCTTGTGTTTATAACTAAGGATTAAAAATACAACACTAAGTTTTCCATACGTTTTCCCTCAAGTAGGTATAGAGAAAACTCGAAGCATCATTATAGTAAAAATTTTAAGTGCGTTTGAATTTTAAACTTTTACGAAATAGCGTAACGATAACAATTTATCCTCAAACGATTTTAAATATTTGTTATCATTCAAAAAGTATAAGTCGTAGATACTTGAAAATTTTACCAGTTATTTAAATTGACATTTTCTTTACATGATTTAATTTTCAAAATATTTTGACTTTTTTTGAGATATTTATAGATAGCTGAAATTTTCAATTTTACTGAAAAATTTTTTTTGAATTTTTGATAAAATTTTTTTGGCCCTATCAAAATACTTGAAATTTTAATATAATGTTTCTCATAGGTTATTCTTATAGTGATTAAAAAATTATAAGAATACCTAGGCACAAATTTTTTTTATTAGCATTTGAAGTTCAAATATTGACGAAAATTCGTCAAAACCATGAATATATATTTTTTTTGTGTCTGTCATCACGTTTTGGGGCAGTAAAAGTGCTTCGATTTTTGACTTCAGTACGTTATTCGATCAGAAAGTGAATCTAGTTGGTACTTTGGTGGTCAAAAGTATTCATAATATTTTTGTAAATTATCGGGATAAACAAACTATAAATTAAGGGGAAAACGGGAAATTTTACGCACAATCAGTTTTCGACAAAATCGATTAAGTTGAACTATTCATAGGTATATGCAATTTTCGGTCATTATTAGTTTTTTTTAAATTAATATCGATAAAAATTTATTTTTTGGTTAGAAAATCTTGAAAATTTAATATAAGGCTCTTAACATATTGTTACAATAGCAGTTGAAAAATAAATTCATAGTCACAATTTTTTTTAAGCATTCAAATTTTGAATTTTGACAAAATACGTAAAAATCACGAAAATTCGCAAGTTGTTTAAAGCTATTATTTCATAAAAATTTTCTGTTTAAATCTAAGATTTGAAAATTTAATACAAGATTTCTTACAAATTTGTCAATCTTTATCACAAAAAAAATGTCTCCCGGAAATTCGAAATTAAATTGTTATTAGCATTTGAATTTCAAATATTGACAAAAATTCGTCAAAACCATGAATAATTGCAAATTATTTTGTAGTTCAAAATTCATAATATTGTTTGTATTTATATCTAAGGTTATAAAATTTAATACTAAGTTTTCCGTAAGTTTTGTTTCAAATAGCTATAGAGAAAATTTGATGCGTCATTATATGAAAAATGTTTTGAGCGTTTGAGTTTTAAATTTTTATGAAATCGCGTAATGATAACGATTTATCCTCAAACCCGGTATATGCATATCTATGATAATACAGGGTATTATGAATTATGATAACTACATACAATGTTTTTGGAAAAATTGATTAACCACGCCTTATGCAAAATGCGTCTTAATTGAAAAATAAAATATTTGTTTCAAAATAGAATATATGATAATATTTAAATATAATATATCCTAGACTGACAAATCATCTCCGTTCAGAATCGTTTTTTGAATACAATGATACCTATCATTGCATTCAAATTTAACCTACCCTTGTCAGAGGTCCACCCCACCCCCTAACCTGTACAGCAGAGCGACATCCACTTACCCACTTTTTTTTTATCATTACAGATAAAATATAGCTAAACAATCCATTTAATGTTATTATATGTTTTGATTATTTTATTCAAGAACTTATTAATTTTATATAACTATAAAAACATTATACCTACTGTATGGCTACTACGCTACTAAAACTCTAGTACCGATTCATTTTTATTTTAATAATTTTTTATACAAACTTTAATTATTATTGCGTATTTTAGTTTGTTTATTTATTTTATTTCAAGAATTCATGAATATTATAATTATTATTCTATAATAATTTTTGAAAGATTAAGTTTTATAAAATGAATAAAAATTCGATTGCAATAAATTAGAGTTTGTTTATTTACCTAACCTTACGTAACTTCATAATAAATAATGACTGTACAATTTTGAAGAAAATAATAACTCCTGTGTGTATGTATTAGGTAGATACACTATTTTAACAGATATTTATTATATGTATGATAACATTGATAACTAAGTTATAATATATTTTTCATAACCGCTTAGTTTACCACTCAGTGATCAATTCTTTTAGCCTTTAGGTCATAGGGCTTTATAGGTGTACCTACAATGTAATAACTTAATAAGTAGGTACCTATGATATTAGATATAAGATAAAGAATAAAGATTATAAATAACTATAAATATCTATAATATACATAATTTATCGAAATAAAATATATTTTATTCTAAATTCCTGACATCTAACGGTGGATTTGGAACAAATTACCATTTACGAATTAAAATTGATCCCTGTGAGTTTTGGATACTGAAGTTATAAGTTAAAACAGATATTACAATTAACTAATTAAACAAAAATTGAAAAATGCCGATTACAAACACATACCTAGGTTATAATTATGAAATTATAATTATTATACATCTGGTGACCTGAAAAACGACGCAGCGCGTTTATATTATTCGATCTCGCGTATTTCTTAATTTCGCGCTTAGAAATAAAATATGCGTCAACGATACTTGGAACTTGGGAATATATTTTTCGTGACGTTAAATATTTATTTAAAGCCTAACATAAGATTCAAGCCTCAAAAGTATATGAAAATAAACTTACCTCAAACATCGACGCTTTTTCGGGGTTTTGGTGAAATCCGAGACGTGTATGGGTACACTCCGATACCGACGTAAGAACGCGTCAGATACTTAATTGAAGTCTGAAAATATTATTAACTATGAAATTAAAATTATATGAAAACAGAATATTTTTAGTTCATGTTTGATCTAGTGCTCATTGAAATTATAATTTTAGAATCTTTAATCGACTGTCATTTCTGATTCTGAAAAGACAATTGCCACAGATTATATTATGTTACGCTAATAGGATAAATCCAAAGATATGTAATATTTCAATAAAACTTCTATTACCAAGGAGGTTCACGTTTATGAATAATGTTCATTTAAATAATTAAATGTGATACAACAATAACCAAAAAATATTTGTAATTTTAAATTTAAATTATAATAATATAATATATTATTTTTCTTAGCCTATTTTTGTTTGATTATTGATTACGATCGTGCTTCTTTATGCATTACAGGTATTATATAACTAAAATAATCCAATTAATGTTTAATTTTTATCTTCCCTACCTAGTTATAATGTGTTAATTTATTTTTTTTTTAAATATTTTATTCAAGATCTTATTATTTCTTCACTAGTTCACTAACCACAACAAGTTATCCACTAAAACTCGGATACCTACCGGTTCGTTTTTATTTTAATAACATAAAGATTAATTATAATTACTTGTATTAATGTTTATTTATTTTACATCGATAATTTTTAAAAATATTATTCCAATTTATTATTTATTCATTTTTGATATATTGTGTTTTTTTTAGAAATTAAATAATAAATGCAATTTTAATAAATTATTGAATTAGGTACCTACGTAAAATATAAAATAACCTATTCATGAAAAAAACCTAGACATAATTAATTTTTTAAGAAAAACAAAATTATTCAATCTTATATAAAAAAATAATGTTTTATCGTAATTAAATAACTTACCATTGTATCAGTACCTACATATTATATTATATCATTATCGTAAATAAGTGTAACAAGTGGCCTTTGTTGTCGATGTGAATATGCTCATTAAAAAAAAATATATATATATAAAATTGTTTACCTATAAATCTGTAAAAATTTAATTTAATTTTAAATGGTTTAACTTTTAAGCAATATGAATTAAAAATATAGTTGTTGGCTTATTGTATATATTATTTTGTATAATATTATATAACCTAATAAATACCGAATGCAATTCATTATATTAATCATTTTCTGATAATTTCTAATGTACAAAACTTTACCAACCATAAATTTTAATTTAATTGTGTTATTGTTCTATGAAATTTTATTATTAACAGCTATTAAAAATGCAGAATTTAATATTACAAATAAAGTAATATTGGATGGTTAAATACTACACCTTCAGTGATAAGTACATGAATATGAGAACAGTAAGTAGGTACTTAGCAGCTACACAGGTGCAATTTTTTACAAGCTATATTATTATAATATTTTTTAGACGTTTTACCATTGAAAAACACACATGACACATTCAAACAAATTAAATGAATGTTCACAAAATTTCATTGAGCTAGTAGGCGCCAATAGAAACTTAGTGTGATTAAATAACTGACTCTAATAATAAATAATAATTTTATGTTGATCTCAACGATCTCGTGTTTATATGAACTTTATGTTACAAAACAGTTTATATTCTGTTTACAGATTTAGATAATGAAGATATTGATGATAGTATTAAAGACAAGGACTGGAAGGAAAATAAAAGCTCAGGAACATCATAAGAAAGGTCTAAAATCAGAATTTGATGACATTTTAACTAGAACAAGGTGTCATAGTAATACAAATTTAATAAAAATACTATCGGTCAAATGGTTTTATAGAGAGATATTAAATTAATCAAAGTTAAAAAAGAATTCCCTGATAAATTGTTTTTACAAAAATTTAAACAACTTATGGGCAAGCAAATTATCAAGAAATCATAGTTTTAAAGAAAAATAGAAATTCAAAAATAAAATTATCAAACATACATAACATATGAAATTTGCGTTTATTGAAAAGCCTGAAATCTTACAAATAAAATAGATTTAATTTTATCTCGCAAAGCAAAACTTATTCCAGATACTTATTATCATTTTTATAAAAACTTAAAAATATCTGAAATTGATAATACTTATAACAAATACTAATAAAATAATAATAATAATAATAAAAAATAATGAAGATGGTGATTAATTTATATAATAAAATTAGACTTATTATTTATTTATTTTCAAAGCCATAGGTAGCATAATATTATTAAACAAAAGGCCATGATAATTATAATGAGTAACTTTATTTTTTACATTGTATTTCAAACAAGTATTACCTATATTATTAAAATAATAATAAATTATTCAAATTCGTACATAATGTTATAGTCTTGTACTCTTGTTGTTCAAAAGCATTTGATAATTTTATAGTCATTATCAGTTTAGAATATATTTTTTTTAATTTGTCATATTATTTGTTACTTTGATACATAAAAATAAGCTTATTGACTTAAAGACAAGTAGTATTTTATTTTTTATTTAATGTTTTATAGTAAATTATTTTTAAAGATATTGATTACATTACCTACCTACAACTATTAAATGATTAATTTTCATCCTTATATATGTTACCTGTACAATTACAAATTATAACACAACAATTTTAATCCAATTTCAAAAAAACTAACAGTTAATAATATTTTATTATTCATTAATAATTTAAAGTTCAATTCTCCAATAATTGGATATATGACACAAAAATAAACATAGCTTAAATTCAATACTGCCATATTTTGTTATGTCTGAAAATCAATTTCTATATGCAATACAGCCACATATCAAAATATGACAGTCTTGCATTTACTTAAAAAATTGTAAAAGGCCATAATAAGTCTGACTTTTTGGGTTCAAAGGAATATTTTATTATATTTGAAAAGTCACAATATAAAGTAGTTTGTTTAAAGTACCTATTGTAGTTTTTAGTTTCAAATGCATAGGTGAAGAACTCTTTGCAAACATCACCATTTTAAAAGTGTACGAACGTGTAGGTACCTCAATTCTTTTATAATATTAAGCCGCAAAAGAATTGGTATTAAAACAAACTTACCTTAAATATCAATTGTTTTGGGCTTTGTTAGAGTCCGCGACGTGTATGTACTCCGACGCTGAAATGGAAACGCATCAGATACTGATGAATTGAAGTCTAAAAATAATGTGATTTATGAAAAAAAAAGATTAAATGGAAAACAGGATGTTTTTCGTTCATGTCTACATTGCTATCTAATTGAAATGTTAAAATCTCTAATAGACTGCGTTCTCCGAAACGACTTTGACAATCGCCATGGATTATATAGTACTAAATCAATAAGAGAAATCCATAGATACCTAGGTATATATTATAATTATGGTGACCAGACGTACTTATTTTATAAGGACAGTACTGTTTTTTGGTAACATGTCCTACTGTCCTAAATAAATGGTCGAAGTATACTTAAATGTACTTATTTTTAATAATTTAATAAATGGAAATGGAAAAAAAATTACCTAAATTCAAATTTAAGGGATTTAAAAAAATGTTAAAAAAGTTTTAATAGGTACCGTAATATAGTGTTAATATTGTTATCACGGCTTTAGATACTATCTAATAATAATATAAATATAATAATAATAATCTAAGTTCTAAAATTGTCTTTTATTAAGTATTTATTATTATAAGTTTTGTTTTTCATGAAAATCACATAATGAGTAGAGTTACCTATATATAAAAACACATATTTTATTTTTCACTGTTAGTAAGATTAAAAATCTGTGATGCATATTTATGTTTAAAAATAAATAAATGAGTTTAAATTAATGTTATATTGTTAGGTAATTATATTGATATATATATACACATAATGTATTAGCCTATATTATAATGTACTGTTTTTTCTCTTTTAATATCTGGTCACCATAATTATAATACATGAACTAAGATAAACATGGCTATGGGTTGAGAATAACTCGAAGCCAGGCTCCTAAATAAGAAGACTAGCCCATGGTCAGCCTTTTCTCCATATCTTCAAATCCAATATATGTTAATTTGTTTGTGTTTACAGACAAACTTTCTCTCAAAAAAATTTCGTCAAATACAAGAATACCATGACGTTCTTCGTTTTTAAGTAAATCAATTTTTTTTTTCAATAATTGGAAAAATTTATCATCAAATCCACACGTGGTATTCACTAATGAAAGATATCTTTTTATTGTTTTAGGTGATGGCAGTGGTAGAAATTGTTGCTTTCTTAGAAACTTATACTCTTTTGGAGATCTAAACAAGTATTTAACATTTCATTTAATGAATACATAAAATATATTTTATGTTGATCCGATAAATTACCTTATATGAAGAAGAATACAGAGCAAAATCCAATTGTCTGTATATCTTCTACGAGTCAGATTTGAAGCTTTACTAGTTGATATAATTTCTTGAATTAGTGTACGCTGAGGTTCGTTTAAATTTGACTGTTGTAATATATTTTGGATAGAAGCATCAGTTAACATTTTCATTTCTTCATTTTTTTTACTTAGTTCAGATACTACATTATTAATAATATTTTGTTTCCTACAAATAAAATAAAAATGTTGAACATACTAATCAAATAAAATAATATTACATCAATAAAAATTAACCTGAGATTAGATTTTTGAAGACTGTGCTTTGATTTCACCATTTGTTGCAACCTTGAAGCACGAGTTGGTGTAAGTGTTGGTCCAATATATTTTTTTTGTCCACTGCCAAGGCGCTTTCTGTAAACTCTGAATAGCGCAAACAGTTTTTTGCACCTATTACAGTTGTGGTTGTTACCAGAAATTAACATAGGACATTGAACATGACGCCAAACATTAGTTATATCCAAATTTGTATGATTCATAATAACTCCTAAATGTGATGAAAAACTTGAAAATATATCCTCATTGAAAATGTAGTTAATTTCTTAGTACCTTTAAAATTAACTGGACTAGGACCACCTTTACATGTTTGAATTTCATTTAAACAACACAAAGTTTCTTCAATTAATTGTGAAGAAAAGGGAAAATAAATTTTTGTCATTTCAAAATCATCCAACTGTACAGGGATATTTAATACATAGCACTCAACATTTTCATCTTTAGTAAATACTAATTGTTTTTCAATAACAGCCATTTTATTGTAACCATTTGTACGCACAAAATAAAACACAATTGTATCATCTTCACATACACTATTCCAACCAATAGGTAAAACTATATGTTTGTAATTTTTCACAAAATCATTATAGGAATTAACCATGTCAGATATTGGAGACTAATAAAAAAAGTAAAAACAGATAATTAAATTTTATTTAGTATTTTTGGGTTCTTTTTTTAGGGGAGGGGAACTATTTTATTTATATTTAATATTACTTCATCATTTTGTGGATATGTTAACAGTTCTGGCAAAATTTCATTTATTGGAGACCACTTTAGTTGTTTTCTACAAGATGGTTGAAGTGGTAAAGACTAAAAAAAAATCTTAGATTAGAAATACTTAATACATTATCATACCTTAGTTTAGGTTTGTAAGGTTAAATAGTTAAATATTTTAATTATTATTTAATTTACCTCATACATAGAAGATTGTAGCATATCAGAACAATAATAGTTACTATTTGATGTTGAAGGTTTGTTATAAACTTCAACGTCTTCAACACTTAGAGAATTACTAGTAACAATAACATGTTGATCTAAAAATAAGATGAATTGAATAGGTAGATTTTTTTTATATAATATACATAATATTACATATATCCATATAATTAAATCATTACACTTACCATTGATTTCAAAAATTGAAGGAATAGCATTTTCTTTTAGCCTAGGTTTAGTAGCAGACAGTGGAATCACTATATCAGATGAAGAAAATGAAACATTATTATCTGTAGAACTTGAACTAAAAGAAAAAAAAAGTATTTAATATTATTTAATTACCAAACAAATTAGAATAAACAATGGTTGGGATTAATAATTATTATAATTATTCAAATAATATAATACCAGACAGTAACACGGTACAGTTACTTCTGTTTAATACTGGCATACCTATTATAACTACCAAAATAATTCCTTATAATATCGTCATTAGTAAAGTGGAGTTCACACAAATATTTCACAGTAGTTTGTTTGTGGTTTACTTTTGATACAATTTTGGACCATATTTCAGAAGTATCTTTATTTTTCGGAGCTTGAAATATCGAGTACTTTTTAATGTGCTTTCGACTTTTACACAGTAACACAGAACAGTTGTTAACCATTTTTAAATTTTTTACGGAGGTAATAACGATATACACAATTTAAAACAGTATGCTTAAAGCATGTACAGTATAGAATGATATTATAATGTGTTAAAATAACCATATTTATGTTTTATTTTTGAAATATGTATTTATAGCATGCAAATTGTGTTTTAATTAGGTTGCAAAGTTATTCCATAGATTGCGCCAGATCCACTTAAAGGAGCGGCGTAACATTTACTGACCGTACCCCTCATACCCGCCCACCCAACAGTGTCCAGTCCTGAATATCTCAGTTCATGCTAATAAACAACCACTTGCTTTTTACTGACTATTGCTGTTCAACGACTAATATTATTTTGAGTTTTTGACTGTTTTTAGTGTACTCTTAAGAATATTAATTAATATGGCTAATAAAATAGACGATAGTGACATATTACAGTTATTAGATATACCATCAGGATCTGAAGATGATTTTGAAAGTGACATTGATGATGATCAACTAGATTTATATAGTAAACATAGTAATTTATTAGAAGAACCAGATATTACTACCTTTGAGGGATTAATATCTCAGGAGTTTTCTTCTGAATCTATTGTCGACGAAGATGTTATATTTCCTATTCTAGAACCTGTTGTAGATAATAGTAATTTTTCTGATATAAATATTTCATCCCCCTCAACATCCACTGAACCAGTTATAAGAAAACAGAATGTTTCAAGTAATAAAAAAACCAGACAATCTAAACAAACAATCCCATCTATTGCATCAGTACCTTTTATACCACTAATTGAAGTGAAAAATGTTGTTTGGACTGAAGGTAACTTTCCAGCAATAAATACACATTTTCTTGGCAATTCGGATTTACCTAGTGATATTCTTGAATTAGAAACACCTTTTCAAATATTCAAATATCTTTTTACCTCTGATTTATTAGACCATATATGTATATATGTTGTGAAACATATAAATATGGTGTACAAAATAACTCTAGTACCCCCTTAAAAATTAATAACGAAGACTTACAAAAATATATTGGTATTCTTATAATTATGAGTTTGGTTAATACATCTAATATAAGAAATTATTGGTCCCCAGTATTAGGTAATGATTTGATAAAAACTATAATGACTATAAATATATTTGAAAAAATTAGAGTTAATCTTCATTTTAATGATACCTAATTTGTCAACTTCTACTGGTCCTGACAGAGATAAAATACATAAAATTAGGCCACTTATTGAAACGCTAAGAAAAAGATTTAGTTTTATACCAATTGAAGAAAATTTGGCAGTTGATGAACAAATATGTAGTACAAAAGCACGAAGTTCACTCAAAGTATATATGCCCAATAAACCTCATAAATGGGGTTACAAGTTTTTTGTTCTTAGTGGTGCCTCAGGTTTTGCATATAATTTTGAGTTTTGTTCAGGTCAAGAAAATAATAGTGAAGGTAGAAAAGCAAGTGAGCCAGACCTAGGTGCTAGTGCAAATGTTGTTATGCGCCTTAGTAGAGTTATACCTAATAAACAAAATTTTAAATTATTTTTTGACAATTATTATACTACTTTGCCACTGTTGGTTTATTTAAAAAAAAGAAATATATTATCTTTAGGCACTGTAAGAAGAAATAGGTTAAAAAATGTAATGTTGCCAGATGATTCTATTCTTATGAAACAACCTAGGGGCACTACTGCCCATTGTATATCCAAGGTGTTAGATACAGACATAGTTGCTGTCATATGGAAAGATACAAAAATTGTAAGTTTGCTGTCGACATTTACTGCTATAGACCCAGTTGTAAAAGTAAGTAGGTTTGACAGAAAACAAAAAAAAAGAATTGAGGTTGATTGTCCAAATATAATACAAGTCTATAACAGACACATGGGTGGTGTTGATTTACTAGATGGGTTACTTGGGCGTCATAAGATAAAGATGAGGAGTAGAAAATGGTACATGAGAGTTTTCCACCATTTATTGGATGTAACTGTAGTAAATTCTTGGCTTCTACATAAAAGGATTCAGAAACAGAAAGGAAATAATAGTGTGCTATCACCATCAATTTTTTTTGGGATGTTATATTACTCCTTATTAAGGGAAAAATACTTAAAAACATTTTTTGGTATTTTAAGTCCCTAAAAAACCAATTTTTTAGTTTGTTGCCCGTGAGCAACACTATATGCATTTACGGGTACACATAATTAATTATTTAATAAATTTAAAAATGAATATCTTTAAAATCTCCGTATGCAGTTTAAAAAAATCTGTATGTACTGATTAACTATTGATACTTTGAATTATGACATCGTTTGTACGCAACTATTCAAAATTATCTGAGTAAATAAGAATACAATTTCAATTCTTATTGATTCGCATTAATGATTACCATTTGTCACGAGATTTATGAAAAATATAAAATAAAGCGTTGAATTAAGAATTAAGAATATTAGCAATTAGCAAAACATGGCACCAAAACTTTAAAAGTAGCATTAAAATTCTAAAATTCTTCAAATATGCAAAAAATAACAAAATAAAATTTCATATTTAGAGTCCGTGGTGCATTAGATAAATGTACAGTCCACTGCTATTTTTATCTCTATCCTATAATAAGTAGCAAATGCTATAAAATCCGAACCCTGGTTATAACTTAAAAATTATAATAGACCTACTATTGTTTTGAACATTTCCTATATCGTACACTCGTACGTGTGTAAGACGGAGACAACACATGTGGGTTAGACGTCCTCTTAATAATAAAACTATAAGTATACTATAGGTACCTATATAGGTAGCCATATATAAGTAGGTACTCAGTATGACACTACTCACTACTCAAATACTATAATTATATTTATATTGTATTTTTCTATAAACACTTAATTAGTTTATTATAGTAATAATATTGTCCTTCTAACAATACCCACCTAGTACCAACCCACCCACCCATATTTAAGGTGTTGCTTGAGCAACACTTGGACCCTAGGTTACACGCCACTGCATTGATGCAATTGTTGTATAGGTAATACACGAGTGGCGGCTATCACTGACGATATTCACCTTAGCACAGGGGCGTCATTTCAACTTTTTGAAAGACATGCGCTAACAATTAAAAAATGGGCCAAAAAAATTCCAGCATTTTCACCACGAAAAATTGGTCAAAAACAAAAAAATTTTGTATCCAGCCTAAAAACGTATTTCTGTTCGGATCTTTATACTTACTAGCTAATAATTTTGGATATTGTGTTTCTACCTAATAGTAGTAGATTAGTACTTAAATATTGAAAAAAAAAAGTTTTCGCAAGATGCCCGAATATACATCCTGTTATGGTAATGCATCACACTTCGCTGCTAATAACTGTAAATTTATTTCAACTGTTAAGTTCACAGGATATACTAGATAATGTTTGAAATCAAGAGACAATGTGGAGTGGCAAAATTTTTCTTTTTTTTACAAAATATTTCAAACTGAAAAGTTTTTTGTTTTCGCATGATGCACGCGGTGGATGAATATTGTGTTATCTATAAAAATTTTTTTCTGTTACCTATAAACTTATTTACATGAAATGATGTAAATTTTTTTTTAATACCGTCTTTATTTTATTATTATTTACTATTTAGGTACTATTTAATATTGAGCTTTTTTTATTTGTTTTACATTATTATTATTATAACTTAGGTTATATAGGAAATGGTACAAATCATGGAACAATATTAGGTAATGGCGCAGGGAAAATGCCAAAAATTTATTTGATGTGATTATTGGTACCGGGGAAACGTTTTCCAGGCTTCCACAGAGGAAATATATCTAAATTTAAATTGTATAACTTATAGACACTATTGTACCTAAAATATTGTATGTAAAACAAAATCTGAAAAGTTATCCTCAGTCACATATAAAACCAAATATTCTTATATTTCATTCAAATAATACATTATTAATTATATATTTATATAACATGATCATAGTCGCTAATCTTATTAAGGCCAAAAGAAAGAAAAATTATTCGCCCCACACAGAAAAATTATTTTTAGGCCAAAATGCAATCTTGATAAATTTTAGGTATGCATAAGCATACTGTGCATCACCTCAAATCACACCTCTGCATTATCATAGAGCCTTAATTATTTTATTATAGTTGTAAATCTTAATATATTATATAATGGATTAGGACTGGCTTTAAAATGTAAGGGTATCAACTGATCCCTTTTGTTAGCGCTGTACTGTGGTATAGGTGTTGATCAGTAAGTTGTTTTTTAAATATTTTAAAATCGATTACTGCAACATTTTGTGTTACATTTATAGAAAATGAGATTAAAATATATTTATTATATTCTAAGAAAGAAAATCCATCACCAAGTTGTTTCAATTTATTCAAAAGTCTAACAATTTTCGAACTAAAATATTGGTTGTGTACACATAGACGTACAGTGTTTAAGTTATTGCTTAAAATAAGGTTTAAATTAATGTATAATCAGAAAATTATTAATAGGATTTCGGTCTTAACTGACATTATGGATATTTAAAAATGCTTGTAACATTGGCAAATCAGGTGTATTGTGTAAATGTATACAATATAATATCTATACATAAACACACAATTACATTTCAAACTGTACGGACATTGGATATTCACCAACTGTGTTACCATCACAATTTACGTCACGACGTAAGCTAACAACTGAAATCTTATTCAACGCGAATGAGTGAAAATCATCATATCTTATTAATCACTGTTGATTTTCAATTGGTTATTGTTAAATTCTTATGAATCCCTTTCAGGCCTTTCAGCAAGAATTATGGATCGAAAATTCAAAATGTCAAATATAGTTGAAAGAGGCATTTAAAATGATCGATATAAATTATTTTTTGTACCTAACATTGAGATTGTTAAGTTGTTAGTTTTTATTTGGTGAATTCATTTTGGATTTTCAACTAAATTCATTACATATTATTTTTATTAGCTTAAATAGTTTTGATCGTTTATGAATTGGTTCCTGATTTCTATACTAGTTAATGATGATAGCTTAACATTTGATTTATAATTTTTTTTGTCTAGCCAAAACTGCAGTTCTATATAAATAACAACAGTAATAAAATTTTTGTCTGAACACAAAAATTAAATTAAAAAAAGTTTAGACAGCTGGAAATAGATAATAAAGGTTATCAGCAGAATAATTTCACAATTTTACCAACGGTGGTCTCAAAGTGGATGAATCATGTATTCCAAATAATGAAGGTTTTTTGCACAGTATAAATAACACGAAGGAAGAAAATCATTGAGCCCTTTGCGTTCAAAAAGTAAATTTAAGTACAACCGGACTGAAATATTATTATATGTAATTTAAAGAACATCAAATTATAGGAACTACTATGCAATTGATATCAAAGTTTATAATTTTTTCCATTGTAATTTGTGAGTACCTTTCATGTAAAAGTTATTTGTATCTGTGATCATCAAATAAAAAAAACTTAATTCAATACTGACAATATAATGTGACTGGCAATGTTTTTACTCAGGATTATACTGTCTACTAGCACGTACTCTAGGCGAGAACATTATTTAGCACGAGCTCTGGTTCAAATAAATTATGCGTAGGTACACTGAAAACTTATTATGGTGTGGCTTATGTTGACGATTTATCGTAGGGTAATCAGACAGGAAAAAAACTGTCTCGGACGCAAAATAAGCAAATATACGCCATCTGCATTAATAATGTATCTATAGATAGGTATAACTTCTTAATACTGTGAAAACTGAAAACTCAATACATCAACTTAGTAGCAGTATTATAATATAAATGCTTTGGGAATGTCTCATTTTATTATATGTTTTATTATTTGTATTAACACGTGTACTTATTACGAAAACCGATATTTTGTATTATTTTTTTTGTCATTCGTGAAAACTCTTAATATATTTTATCCTATCAAGTTAACTTTGTATAAAATAGTTAAATTACCGTGTTTGCAAGTTACGTTGTAATGAATATAAGAATCAAATTCAGATATAATATTGAAATTTGTTATTATTACTAATATTAATATGCTTAAACCTAGCCACCTAGGTAAATAATAATATATGTATTATTTTTTTAATTTAACAATAATTATTATGGTTGGATCGTATTGCAGTATGGTTAATAATGTTAATATACTATAATATGTACATATATAACTCCACGTTTTCAATATATATTTATTATTTATTTTCTATCCTTTATGGCAATTATAATATATTTATTTAGAGATTAAAAGTTTGTGAAGTACAATACTCAATGTTATAAAAACCATTAGCATTAATTGAAGATAATATACGTATAACTTGCACTAAGTACCTATCATAATAATTAATATTATATACAATTTATTCACAGTTAGTAGGTGTGTTACTACCAACTCACTTGGTGAATACACAACGCCATCTATCTAACTATAGGTTCGAATGTATTATTTAAAAAATTTAAAAATCTTGTAGCATTACTGATATTCTATATCTTACTTATAATAATTTATTTTCATTTCATCCTAAAAGCACAAATCAACATTAATATTTTATAGTATTTTAAATATAATATTTAATCCGGTTAAATCATTTTTTTATATTATGCTTATTTTATGTTTTGACACATTTTGTATCTTTCATAGTTAGTTATTATAAATATATTTATGATACCTGCAGGAGACCTACCTAAAGTATTAATGTATTTGGTTTAATATCGTACTTCTTTTTTCATATATATATATATATATATAAATTATAAATTAAGAATAATATTATGCTTTATTTAGGACCGATAGGTTTTCAAAAGAAAAAAAATGCTGAATGATTTCATTAATCAAAAATCAAGTTACCTATTGATAAAATATCAGAAGAACGTGTTTCACCACCGTGTTGGCTCCTTCTTACAAATAACGTACATAAACTTAGAAGAACCAGATAACTTAAAATTTAAATGTAATGGGCAAGAGCATTATTTGTATTTCGATTTTCATTTAAAATTTTTAATGAGTTATGAATTTATATCTACCTATGTAGAATTTTACAAATTAAAAATGCTAACAAAGCATCTTAAAAACCATCGAATAACCACAGATTATAATATTCTTACCTTCAAAACTGATAATAGGTCAACGTACTCTATTAAAGCTAACAACACAAAATAGATTCTACTGAACAAAAATTTGCTATGTTGACATGTTGTATGTTTGTAAGACGGGACAACACGTCATGCGCGTGTGATGTCATCTTAGATAATATTATGTACAATATACGACATAAATGATAAATACAAATAGTTATTCAAATGTTTATAATGTTTATATGTCAGATATCAGTACCAATGCGCTATTTAGATACGATAGTAGAATTCCACACATTCAGCCATTATATTTATACTATATACTTTACTGCACAATATTTTAACGAGTCATCATACCCTTAAAAAAAAGTTATTAAAGTATAGAAATACATCATCTCCCTTCTTATATCTTTTGCCTTCTTCAGTTATCCCGATCCTATTTCAAATATCAACGAGTATTACCTAAATAAAATATTTTAATTTGTTAGTTAAAACTACAAAACTTCAAAAGTAATATTAAAAAATCATTTTATTCCAGGATTTGAATTTGAACTTTCCAAAATATATGCTCGATGGTCAAGGTTACAAATATTTTTTTATTTTATTAATATTATATTGTATAAATACACTGTTAATTTGTACCAAATAAAAACTCTATACACTCAATCAGGGCCGGATTAAGATTTTTTGCGCCCCGGGGCAAACCTACCTAAAATTAAGAACTACTTTTTAATAATACATAAACATAACATTGTTTTACTATAATTTGGCATTTATTATATAATATTAGAAATATATTAAAATTATATGAAAACAATCTTTTTAATATTACTATATTCCTAAACAATGTAAATACATTTATTAAAATAACAATTTTGTAAACATGATTTAATATTTATTTAATTATTAATTATTATTATGGCGCGGACTCTGTGACTGTAGTTATTATTTGTAATTCAGATATAGATAAATTCGTGAAAACGCGTATGTGAGTTTGCGCGCCGTGTACACTGTCGTAATCGCTAATAGTTTTTTCACTCTAAATGGTACCCACAATATTTCAAAACTTTGCGCCTTTAAAATCTTGCGCCCGGAGGCAGATGCCCCCTCTGCCCCCCTTTAATCCGGCCCTGCACTCAATACACTAATATTTTTGCTTTAATATTATACAAACATTGTCTACCTAGTTTTATTATAGTTTAAATTTATAACTACCTAAAAATGTTGCGCCTCAAGCAACAAAATAAAGTCTTTTCTGCTACAAATATACAATTTTAACAATATTTAAATAATTTATTTTATCATGTGTCATATTATTATGTATCGAATACCTACATATTTTTAAAAATTAAATTTTAAAAACAAAATTTAATTAAATTTTCACGGCCGTCGTTACAATTTACGGGGCCCGTGGAATAACTCTTTTAGCAAGACCTATTAAAAAATGTGCTGCTTTCCACACGAGCAATAATTACACTCCAGTAATCACACCCAAAAAAATGTAAGCATACGTTAAGTATTAATTTTACTTAATAGTTATTACCTTGCACTTAACCAATAGGCACCTCACTTTAGTATCTAAACATTTTGCATCAACACACACGCCGCGCAGTTGCTATCTCCCGGATGGGCGACCACCCGGGATATCCTTGCCATACATACACAAACACGTGTTAAAACCCTACCAACTCAAAAACCTACAAACAAAAATAACTAATCTAACCTCACAGCCAATGGCATATGTTGCCATGGGTTCCTCTTAAAAAAATACATATTATATAAGAATTATATAATGTTACTGTTGAGATCATCAAATGTGTCAATAATATCGACTACTATTTCTAGTTCAATTATTGATACCAAAAATAAATTTGGTTTAGACATTGGTTCTTCTTAAAAAGCATACAATTTACAGTGGACGAATTTACTCATTTAATGCTTCTTAATGAAAATGTTTCCTATCCTAAAAATAATATTTTTATAACTTATACAAATTACATGTGTTATAAATTATAACGTATGCATAAATAAGTATCTACAACATTTTTGTTTGTATAATTCATTATTAACAAACACACAGCTAGTAATATTATTTGTGTCCATCACTGGAATTAACTGTGTGTCTAGAAAAGCCCCTTAAAAAATGGCCTGAATCATAGTTCACGTATGCAATATTATTTCTGCAACATATACAGACTTAAAAGTCGTTTTTTTGCGAACTGCGTTAACATGTATTACTTTAATACAGGCCACAAGGTCCTGTGAATTGTGATAGAGAGGAAAGGTAATTATATAATATATTTCCACAATAATATTACACTGCGTAGAGCCATATTAATATTTATAAGGGATTGATAAGATGGAGACGGGGCATTCGAAAATAGACACACAGTGGCGCCAAACAGCTTGACACTAACGCTATGATTTACTATACATCTATGATAATATTATATACATTCTATCACTGGATTCAAGAGTCATATTGAATATTAAATATTTATCGAAGCTTTCGAAGCTTTAACTTGTCAGATTGGTATGTTTGAAATCGTGATCTGATGGTGACGAATCGTTATAATTTTAATTTATATATATACATATATAACTGAAGACCCCGCCATTATATTATAGAAAATTAGTATTAATAATAGGTACCAGTATCATTATAGTGGAATGATATTATTAATACTATTAGTATACCTACGCAAACATCGATGTCAACAGAACCTGCTGCAGGGACAGGATCAAGAGTGACTGCAGGAGTATTATAGAGGTGCTGCAGGATCAGGAGTCGTGCCGTCATCACAATTACCGCATACCTTATTCTTTATATACGCTGTTTTATAGGTGGAAGTTTGTGTGTAGGTACTAGGTGGTAGGCACATTTCCGATATTCCATTTGTGGTCGCCAACACCGTCGAATCGGGTTACTAGGTCGGGCGGCGGCCATCTAATACACGTCGGCCCTCGTAGTAAAAATAATAATATATTATAATTTATATTTTACGTCTTCTGGTACTGCTCGTTTTAGCAGCGGCGTCTCGGCGTAGTAAATCGTTTCGACCTAGTTCGGCATCGACCCCGCGACGACGCGACACGACCGTCCGCTTTCCGGCACATCTACACCTAGGTTAAAATACTTTGTTATATTCTATACAATATAATATACTTAGGCATATGACGTATATAAACTATAGATAGTTAAAATATTATAATATTATGTTCAAACGAAATTGCTTTGTTCGAAATAAGCACTATAAAACTGCGATGATCAAAATAACCCATCGTTTTACTTTTTACTGGAGAAACGTTTGTCCATATTATAAATATATTACTAAAATTTTCAAATTAAACCGAAAAAAAGCGGGTAAGTCGTGGATGTCGCTCTGCTGTACAGTAGGTTACAAGTGGGTTATTGTAATGGATGGAATTAAATTTGAATCCAATGATATTATATCATTGTATACGAAAAACGATTCTGAGCGGAGACGGTTTATCTGTCTAGGATATATTATAGATTATTAAAAATTTTCAAATCTTAGATTTAAAAAGAAATTTTTTTATGAATTTCTAGCTTAAAATAATCTGCGAATTTTTGTGATTTTTACGTATGTTGTCAAAATTCAAACTTTGAATGCTTATAAAAAAATTGTGACTATAAATTTCTTTTTATTTTTCAACTGCTATTGTAACAATATGTTAAGAGCTTTGTATTAGATTTTCAAGCTTTTCTACCCAATAAATAAATTTTTATCGATATTAATTTATAAAAAACTAATAATGATCGAAAATTGCAAATACCTATGAATAGTTCAACTTAAGTCAAATTTTTTTGAAAATTTCATGGTGGATAGAATACTATACTTATATAAACATTGCGTGAAAATTTCATGTATCTATGGTCATTTGTTTTAAAGTTACATCAAAAACCAAAATCGATTTTGTCGAAAACTGATTGTGCGTAAAATTTCCCGTTTTTCCCTTAATTTTTAGTTTGTTTATCCCGATTATTTAGAAAAATATTTTTTACTTTTGACCCCCCCCCCCCCCCCCAAGTACCAACTAGATTCGCTTTTAAACGTGATGACAGATACAAATAAAAAACAACACATATCATGGTAAAATCAATACATTCCTCGCTCCGCTAAGAATCTAAAATTGTGAACAGGAAAAAAGTTTGAGTTTTTCAAATGTTATTTTTTCGACGTTAACTCGAATTTTTTCATGAAACGCTAGTCGAATTTAAACGTCAACAATCGAATACAAATTTTGTTTTAATTATAATAGTTATAAACGTACAGGAGAACATCGATTTTGTGAAGCTTGTCGGTTTCCAAGCAGTGAATACTGAGTTTAATTTATAATTTACGATAGATTACTCAAGGTTATCACTAATAATTAGTAATTACCTATTGTTATTTGTTACTTGTTGTTGGTACTGTATCAAAATAAAATATATTATTGTAAATTCACATATACTTATACGAAACGTACACCTGTTATCATCACATTTTATGTCTGAAATCATAACAAAAAGTTAATAATTTATCTTAAACTATTACCGGATCTAGGCTCTACGCAAGTTAACTTTATGTTTTTTTTTAAATTAATCAATAAATTCAATAATTTTTAGTGTTATAACAAATAATAGTAGATTTAAAAATAATGTAAACCACCAAGTATGCCTATGTTAATTGTTCATTGGTTTCACTTTGTTAAATTTATTTTAGCATCGAAATACAGAGAAATGGTATAGTTGATTTTTTATAGTTGTATAAACCTATTACACAGATATGATCTAATTTTAGAGAAACCAATAAAATTGTATTTTCTTTTATAATCGTATATCAATTTGTAGTTATAAACTGAATTTTAAACAAAATATTTACCTCATTATGTAATGAAGTGCGTTAACTGATACAAAGTTATATATTTTGTATTAGAAAAAACGTTTTTTAAGGTTATTTTAATCATATGTATAAAGAACCTACATACAGGGTACATGTTGACCTACAGTTATATATGTATCAAACTTATAAAAATTATAAAAAATATTAACTAGGAAATAAATTGATCAAATATAATTTAAATTTAAATTTGTTAACAACTAATACTCAATAGCAACCATGAATAATATTGTATTAACTGGGTTTTTTGTTTTGTTTTTTGAACATCAACAGTTATATCTTATATCAGCAGTTAGCAGCTTATGATTTCCAAAATATTCTGAAACTTAGTAACAATAAATAAAATTATCTTTATATGTGTAATAGGCACTTCATAAATATGTAAGAACAGTTAAAAAAGTTAAGTTGTATTTGAAATAAATAGTAAATACATTTTTATTTTGTATGATACGTTATAGTATGAGTATGGTGACCAGATATTAAAAGAGAAAAAACAGTACATTATAATATAGGCTAATACATTATGTGTATATATATATCAATATAATTACCTAACAATATAACATTAATTTAAACTCATTTATTTATTTTTAAACATAAATATGCATCACAGATTTTTAATCTTACTAACAGTGAAAAATAAAATATGTGTTTTTATATATAGGTAACTTTACTCATTATGTGATTTTCATGAAAAACAAGACTTATAATAATAAATACTTAATAAAAGACAACTTTAGAACTTAGATTATTATTATTATATTTATATTATTATTAGATAGTATCTAAAGCCGTGATTACAATATTAACACTATATCACGGTACCTATTAAAACTTTTTTTTTTGATGACAGCATTTTTTTAAATCCCTTAAATTTGAATTTAGGTAATTTTTTTTCCATTTACAATTATTAAATTATTTAAAATAAGTACATTTAAGTATACTTCGACCATTTATTTAGGACAGTAGGACATGTTACCAAAAAACAGTACTGTCCTTATAAAATAAGTACGTCTGGTCACCATAAGTATGAGGTACTTACATCCTAAAAAATGTTCTCTGTATACCAACTCTGGATATCAAATATGTCTTATTTTTGATCTATTTTAACACCATAGACCTTTTACTCATAGACAATATAGTTAAAAATATTGAAGTCATTCCGCGTAGTCTCACAAAGCACCGAAGAACACCACACATGCGCATTGGTAACATACTCATATGTACCATTAAATAGAACAAACTTACAATATACGATGGCTGCTATAATTATTTCTTTTGTCCAATATTAACATTAATTTTGTGCTAATTCTCTCAACCACACCTCTCTATACCGCTAATCCGGCATGTTTAGTATATAAGTATATTATTATAATATTATAAGATCTATGCTTAACATTTACAAAACATAGATTTTATTTTACAATGTATATGCAATACGCCAATACCTCACGCACATTAAATGTGATGTATAACAAGTAACTACTGGACGGCCATTATATTAACGTTTCAATAACCATATTATAAACAACTTTTCTGAAAAACTTGAAACGAAATTTTATTTGCTTGTTTGATGAAGCCATAGCTCTAAATAATTATGAAGAAAAATTACTACTATTTTAACAATCTTAAATAGTAATGTGTTGCTGTATAACTTACAATTGCATAAATAGTAAATTATGATCATATGAGTATTGGAATTAATGTATTATTCTTAAGCCATTGATTTGTTGTTGCCTTCATTCAGGATGACGGCATTCGATAGGTATTCACATTCAATATTAAATAACTTTATTGCTTATTTTTCTTCATTTATACTGTTATTATTATGAAAATGTGTTTAAACCTTTTGCTAAATAACTAAATAAAATATATATATATATATATATATATATATATTAATTTTAACGAAAATGCATAATTAATTATAAACTGTGAATAAACAAAATTAATACGCAATAATTCATAGTATTGGTAAGTTTTTTAAACTTTAATCATGAAGTATACAATGAAGAATGATGGTTTATAGTGTATATAGTTATTTTCATACTAAAGTTATTAAAACACAATATTTCAAAGCTTACAATAAAATTATGTAAAATTATATTATATTTTGATGAACAAAAAAAAGTTTTATAACTTATTATGTATTATTATATGCGTACAATGTGTACCTACCTACATAACATAATCGTGAAATCTTCAAAATTAAGTAAGTAGTTTATTTAGATAAAATACAATTTGATAATTTTAGTGTATATCCAGTCCTTAAATACCATGTTATAATATTATATTTCTAGTGCATTAAATAGATTATAGGTAAGTGGTAACTGGTAATGACTTTGATCATGTGTTTACTGAACAATTATTACACCAATATTGAGATGGTTTAGTAATAGCATATATTTGTATTTTTATTTTAATACTTACATTTTGGGTTCACCTTTATAACTATGTAGAAAGCTATAAAATAATACATTCAAATATGTCATATGGAATTTATAATATTATAGTAGATAAATATATTATTACATATTAAACATAGTACTACTTTTACTAATTAAAAATGTTTAACGAACTAGTAGGTATGTTACTGAAATGTAAAAATAGAAAAGGTTAATTAACTAGTTCGTGTTTTAGAATTATGAATGAGAATGGGGCTCATGTAATTAATAAAACAGTAAAAGCATTTTAATAAATTATGAAATTGAAGTCAATAAGATTGGAAAGAATTCAAAATAATAATGTTTCATAAGATTATTTCTAATGTGTTTAGTATATTGTAATTGTAACGTCATAAATGATGTAAATGTTGGGAATTTAAGGTGTTTGGATACGCAACATAATGTACACGAATGACTAAATCTCATTTGTAAACATCAATTATGTACTAACAAAATCTAAAAATTTTTGTCAATAAACACATACTACATAGTACCATTAAGAAGCGCCCAAAATGTTTGCAAATAGAATAGTATTTTTCGTATGTATTTTTAAATACATCATAATAAGTAATATATTATAGTATAATATTAATAGTCTTTAGTTAATCTTAATGGTAACAAAAATAAATTATCGTGATAATATTTTAGGTACCTTAAGTATTGGCGAGAATTCTATAGGCTAAAATAAATTTTAATGTATAATAATAATTTATTAACACCGAATAGTATATAAATTTGATTTCACGTAAACCGAAGATATTCTATAATAAAACGCAAAAAATAGCGTATAAGACTTACATTATTTATCAAAGATGATAAAACAATAATCGTAATAATAATAATAAAAAAACCTGCTCGATTTGAAGTTAATGGTATGTACAATATTATACACTAGTAAAATAGAATCATATTATATACATAAAGATAAACATTGCATCTGTTTATTATTTTTACTCAAATGTTCAGTCGATATGAAAATTAAATATTCTTAAAAAACAATATTTCCACAATGTGACATCGATGGAAAGATGGAATCGTCGGAAAAATTTCGTAACAGATATTTACCGGAATAGATTCAACATTTTCAATTTAAATAGATTCAAAAATATTTTATCCGTCGACCGCTATGTCCAGTAAAACACAGTGGACTCAGCAGTTTGTAGAACGTCGACAATAATTGTTCTCATTGGTTGCCACTGGACTCTGGTATTTTTGGTAAGGTGGTGGTCATCATTTTGCAAATGTCGTTAAAGCTGATCGTTCCTTTTTCCTCCAGATCCTTCCAGTATTGATAGTTGCTCCTCATGTAATACAACATCTCCGGCATATCTATGAACGCTGAAAAATATAATAATTGGTTATGTGGTGCGGTTGCAGCAATCAGTCGTGATTGACAGTATGCACCGATCGTTGTCACTAGTTCCCAGATGGTCACCTATCTGGGTTCTTAGTGATAAAAACCTTGCCATATATACGCATGTAGCCAACCTAAAGTACTAACCCTTACCATAACCTTTACATTTTTACAATAGCTAATGGCCATAGTTGACGGGCTCAAGAATAACAATAATATGTCATATTATAAGTAATATTCTAACAACTATTGAACTACCTATAGAAATATTCGATCGAATGATATTACTAATTGACATTAACTTCTCGTAGGTGAAAATAGGGAGGGAGTGGCTAGGGGTGCTTTGAATTTGATAACTATTCAGAATATTTTACTATAATTGTTAATGCAATATAATATAACATAATATAATAATTATATGTATGTTTTAAATACATGTTCTAATTCCTGGAATTATCGAATATTGATGTTAATGCTACCTATACAATGTGATTCTGCCTATGAACTTACAGTCCCACGTCTCAAACATGTCGTTTATGATGTAGTCCATGAAGCCGATTTGCGATTTTGGTATGGAACAGGACGATCGGTCAAACATAGGCATAACCACTGGCAAATGATTGAGTTTCTCTTCGTCAGTCTGAAAATATAAATTAACACACATTAGAAAGATTTTTTACCTTTATAAAGTTATGCATTAAAAATACGTTTTTAAGATAACTTTTTTTTTACCAATAAGATTTTTATATCCTTTTAATTGCAGTTTATATAAAAAGGTTGGGGTGGTAAATAGTGTCTATATTTGTTTATATCAGGAAGATACTTTTAGTTTAATAATAATGTATTACATTATTATATTATTCGTATTCACTAATAAGCCAATTCCAACGTACCTACTTGAGAACAGTGTGAATAGTATTGTGGTGTTATGAATAAACAACTTAAAATTAGTTTTAATAGATACAATTTTTTTTTAATGTTCTATCGAGAAAAAATTGTTTCAAAATTAAAAAAAAAAAAACCATAAATTAATCTCTGCAGTTACCAGAGGTACCTGCACACATATTAAATTTACAAGAGTATATAACATTATTATTTTTTAGTCCTTATTTGAAAAGAATAGTACTGCGTTCTTTTTATTGTGAATTTATTAACACATTATAGGAAATTTATGGCTACACACTTAAAAATTGTGCTACACATTTGCATTTTCGTACTAAGTACATGCTATATTATTATGATCTGTTTTTTGTAGATGCAAGGTATAAAATCAGAGCCTGTAAATTGGGATTATTGTGTAGGTACATCGTACGTATCAATAGGCATAATAGGTACCATGCAAGTACCAAGACATTAGGTACATATTAAAATTAATATTTTGTTTTTCTAAAAAATATTCTGTTTAAATAAGAAGACATTTTTTAACATAAGAAGCGATTTCATACTTGATTAAAATATTCCTCGGCAATCCGTTTGGCCCATTCTACGCACATCTTGAGTGGTCTTGTCGGATTAGAAACGTCTGCACATTTGATTAACATTCTCTTCACCAGATTTATTTCCTCGGCACTGGTAGGCATTATAGCCTCAGGGCTTACTTCGCTAGGGGTCTAAAATAATTTTATGATATAAGCGTTTCATTATCGTAAAGGTATATAATAATAAAATAATAAAACATGATGTTGGGAGGGTTGGTTCTACTCACTAATCCATCAACGGGCGCTTCGTCGAGTGTCGATGGTTTGTTACAGACGCTCACGAATTTGGCTAAATGTTCGAAGTGTTTCGTCATTTCGGTAGCCAATATCATGTCAATAATGTTCTGTCTCACCACTTTGTACGTGTCTTTTTCCAGACCTAAATGGATTTTTATTTTTCTGAGTAAACTAAATTTGGATAACAGCCAAAGTACGTACCTTTAAAAATGTTCAACCGTTCATCTTTGGTAGTGAGTTTAAACGTTAAAGCGGCGTGGTGAGATTCCAAAACGCTTATGTCGTTGTATAGGATAGCCAAATCGTTTTGGGAATTACATAAGAACGCGCTAATGAAAAAATAATATATTATCATCACATTGCCAAATGGTTTAAGTTTGTTTGTGGTATGGTCTAACCTTGATTTTCCTGGATGATCGATGTCGTGTGTGATTGCTGCGATCAAACAGCATGCCTCGTCCAATTGATCCAAAAGCCTCTTTATACGATCTTTTTCTAAAAACATGGCTGTTGCTTGAAGAACATCGGCAGCATGTGTAGAGTTGTGGTAAGTGTTTTTAGCGTGATAATGACCTTCGATCACAGTTAACCAGGCGTGCAATGTTCGTTCATCACAACCTAATGTTTTGTGTACTTCAAAGTGTGTCAGTAGATTCATTCCCAGATGTACCAAAGGCCTAAAATTAAGAATAACTAATTTTTTTTTTCTTTATTTAAATTGAAAATAAATTACAAAAAAATATTATTGATACAGTAGGTATCACTATACAGAAAAAATGAATATAATAGGATTAATATGATAACTATATACTATAAACTATATACCAAGGGTGGCGAACCTTTTTTGAGTCAAGTGCCAAATTTTTACAATCAAAGTTTTGAAAAATGTTCACGTGCCCAAAGTCGTAAATACTAAGAGGGGAGATTTATTGCTATATATTACAGCAATCAAGTTTTTAAAAGTAAAACGTTTTTTGATTCATAAATAGTAGATGATCAACGAATGAATTTTATGTAAAATATGTTGGCCAAAATAGTTACCCATCAATTAATTATCACGGTAATTCAAAACATTTAAGTATCCGTCACCTTTTCATAGTAAGTTCTTCAAGTTTGAATACGTTGAAATCCCAATACAGAGACATATCCAAGAGTTCTTTGATTTGAGGAGTTACACTTGTCATAAAATTCATTTTAGCAATACTCAAACCGTAAGGTTGATTCTTAACAGTCGCTGAATCATTAGAGCTTCTTCGAGTGGATGTCACGTGGACAGGCCCTTGCTAAAATAAAATAAAACAAATCATATTATCTAGTATTCATATTTACATGTATGTTAATATCATGTTGTCAAAAAACAGTACCGTTATAAGAGCTCCAATTAGATCTGACGTAACGGGATCATCGTATTTGATATTTTCGGTTTTTAAATGTGACGAGTATAGTTCAGTGACACGCAATATATCAACAACCTATAATATTGTATAATTTGAGGTTTTTTTCAAAATATGTTTGTGCGTCAATAATAATACGACATCAATCAGTGACCCATACCTTATCCAAAATTTGTACGACTTGGTCGTTTGAGTTTTCTTGAGCGGTACATATCAATGATATTACTTTCGTGATTGGCGCTTCAAGTGGCAAATTATGCAATTTCGCTAAACTCTGTCTTCGAGCTGATTGTGCGCCTATTATAGAAAAATCTAATAAATTAAATTTAAAACTGGTAAAAATGTATTTCACAAATCAAACAATCGCTTTTAGATTTTAAGTGGAGAAATGAATGTATTAATTTTTTTTGTTTCTTAAGACGCTTTTTAGTAGAAAAAACGCTTAGACTTTCAACTTTGAGAGAATGGTTTTCTGACTGCAAGTTGGATCTAGTTGATACTATGAGAGATTAATAGTTAAAATTTCAATTGTTTCACAAAATAATCAGAAAAAAACAAGACATTTTAATGTAACGAATGTGTATGATTTATTATGAATACCTTTAAAAAATTATTAGTATATTTATTTATTTTAATACAAATATTTAAATTGTTAAATTATTTTTAGGTGGTGTTGTAATTATTTAATAAAAATTACATAATTTTCGTCGGTTTATTTTCTGTAGGTATTTCTAGTTATATAATAATTCCTTTAAAGTTTTAACATATTTTATTCGTTCGGTTATTATGATTTTTAAAAAGATGTGTTGATAAAATTCTAAGAAAAACTTATATAAATTAGATTTGGACATTTCAAAAATGATTATAATAGTTCATTCTTGTACGAAATGGAATTTACAAAAAAATTAATTGACTGGAAAGATAATGAAGCTTGGTTTATATAAATGATATGTAATCAGAAATAATACAACTTTTATAATAAATAATAATAGACCCTGTTCACTCTATATTGACTATACGTAGGTAGATGAGATATCTAGAGAAAATATGATTATATAATATAATTAAATATAAAATACCTACTTCATATTGTTATTTTGTATTGCTAGGTAATAAATTTAATTTTTATTTGTTCGTATTTTAACATTTATATAATATATGATATGTTTTCAGTATTCTTCAATTATGTTTTTTTGATAAACCTTTCTAAAAGGTCACAATAAGTATTATTATACAATAATATATAGGTATAATTTTAAACTCGGATACAATGTTTGATCATAATCAAGTGCTTTTGAGTAAAAAGGGTTCAGACGACATTTATGTGTAAATTTAACTAATGATAGTCGAATACGATAAAAGTTATTCCTCAAATCATGTGTGATTTATGTGTAGGTACTCTGTATTGAACATATTTATCGGATAATTTTAAGTAAAATTATAAATAATACACTTGTAGGTGTAACATAATATGATTATTTAATCATTTATTTACCTAGGTACTTTAAATTAACAATAAATATTATTACTTTAATCCATCAAATTCCTTTTTTATTCACATTATTTTTAGTTCATAATAATTTTGTTGAATAATATATATTATTTGTAGCAATGTTTCAATGGCAGGAGTAACGAAAGTTCTTGTTCAGAGATTTACGCAATCTATGTAAAATTGTTATTAATTATCATATAACAGACGGAATTATTTCTATACAAGTTAAAGTTTATGTTATTAATTTATATAGCAGTTACTGGTCAACTGATTTTCGTGAATTTATGTAAAGAGGATTTCGTTTTAAAATATTAAATTAGACAACTCCATGCATAATAATGATGATCAAATAGTATTTTAGATTTTAAATTAAGCATGGAATTTAATGGCCGTATAAAATAATATTGAATTTCTTGTTGGTGTTTTGTACTCGAAACCTTTCATGCTCAAGTTAAGAATAATGTTAAATTAGATTTTAATGCAGTTGTAAATTAAGTAAAATGTTCTCTTCATAATATTTTATTTATTTAAACTAATACCAATCACATTGGTATACAAAAAATATTGGATTTCCGTTTGCCGAAACAATATACTTGTGTAAGCCTATCTATAAAATGGGAATTTTCAATATTTTATTAATGCACCTCAACATTGTGGTATAAAGATACCTATACCATGAAAATTATAAGTTTCTTGCTATCATAGTTTTAGCTGTACGTTGATTAGTCAGTCAGGATTTTAGGACATTTTAAATATACAGTAAATTTGAAAACGTTTGCTTGTATATTTATCGTGTGGAAAAAGTGACTTTTATACCTCATAAATTATAATATATGGATTTAATTACTTACCATCGCTGTTAATAGACTTGAGGTCATATGATCCTTTACGAATGGATGGTACACTTCCTCTTGGAAAACCATGTGCATCTACAATACTTTCTTGTATATAGATGTAATTCGTTGTTTCTCTGAAAATCAATAACCTTTAATCAGCACTTGTGAGTTAGGCATTTAAATAAACCAAAGGGGTACTAGTTCATTCTGTTTTATAACGATATTCATATCAATAAGTAATGTGAAAATCATATTTATTATAAGATTAACCAATTCTTGATTTTGAGACAATATACAATTTACAGTAAAGTTAATATTACAAGGACTTATAAAATGTTTTATGAATTTAAAAGTATGTTTTTAATCATCCTTAAAATGTGTTAACGTATAATATACATATTTATTAAAATACAATAGAAAATCAACGGGAAATGTTTTTCTTTTTGAGTTGACTTTCTTTAATTTTTTTTTCTTATTCAGAAAATTAGAATATTTATTTATTAACAGACTATTTGTTTGAGATTTTAAATTAAAAAATATACTAGCTGTGGGTGTTTTATAACAATTTAATTTCCAAACTTACTTGCCAAACGGTCGAAACGGGGAAGCTCGACAATGGAGGTATACGTGTTCTCCGCTCTTGCACTTCCATGATACTTTACCATCCCATTCAATGTTTTTTTCTAGCTTTTTGGTAATTTGGTCGATGTCACACAACTGGTGGAATACAGCCAGCGGCTTGCTTATCACATCTTCGGCGGCGTATCCCAAAATCACCGATCCCGACTTATTCATATACTGCAAGATTAAACTTTGTCGTTATGACGTGAAATATTGGTATGAAATTGTTCGTTTAACAGGTGAATAGTATTAATAATATTACTTGTAAATGTAAATAGTTGTGTTTGATTAAGTCGTAAAAGTATATAGAAAATTAACCTAGAACGGTCTTATGTCATAACATTTTCCTGAATGGTTTTTGAATTTATTTTGTTGGCGTGGTGTTAGCGACAAAAAAAAAGAAAAAATTCCATTTATTTAACATTGTACCTAATATAATGAAATATTACCCGTTTTAATTCATTTAGGTTTGAAAATAAATATTTTTATAATATTATCATACAACTAAATACCTAATAAATATTTTAAATTATTGCTATTCATGGAATAACAGCATCCAAATTAAATACTCAAACAGTGTACTATTTATGTCTTATTAAATGATACTTTTTCGTTTGGAATTAAAATAATGTGACATTGTATTATGGTGCAAAACAAATATATTATTATATAATTAGATAATTAGAAAGTAATAAAAAAGCAGGAGCATAATAATTATAAACAATTATTTCATCTATTTTTATACAATAAACGACAAGTTCTACAATCAGTAATTTAATAAATAATATTATGTATTTTATTTAAATTAGAATTTTCTTTGTCGACATAATTTACTTTACACATTTGAATGCACTATTTTTATTTGGTAAAAATTATTTGTCATTTATGTCGATGATAATCAATACAAATGTGAACATTTAATATTTATAAAAACTTAACAGTATGATAGTAAACTTATTATTATAATTAGTTTTAGATATTATAATTGTTATTCATTGTGATGAGAACATGATGCATTTTTGGTGTTTATAATTTTTTTAAATAAATTATAATATATTATAGTTATAAATTTATAGGTTGCGTGCAATACATTTATTATTAGTTTTATATTTTCTACTAATATCTTATATTAGTGAAAAAACATAAATTTCAGGTCGTATTATTTTGATGTTATTAAAATTAGTTTATCTTTCAAGATGACTACGGTAATTTTTTGTACTAAACCGTATTGTTGAGTTCAAAACTTAATTGAAAATTAAATTGTTTTTTAAACTGTTTATCTGTATATTTATGTACATTGTATGATTATATTTCAGAAATGTAATACGATATAGGTGTATACTGACTATATTTTAGTTTGTGTTTATTTTAATAGTAACGAAACAGTTTATATACTGTAGAAACTATGACAGGATATCGACAACTGACAAGAAACTAAATAGTATAAAATTATGTTTTAAATTTGAAAAAAATGTTAATAGTTACGTTATGTCTACATACGATATACATAGCTTCCTTTTTCCAAAAATGTTGTGTATATATCAATAACTACCCAAGGGGAAAATAAAATGGAAAAAAGTATTATATTTTTACATATTTTTATCTATTCACTAAGGCTACACAGTCTATATAAAACAGGTAATAATTATTTTTTTATAAGCTCAATGAATATTTTCTAAAATTATAGGTTTCAAATAAAGCACAATTCTTACAGTTGTTTTTTCAAATTATTTTTATTTATATAAACCAAATTATTGTGTTTTAATAGTTAATAACACATAATTCATAATATATTGTGTTATTTTAAAATATGTATATTTTACATATCAATTATCTAACTACCTAAGTGTATATAATATAGGTGTCTTTATTTCATTATACAATAGGTAATTAAAAATTTGTTTAAATTAATATTATGTAGAGTTAACTAGTGTTTTATGTACTTAAGTCTTATGAGAAAATATAATATATTTAAGTTTGTATCGGTTCTACTATAATTTACAATATAGCATTTGCCACGTATATTTTTTTTTAATTGTTGCATATTCAGCATTTGTATTATATGATATTATACTGTTTATACTAACAATGGACATACTGCCAAGCAGGGGTTCAATACATACAAGGAATCAAAAATCAAATGCGGGATTTGTGGCCGTTCCAATCGCTTTCAAAAGACTACAGAAACAATTAAGGACTTCGAGTGCAACAATTGTGGTGAAAAGGGTCATTTGTCCACCGTATGTAAAAAGGGTAAGAAAGAAAAGAAAAATATCAAAAGACAAAATAAATTTTTGTATGATAATAATGATGATGACGAAACAGTTAGTTATGATTTTTCAAATACTTTTTTTTCCATAATTGATCAAAATTCTCGAAATAAAGCGGTGAAACCGTTTACAGTAAATTTAATCGTACAAAACAATAATGTAAGCTTCGAAATTGATACCGGTTCACAACATAGCGTAATTTCAAAAAGATTATATCATCAACTGTTCAGTCATATAAATGGATGGGCAACTCCAATAGTACCAATATTAAAATCAGACGTCACGGTTAGAATTTGCGGTGATTTTAAAATAACAATAAATCCGGTATTAGAAGGGACTGAATACCCTCTTCCAAAAATAGAACATTTATATGCAAATATTAGTGGTTCAAAATATTTTTTCGAAAATAGATTTAAAAGACGCATACCAACAAATGGTTATTAAAGAATCTGATCGCAAATATACCACTATTAACACACATAAAGGTTTATTTAGCTATACACGTAACCCTTTTGGAATGAAGTCGTCAGCAGGGGAGTTTCAAAAAGCTATGGAAACTTCCACAGCAGGTCTTGAGAGCATATGTATATTCCAAGACGACATTATTGTTGCAGGTTCCACTATCACAGAGCACAATGCTCGTTTAGACAAATTACTAAATGTATTGTCAAATGCAGGTTTAAGAGTAAAGTTGAATAAATGCAAATTTATGCAAAAGTCAATTGAATATTTGGGTCACAGGTTAGACGAAAATGGTTTACACACACTAACAAAACACACAGATGTTATAAACGATGCCATTGTCCCAAAAAATAAAACATTGCTAAAATCATTTTTAGGTTTAGTTACGTATTATATAAAATTTATTCCAAACGCTGCAAATATGTTAAAACCATTGTACACTCTTTTACGTAACGGCAGTGAATGGAATTGGACACCAGAATGTGACCAAGCATTCAATAAAGTTAAACAAATTTTAATTTCGAAACCCGTATTGGCACATTATGATCATAATATTCCGATTAAACTCGTTGTAGACTCATCATCTTATGCACTAGGCGCAGTTCTTTCCCATGTGTACCTAGATCGTACTGAAAAACCTATAGCATATGCATCAAGAGTTCTATCTGAGTCAGAATGTAAATTTCCACAAATTGAAAAAGAAGCTTTAGCAATTATTTACGGGGTTACGAAATTGTATGACTATTTATATGGCAGGCATTTTCTATTAGAAACCGACCATAAACCGTTAATATATATTTTCGGTGATAAGAAAGGTAATATCCCAATTTACGCGGCTAATAGGTTACAACGATCGGCCTATGTTTTATCATCATTCGACATAAAATTTGAGAAATCCGAAGATAATACAGCCGATTTTTTATCACGAATAAAAGGTTCAAAATTAAAAATTGAAAATCATAATGAAGAATGTATTAATCTTAATTTTATTCACGAACAATCACCTTTCACATTAGACTGGTCACTGGTCTAAAATAAAAATTGAAACAAGTAGAGACACAATTCTCGCCAAAGTATAAAACAGGAGAATGGAATAGTGATTTTTCTAAAAATTTAGAACTTAATTCATATAATTTACGAAAAACTAAAATTGCAGTGGAACAGGGATGTCTATTATGGGGTTACCGTGTTATTATACCAGCTAAATTTCGAAATAATATACTCAAGGAACTTCATTCATATCATATGGGTTCTTCCAGTATGAAAAGTTTAGCGAGATCATACTTTTGATGTCCAGGAATGGACAAAGAAATCGAAAATATCACACAAAGTTGCGACAATTGTATTAATGTCAGGCAAAATCCGCCAAAATCTGTAACATCACCTTGGAAATGGCCCGAAAACCGTGGACTAGAGTGCATTGCGATTTTCTTCGACCATTTCAAAATAAATATTTTTTTGTCATTGTTGACGCAACCACAAAATGGTTAGAAGTATTTCAAATAAATTCTATGACAGCAGAAATTGTTATTCAAAAATTTTCAGAAACGATAGCACGATTTGGAATTCCAAAAATAATTACATCAGATGGTGCAAAATGTTTCACAGGTTTTAAATTTCAAGCATATTGCAAAAATCTAGGTATAAGGCATATGACAGGCGCTCCATTTCACCTAGAATCAAACGGCTGTGCAGAATCAGCAGTGAAAACAATAAAATTTTTTTTTTTAAATGCTCGACTGTAAAATCCCAATTAAATAAATTTCTTTTGATGTATCGTAATACACCTCATTCAACAACACGAGAAACGCCAACTAAACTAATGTTAGGTCAATCAACACGTTTACATTTTGACGCGTTATTGCCGAATACAAGTGAGTGGTTATTGAACGAAAAATATCACAAATAACCAATGGTGGTAATAGGATAGTATTATTTAATACAGATGATAATGTTTTAGCTAGAGATTATAGGAATAATAACAATAAATGGCAAAAGGGTAAAATTATCAAATCCATTAGTTGTAATACACACGCTGTAGAGCTCGATGACGGAACTATTTGGAAGAGACACAAATACACAATGATCAATTACTCATTGATAAATCGCTGACACCAGCAAATAATTCAATTTCACTTACACCCAATAAACAAATAAAGGAAAATACTGAAAATATCGAAACCGTAGGTGCAAAACAAAATCCTGATACTATATAATAATAAATAAAATACCCAGACTAATTAGATCTAGAAAACCACCTCAGCGATATTCACCAAGTGATTATAATGAATGTAATTAAACTTACAAACTCACTAACATAGCGATTAAGTAATACACAAAATACTACTTACCTATATATTTTTTTTTTTTAAGGAAAAAGATGTTGCATATTCAGCATTTATATTATATGATATTACACCTATACTGTTTATACTAACAATAATCATAAGTATCATATTACGATCGGTGGGGACTGTCCATCGGTTATTAGCGAGTAGAAATATATTGTACGTCATTACGATTTATACTGTTAACAATAAATGTCTATATAATATGTTTATGTTATTATTTATATTAATAATACATAACAGAAATCGTAGTTAGAAACTTCAACATTGAAAATAATATGTTCAGTTCAAAGTGATTATCTGAAATCGAAATAAAATTAGTATGGCAATGAAGAAGAGCAGATTTCAAAATATTTAGTATTTACACAATGGTTATATTATATAGTATAATATACTACATAATATGTCTCACTTAATCTTACCATAAGTTAAAAGTTCAAAGAGTACATGCAACATTATTATTATGTATTTATTTATTTATTTATTTTTTTTTAACACCAGTTCTGTACAATGGAAATTGGATTTTTGTTGAGAACAAAAGTAGCCGTACTACTTCAATATTGAAAGGAATACAAACAAAATCGTTGAACCTTCTCGAAAACGTTAAGGTAAATACTGCTAAACAGTTTGCTAAATTCTTTTATTATTTCATCATATAAAATTGGTTTAAGTAAAAACTTTTGTTCTACTTGGTAGTAAAATATCTGTTAACAATCTTATTTTCTAATATATTTAATATTTGTGTTAAATCAGTTTAAAGAGTATTAGTTTATTTTTTCGAAATTGATTATTTATATAATTCAAACTATAATCAGTTGTTGTATTTTACATTTTTATAGATCTTATTAAAAATGTTGTGTGTTGTTAAATGGTTTTTATTCCTATATTCATGTGTAATGTGCAGTGTGGCTACGTTTTTTTGCGTTGATAAACGTTAAAAAATATTATTATTCAAATAAATTTGGGTTAAAAACTAGGAGAAGTTTTTATAATATTCTATTTTATATATTAACTATAAATAATCAGTGTTAGTAAAAGTCCAAAAATGTTACCATAGTTATTAATTATTATTATTATTTAAGTATATTAGGTAAGTACTACATCAATGACTAATAATATTAGTATTTAATATATTATATTAAATACACTATTTATATTATTGTTATATATTATGACAACTAAACTGCGATCGGCTCTTTTATCTTGATTATCATAATTATTATTATTTAAGTATTGACTTTGGGAATTTTCATTTCGACTTCCAATGGAAGTCTTCCATATACATCATGATAATAGAAGACCTTGACACGTGTACCTATATACTCATACAATCAATAAATTAGCCAAAAAGGTACTTAGGTATGTGATAAAAGTTGTTCCTACTTAATACTGTGTTACGCATATAATTTAGTTTATGATACGGAACAGGTTTGATAATAGATTGATTATAGATTGAATAGATTGAAAACAACTCGAGATGTCACAGTAGCCAAGCCTATACAAACAAATAATTTAATAATACATTTAATTTAATAATAATAAAAATAATATAAAAGTAATAAATGTACCTATTTATATATTTTAGTGCATTTAATATGTCAATTTTTGCATTAGTACTTAAAAATAATAATAATAATAAAATAATATACTAACACTACAGTAATAATATTCTGTAATAATTATATAAAATTGTTGCCATGATATATAACAATAATATAAATATGTGTATTTAATATGTAGTACCTACCTAATATACTTAAATAATAATAATAATAATAATAATAATTAATAACTTAAGTAAAATTTTTTGGACTTTTACTAACACTGATTTTTTATCCTAAGATTTACCAAATCTCGTCTGTAAAAGCCTGAACTACAAAAATCTTTCGGGGTTTGACTAAACGATGTTGTGTATCCTAGGTTTTACCAATAGTAGTCGGCGAATTTACCGGTAAATCCTAGGGTTAAACGGTATTCGTACCTTTACCGTATATCATATATAATATATATATATATATAAACGGGAAAAACAGTTTTAGGTAGATACTCTAAAAAAAAAAAAAACCAATAAATATTAAATAATGTTGAATAAGCTTAATATTATAATAAAACACGTCTGGGGGGTGGAGTGGCGAGCGAACTAAAGCGTCGGTTGCGACGCACGCAGTCGCCGGTTCGAATCTCGGTCACGGGCGGCATCGCTCTTTGTGCATCTCGCGATGTCTGGAGAGAGAGGCAGCTGGCCCCCAACCGGGCATGGCAGAAACCCACGGGTGCCCATTCAAAATTTGCCAAAAACCCATGAGTTAAAACCTTACAGTACCTTCCCCTACAGTTCCCCAGGCTAATGACTTCAGTTGTCGAAGCCCTAACCATAAAAAAAAAACACGTCTGGTTTGGATTAGTTTTTTTTGTGAGTTTAGAAAAATTGGTCAAAGTATTATTCTTACTCTTTTTGGATTGATGTTAATTACTTATTATTTTCTAAATAATAATTCATCACAATCAACATTCGTTCCACAAAAACTGTTATACTTAATAACTTTCAAACTTCAAATTTGTAACTGTAGTTCTGTGTTATATTGTTTTGTATTTGTTCCTTTGATTAATTTTTTTTCTACACATAATAATATATTAATATAATAACAGGGAGATAGTAGAATTACAACGGGACCATCTTCTAAAAACGGGACAAAAAGCGTCCCGTTAGATATTTGTCGGGACAACGGGACATGATGATCAAAAAGTGGACAATCCCGTTTTAAACGGTTAGGTTAGGTTGGTCACCCTACTTTAAAATGTTATAATAATGTATTTTTCACAGAGCATATAAGCAGGTATCAATTAGTTGAATAAATACTTCATAATTCTATATTTTGATTCATTTAACGATACTATTTTATAGATAAATTAGTTATATTTATAAACTTATCAAATATTAACGAAACAAGAATAGGTTATATGGAACAACATCAATTATATCAAAGGAAACAAGTTCAAGAATAGGTTGTCATAATACTTTGACTTTGTTGGTTGGTGGTATCTTTTGTTTGTCATTTTATTTTATTTTTATTTGTTAACCTGCGGCAACATAGGCCATTGAGTGTAGGGAGGGTACTGTAGGGCTTTAAGTTGGGTAGGTTTTTGGTGCACGTGTGTGTTTTGGCAGAATTTCTAGTGGGCACCTGCAGGTTTCTGCCATGCCCGTGAGGGGGGGGGGGGGGCGACGGCCTCTCTTTCCAGACAGCGTACACTGCCCGGAAACCGATGCCGCCCTGCATGATCCGGATTCGAACCAGTGATGGGGTGCGTCGCAGCCGGCGCCTTACACCCCCTTGTCATTTTATTATTATTTGAATAAAAAATAAAACATTTATTTGTGATTTTAATAATTTATTATTATGAGTGTCATTTTGTCAGTTGGAGTTCCCCTAATTTTACAAAATGGATTTGAAAATGTTAATGACAAAATAACCAGAAAATGTTAAATAGCTAGGTGTTTTTTTAATGCGGTCATTGGAGTTTGGATGATGTAATTTAATTTCCTGGTTTTACCTAAAGCCTCTACCACTCAAATCGTTTTTTATTCATCCACATTTCTCGATTTACCTAGAACAACACTGATCCAAAAGCAAACAAACACGTTATGCACCCAAGGGATGTTTTGTGCGTTCGCATATTTACCGAAGCAACAAAGTTAATGTTTATTGATCATTTGAAAAGCACAGCTCAGGAGAGAGTTAGAATAGAAGGATTCGGAGTTCTAAAAAGTTAATCTTGGAATTCGATTGATGTTTACTTGAATGTTGTGTTTGAGGTCGGTAATGATGACGAGGTCTTTGGTCTTATCCAGTGCAGCTAAAACTGCGTCTTGCTGTGCTAAAATTGATCGCATAGCTACATCTTCTTTTTCTAACTGTTGTAACTCTTTGATCCATACGTTTTTGTTGCATGTTTCAACTATTATCTGTAATGATTTTTTTTGTTATTAAATTTAATTAAACATATTGTTATACCTAAAAACGTATTCATATAGGTTAACATTATACAAAATATATACATAATAAATATATTATGCATAAAGCATCATAAAACATTAACCAAATAAAAAAACCTGGAATTATGAATATTTTGGATATAAAATATAATCAATAGATAAAAAGTTACCGTTTTTAAAATTATAAAACTTTCAGACATATTTATCGTAGTTATATTAAGTATTAAATTAGAAAAAGGTGAAAAAGAATGGTTGCTCTATAAAAATCTTCAATGTTTAAATGTTAATTGTATTACTATAGTTCACTAAATTTTAAATAAATTACAATAATAGTTTTATACAAGAATCTTTTTTTCTCTAAACATATAATAGAATGTTCGTATTCTAAGAAAATACATAATTTTAAATTAATGATAACAACATTATATTTATTGGGTAGTCATTTAAATATTGAGAAACTTCCTTTAAATCGAATGTTAACCTTTTAAATAATTTTCCTTGTTTTATCTTTGTATAAGACAGTGAAAAGAAACATAATTAAATGAAGGTTTCTAAATTATTACGGGTTATCTTAGTTTCTTTGGAAGGTTCAAAATGACCATCATAATATTTTTCTTCTCAGGTCAACAGTAAGAACACCTAAAATATCTGAAGCCGTTACATTTACTTTAAATTTTATTTTTATTCATAAGGAAATTAATAAAACTTGGGAAGTAAATTGTAACATAAATAACTATCCAACTAGATACAACTTGTTTTTTTTTTTAAACTTCATAGATTGTAGAAGGAAGAAGTGATTTTGGTGAATAATAATATGGGTTCAAAAATATTAAAATATTAATGATTAATTTTTTGTTTAAATACAATACTGAGAATATCGTAATATCTGTATACAATTGTATTAATTTAAAATAACACAAACATCTAATAAATCACACGATAGATCGCACCAATAAAGAAAGTATGATTCAGTTAAAATTTCCGTTTTTTCTTCATTAGGTTTTTATGACATACATTTTTTTTTCAGTATTTATTTTCCCAGTCAATAAATTTACCCTAGAAAATCATTGGATGTATAAGCATTAGATTTTTAAACAAATGGGAGCAATGAATTAATATAGTGCCTTTTAACATATTAACTAATTATATTATTAATATTAATTAATAAAATATTTATTTTTATTTTTATTATTGGTCTTGAGCTCGACATTTATGGCTATTAAATATTTTAGGGTTATAGGGTTATGATAGAGGTTAGTACGATTGATATAGTAGGTTGGCAACACGTGTATGAGTGACAAGGTTTTTGCCACTAAGAACTCAGGTGTTCACGCTCCCGGGAACTAGTGGCAACGAGTAGTGTGTACTCTAAATCACGTCATGTGATTAAATGAAGCAACCACGTAACGTTAAGTCGCAAAAAATAAATATTGTTAGGTATTTCTTATTAAGATTAAACAAATCGATACTTAATAATTAATTTAAATAAATTGAAAGAAAAATTTCTTATGAGGTACCATAGAAAAAAAATTCAGAAATAGAAAAAACGTATGATAACGAATTTTGAATAATATATTTTACTTCACTATAAATCTAAGATAATATTTTAAAGAAAAGAATTATCATATACATTCAAAACAATGCTTGATATATGGATAGAATTATCTATGATCAAATTAAATAAAATTATGCAAAATTGTATTTAAAATTGGAAATTTTACATGGTGTTTTTTTATTCGTGTATAATTAAATTAAGAATTGGATTGGAAAATAAAAAAATATCACTCACCTTATTAAATCCACTGGATAAAATGGACGTAACATCTTTTTCGTTTCTCAACACAAGGCTGTAAAAAACAAATACGTTATACTTTATCAACCAATGAGGTTTCACATCATTGCCGTTGAATTACAGTATAAGTATAAAGAAATTGATTACCTTTTCCTTACTAAAGCGACAAGTACAACGTGAGCATTCTTTCTAAGCGAACGTAACGACCTAGGGACAAAAAAAAAAAAAACATTTAATCAATACTTATATAGTACCTATACCTATTTAAAATTAACACAAGGAAATATTCAATTCCTAATATAATGATATACAATTTTTATATACCCATTTAGATTGTATACGCTTCAATAAGACAATAATGTTATTAAAATCTAACAAAAGTTTTCAACTGATACGTAGCCTTGTATATTATGTAAGTTACTTATTTTTAAGATGAATGTACCTGCAATTTAAAATGCAAAAACTTTTCTTTTTAACCTCATAAAAAATTCATAATTCATTTACATTTATACAATATTTTTATATATATATGAGCTGATTAAAATATTTTCGGTATAATAAGTCAAATTCTTACGTTTGAAATGTTGTTAACTTTCAGCGAATTTTGTTAGTTTTACATCGTATTGCATTAAAAATGTTATTCTACTTCAACCAATTAACTAGTACTTTCAGCTTAAAAATGAAAAAACAAATATTAGTTTTGCTCCCCAACACATACACACACACACACACACACACACACACACACACACACACACACACACACACACACACACACACACACACACACACACACACACACACACACACACACACACACACACACACACACACACACACACACACACACACACACACATACACAAATAGTATACCCTTAAAATAGTCGCATAACATAATATATAATCAAATTAAAAAAATTCTGCAGAATGTCAAAATTTAATATAATATATAACGCATGAATGTAAATTATATTATGGATTTATAAAATGATATAAAATCGTTTAAATTAAAAATAGACCGAATGGTCTATTAAAAAACACACATCTGATGAAGTATTTAAACAATAAAAAAAAACACTTGAAGTTTTTAAGCATGTATTTATCTTAAGTGAGGTTAGAGTAATAATAACATTATACTATAAATATTACAACTGTATTTAAGTCATTCTTGTTTGTATATACGTCTTATTATATTACCATGCTAATAAATGCGTAAAAGAAATTTATCGTGGGTTGGCTGATATTTTTGCAAACGCTTTGAGTACAATGGAGTGAAAAATAAGATTAAAATAATTTATTCAGTAGTGAATGAACTGCAAAACATGTCATATAACATAATGCTAGTATTTGGATCATTAGGCACACTAGTAAAAAGTGAATCAAATGTCTGTTCGAGGGCGTTAGACTGCCCCGAGTGTTCTTTATCTACCGTGACTAACACAAACTTAAGGCCACTATAATGCCTCTTTCGATTTCCATGCCATAATGATAACACTCCACGAAATTTCTTTTTAAGTTGTCTTCACTACCGAGAAAAATTAATTCCGGTGAAAATCTATTCTTATTAACTTATTATAATCATTACATTAGTAGCACCATCAAAGTGTTTTTAACGTATATTTCAAAACTACTAAGTGTTGAATAAATATAATTGTTCAATATTTTTTAAAGGATAAAACTTATTTATTTAATTAATAATAAAATAAAATAAATCTGTTTCAGGTTTTAATAAATATTAACGATTCAATATTGGTAATAAATTGATTTACACGTCTAAAGTTAATTTAAAAAAAAAATGTTGATCTTTATTATGCTTTAAAATAAATACGAAATAAAATAATCGTTTCATAAATATAATTGCGATGTAGAATATATATATTATTATAATATTATGAATACAATATAGATACATATTTGTCACTTTTATTTAGGTATATAATCCAAACACAATGTTAATTCTGTTAACTAAATCACTCTCACATGAGAATTAAGATTAACAGTCACGTCAATGAAAACAGAGAGTAAACAAGAACTCAAGATTTAAGGGATCTAATGCCCCGGGTTGTTCTTTTAGCATAATCATGGGGATACTAAATAATATAGAAGACTTCTTCTATTCGTCCTTCAACATAAGCACATTAAATATTAATTTATAATACAGCTCAGAGGTATAGTTTACTATAAGAGAAGTTTAAGCGACATCGAAGAATGAGTGGTTGTAAGACATTTCAATACTAATATTGATAACATTTTAGTAAAATATTTATTACCAATAGTGGTATACTATACAAAATATTATTTTTTTAAATAAGATAATAAAATAAATATATTTTATTTTATTTTTGTTTTTCGAGTGAACGAGTTCTAAGTACATAGACTCTGTTTTTAGTTATTAAGGTTTTTATTTTTCATTAACTTACACATTTTACACGTTGAACAATTTCGGTCTCTTTTTGAAGTGTTAACGACTTAACATTATTTCATTATCAAATTGATTTTCTGTTTTCATAGTTTATATTAGATGTGTTTTCTTTAAGTCCAACTAAGTATATTTATACCTAATAGGTATAATGGACATTAAGTAGATTTTCTATTTTTAGAAAATATTAATTTTAATAAAACCCTCAAACAATTAATTTATAATCGTTATTCGTAGGTAAGCCTTTATATTAAATATTACTATACGGTTTTGTTAGAAGTTTTTTCAACCGGAAGATAATAATATGATTATGATTCATTATTGTTAGGTTACGTATTTCAGGTACGTCAGATTAAAGAATAAAATATAGAATTTAAGTAGTATTAGGAGGGATAACCTAGAATTCAGGTGAAGTCTGAAGTAAAAATGAAAAAAGTAAATTATATAATATAACCATGAGTAAAAAGACGAGTAAAATAGGTCGGTATTTTTAATAAAGAAACGAACAGTAAAAAAGGTTATTGCATATGCCACATTTGATTGTAATTTAAGATAAAAGAAATTAATTAAGCGAACGATGGAGAGAAGGTTGAGAGAAAATTATGATCCAGACTATTTAAGACTTGGAGAAATAGCCTGTTACCAAGTGCCACAGTTTTAGATTAGGTGAAGCATAAAAACCTAATTAAAATGTTTAATACGCTATCTTGTTATGGAAATATTTAACTTAATATTAAAATAAAAGATTTTAAGAAAAATTTTTTTTTTAATAAAATAATATAAAAGTTTTCGGAAAAGTACCTATTTTTCTTAAGAAGTTCAAATATTTAATACGTCCTTCATAAATTTGTTTACACATTAAAACAAATATTTTTAAAGATCGTTGTATATTAATTAATAATTTAAACTTTTCGTCTAGTACTCATTTAATTCTTCATAATTTTACAACAATATATCAACGTAAATAATTGACTATTCGTGAATATTTTGTTATAATATTGCATGGTTTTTAGTATTTTCTAAAACTTAAGTCTTTACTTTAAGAATTATTCTATAAAAAAACAATTATATTTTAATATACGTATAATTTTTTAAGTGAATTTGATACAGCACAAACTACATCAAGAATAACCAGAAAATCTGAAAACTTATTATATTTTCATTGGGGTTAAGAAATTAGTCCCAAACATCTTGGAACATCTTGAGATTTAGCTTTTAGAGATTTTTTTCATTAAGTTCACTTCAGTGGTTTTTCAATTTACACTACATCTTTTAGTAAATAACTAACCCTTCTAACAAATTGAATTACTAGATAGAACAATATCAGTGTTCAACATATTTTGTATACCAAATAATGTCTTAATTTATTCACAGAACCCTTGATTATTATATAATATTGTTTTTAGATTGAGGTAGACTTATTATTATTTTTCCGTACAAATATTTTTACACAATGTATAAATGTAAATTTCAATTAATTTCATTATATTGCAGGACACACAAAAAAATCAAGGCAAAGAAATCAAGGTTTCTGTTTTGAGTTTTTGGATTGAGACTAGAGCTTTTGCGGTTGTACTTTGATGTTTTTCGTGTAACACATTTTCTAAGAATTATTTTCTTTTAGTTTTATTTGTCATCTCTTTATATAATAAATTGGAACAAATACATCATTTGTCGAATTTTTTAAGAATACGCCCAAAAACTACAAGTAAATAAAAGTAAATCCACCTGATTTATTTTTATATGTATTGTATTTTTATTGTATATTCAAATTTTAATTAATAATAAAATGTTTTGCTTAGGTACCTAAGAGAAGCTAAAAGGATTTACGATAGATAAATTGTACCAACAGCTGATAAGATAGCCATTTGTTTATGATTTGAAATTCAAATGTTTATAAATGTGCCTAAATTAAATTTTCAAGAACTACAAATATTATGAATCTGTACATAATTATTTGAAATTTTATAATTTAACTTAGGAATTATGTTACCTACAAAATACTATTTGAAATTGAGTGTATTTTATTTTAGTTTAATATACTACATAATTATCTGTATATTATTATATTATTATATTATAATATTTAGGTATTAATAAGCATAACATTATGATACAATTTTTAAAACAGTATAGTTTTTTAAGATCTCCTAATCACGAAATATTAAATTAAAAATAATTTTATTCACAAATTGAATATTATTCATACTACTAACTGTAATATATAATTATAATATAACTATTTAATATAAACTTTCAAACTATATTTTAAAATTTAAAAATAAAACAACTAATTTATGTTTACAACCTGTACTTTTTAGTTAGAACAAATGCACAATGCATAATCATTCTAGTTTATAAGCTAATACAAAGTTAACTATAAAATAGTAGTTAATCCAAATATATGAAATATATATATATAAACAAAATTAAGATTAATGAATCAATTAGATTCATAAATATTTTTATTTAAGAAATATTTATATGAACTTAATGACTGATATTCTATTTTTGATAATTTTTTCGTAAATAAAATTAAAATTAAATTATATAGCCTTGTGGGAATTAAATAATATTTTTAAAAGGTTAAATTAAACTCTGTGTGGTATTTAATAAAATAATTTAATATTTGAAAAAAATAATATGATTACGATCATAACTTATAAATCAATGCCATTAATTAGTAGGAAACTTAAATTAGTTGATTAATTAATTAGAGTATTTAAATAAATAAATAATAGGTATTATGTAGGAATCAAATTTGTGTACTGGATTAGTAAAAATTATATTTCATAATTATTGACATTATTATAATGTACACTTTACCATTTACATATTTTCATAATTTATAAGATTAAAAATTAAAATGATTATTAATTAGGTAGGTAATGATAAATATTTAATGTTATATTCAATTTACTCTTTATTTAATATATTCATGAGTTATTACAATTCAAAAAAAATAACATAATTTTATGGTGTGATTAAAAGTTATAAATTTATAATGTATAATTTAAAAAAGGATTTCAAAATTGTTTAAACAATAAGAAGAGTCTATATGGAGTATAGGTTGATACTAGCTTAAATAAAATAACTGCACTCAAAAACATTGATTTTCTGTCATCTTGTAGTTAACATTAATTTTTTGATAAAAAGCTTATTATAGCCATAAATTATATACATTAATGTAGATGAGTACGATAACAATGAGTATATTATGTTGAAAAAATGAAAGTAAAAACTGAAGTAAGATCAAAAACCTGAATTATCTTTAGCTCATATGAATTTATGTATTTTATGAAAAATAGTTTCCAATGTATAACAAACATAATTTTACTTTGTACCTATTAGTGTGCTATACAAATTATGCACTTTGGTCTTTGGTATATTAATTTTATTTTTATACAAAAACAATTTTGAAAACTGATAATTTAGTGGTTTCTGGACCATTAAAGTAATCATAAAAATTTATCTCAATATAATATAAATTAAAATATACATACAACATGTTAACTCGATTTTCAGAATTATTTTTACCGTTTATTATATTTGCTTGGGCGTATTATATATAACAGCATGCCAAAATTCTCAAATACCTCAGTGAATATTTAATAAAAGGTAGAAGTTTGTATCTTAATTAAATTCATTTGGATTTTCATTCCACCGGGTTGTCTGAATTTCAAAAAGTCATGCACGCATATTATTGCGAAGGTTCATGTGTATTACAATTGGTAATGCGTTTAACATTAGTCATAGAATAATATAGTTATAATATTAAAGTGCACAATAAATAGGTAAAAAGTGATAGTAGACCTGATAAGTTATGCTCCCCTTAAGTGATTCATAAGCGTCGCATCATAACGACGACGAAGGGTGGGATATATTAGTCTTTTAGTACAAGAAGAAGCTGTATGATTTTGTAATAAATAACTAAACTAGTTGGAAAGTTTCAGACGTTGCGACGTGCCATAATTAAAAACATACCAACGATGTGAGTTATGTCGATTTAAACGGTGGCAACAAGGATCAGGATCATTACGTATATAATACCCTCCCGCTGGCGTAGTCCACCGTCAAAGACTAGGTCATGAGTCGTGACACGCACAAAAAGCCAACCGCAGACAATATTGTCGATAGCTTTTCAATAAATTCATAATAGTCTTTTGTCTAAAAATGAATTCTGAGTCGCTATCAATGGTTGTCATTATTATTATGTTGTATTACATAAAAAGTAATATAGGAATAAGAATAAGGGTTTTCTATTAGGAGTTCATTTCGTGAACAGGCCGAAAAGGATGAAACCGAGTGAACGAGACAGATAAAGATAGATTGACATATAGAGTGAGAGGCTACAAACTACCTACCTACAACTAACCTTTTTGTAGAGAATTGGCTTCTGTATACTGTCATCGGGGTTTTGATAAATTATCAAACGACTCTAGTAGTCTTCTAAAACATCACTATAGTAATCATCACGGTGGCGGTAGGTTGATACTTCGGTTCTGTCATAAGCAACGATTAAAATAAGTAATTATATTCTCATTTGAGTCGATTTTGAAGGCTTTTGAATGAAAGGATATAATTTGTGATCAGATTCAGCTGAAGACAAGTTTTCTCCTTGTTCGAAATTGCTAGTAGAACAGTAGGAGGTACTCGTGCAATTTGTTTTAATATTTATAGAAACTTTCAACCACACTTTTCTATTTTCTTTTCTTTCTTCGCTGAGTTATAGTTATAGCTGTTCATTGTTTCAATAGAAATTACCTATCTGACATTTTTTTAAGTGTGCGCATGATATATTATTTATTCGTTCGATATTTTTTTACTGATTTGAAAAGCAAATGATGCTGTCGTCGACAATGGTTGTTGGAAGCATTAATACTTACATATATATTACTAGCTGTATTATCTGGCATTGCCCGGGAATAATTAAAATCAAGATAGGGATCCACCTGGGGTGAATAGTATAACTTTTTTCTTACGTGTAACAAAATGCAAGCAGAAATAAACGAATATGTGGTAATGATTTTAATATTATTAATAGCGAGTAAGGTCTATTATTTAGTCTATTATCCAAACATTTATAGAATCATAAAAATCTATTTTTTTTTTTTTGATTTTATAAGCCTCATTAGCCACATACATTTTATATTATATAATAGCTGTTACCAGTGGCTTCAATTCTAAATTATAATAATCTTACAACTGGGATCCTCAAGTATAATATGTGTGCAAAATTAGCTGTCACTTAATCAAAAACTGTGGATTATTTGCATCTGCAAATTACGTTAAAAATAGTAAATACTAATTTTATATGATTTAAAATTTGTGTTTAATTCGTAATTTAATACCTACTAGTCATGTCAAAACTTCCAGTGAAAAATTCTCGTGGATTTAAATATTTACAAAAACTCACAAACTAGAAATGAATAATGCGAAAACAATAATAAATAGTTGCAATTAATAAATAATCCACCTTAGATTTGAAATAAATAGCAGCCTTATAAAATATTGAATATTTAGTATATTTTGACAAATAGCGAAACTATTGTATTTTTAAATATGATCATTCTCTTATCCCCGCAACTTAATTGGACTAAATTTATGCCAAAAACCTATTACACAATGTACTCTTTTGTTAAAAAAAAAAAAATTAAGAAGTTCCGATAAGTAGTTCCAGAGTTTACCCCGAACAAAGATTTTTATTTTATATTTATATAAGTAAATAAATAACTATTATACGAATATTTAACCTCTAATGATTGTTGTATCTTAAGGTTTTGAACAGTTTAGTATTTAAATTTTTAATAAATTTTCCTCATTTAAAAATATTATTTTACATTACAAGTGGCAGTGTTAAAAGTACAACTTTGATGCTTTTTCAGTTGATTATTTATTATCATATTGGACGAAGGAGTAACATTATACTAGGTTTTATTCATATGTTTTTATTTGAAATTACATTTACCTATATACATGTAATAAAAATGTTTATACCTAATCTATCAAAAATTTGCCCTTATCCATAGCAACTTTCAGTATGAGAAAAATATAACATTTTCTGAATATTTTTAGTAAAGTACAATTATTTTTAATATCTTCTTAATGGCCTCATATCTTAATGAACGCAAATGTGTTTGCTGTTGTTAAAATTTAATAAAACAATTCAACTAATGATAATCTATTTAAACGCGATGATAAATTTTTTTCCTACTATTTCACAAGCATATTAATTTCAACTTGACGTTGATATTTGATATTAGATATACTATTAAAATTGCACAAATTGTTATTAAATTTTTTTAAGAATACCTATATTAGGTGGATATTACATGTTTGATAATCAGTGATATGTGAATAAAAATCATAAACTAAACATACACATCAAACAATTTCTGGTATTTACACAGAAATAAATATTAAATATCAATACATAATCATATACATTTTTATAACATAGACGGCAACATACATCATTATTTGAAAAATATAAGTTAACATTGATATGAGTAACTAATGTTGTGTCACCTTTGCTTATATCTTATAAACTATTATGCATTAGTGGACCTAACTTTATATTATTGCTATTGTCAAACGTATATAGATAAAACAATGAATAGGAATAATGAAAATTATAATAATATATATGCAATTTTTGAATTATTATTTTAAACAAACACTGTCGGTGATATAATTACCTCCAAACATCTAATATATTTATTTTAAACTTGACACGTCTTAAACACGTTTATACATTAAATATTAGTATACATCTGTTGAAAAATAAAACAACATCGATAACTCCACCCAAATATCTACACTTATCACCTAATTTTAATCGTCTGTCGTTTTATAACGAGGAATAGATCAATTTAATCGTAACAGTGTTAAGCATATATGTTAAATTTATTATTGTAATACTTGCAGTTATCGATAATGAAAATAAAAATACATTCTTTTTTTTAAGTTACTTGCCCAGCACAACTTTAATAGACATTTTATTATGAAAATGAAAAGACGAAATAGCCATGTAGGTACATGAATAATGAATATATTAAATTATTATATATACAAAATGTTATAAATTTTGTAAATGTATTTTTGAATGTAGTAAACATCTTGTGTACCTACTAGATATAATATTCATTTTTTCTCGATTTATTAAATTATTGAATAACTAAATGTTATTAGGTAAACTAGTTTTTTTTATATATTATTTTTAACAACATAAAGGCTTGTTTAATACTTGAAAATTGAAAGTGAAAAACAAAACCATTTCTGTGTAAAAACTTCCAATGGTTTGACATCTATTCAACAGGGGTTTAACCTCAAAAATCATTGTAGGAGGATAGGAGGATACCTATATGAATGTACATGTTTAGGTATAAACAATAAAAAAAATGAAAGTGGGAGTATAGTGTCTCCATAATGCTTATCTGAGTTTTGCTAATGACTAAACTAAAGATTATAAAAATTAAATTAATTCGAATTGAAATATTATTCTTCCATAGTCATACAAAACATAATAAAACACAGGAAATACGGCACGTATTTTGTAACATATGTATTCAGTCATATCATACACAGCAACACATTGATTGATATACAGACTATGAAAATAGATCATTAATTTATAAATTTCACCATTTAATTAGTGAACCATTATACGAATTGGTAACACGTTAAATTCTGTAATGTGCAATTGTTAAGTTTACAGAATTTGTATTAAATGTAGTTATTTATTTTTATAATAACATTTTAGCTAAGTTTTTTTATATTGTAGCTTATAAAAATTTTATATTGTATTTACGTATATAACTATATCTTATAATCTTTAAATAAAAATGCTTTAATGTATAAAGGAAGTTAAAAGTATTACCTAGTTTGCAAATGTAGCCTGGTAATACAAATTGCTAGAAACATAAGGAAAGTAATAAAATTTTCATCAATGATTATTATTATTTTATGTTGATTTAATAGTTATTTACATAATTTTTAGCTAAATACCCAATTTAATAAATACCATACTACAAAAACATCTAAAGTATGTACATTTTTCAACTAAAAATAAGATAGGTAAGGTTATTTTTTCATTCATACTGTAAGGAACACTCAATAGATGATTAAAAATCTTCGTTAAAGAAAGTTTTCTGGTTATGCCAATCTTTTTGCATAGACCTTATTATTTTGTCCGTTAAGTGATGTGTCCGTTACATATACCGAAAATGTATTAGGTTTATAATTTATATTTAAACTATATTTTATTTTACTAACCTATGACATTATAATTATACATAGTTTTTTCGTTTTAAAATTTGATATTTTTACCGATCCTTTAATTTAATTATAAAATGCATAAATATACTACGGGTATAACTGTATTTTGTTTAATATTTTTCTTTAAAATTATACGTACCTATATATAATAATATACAGTTGATTTTATTATTACTTTATTTAAATGACAATTAATTTTTAATTTTTTATCTGTGGTAATTTAACAATTTTTTTAAATGTTGATTTTCAATTAAATTTTTCATACCAAAATAATGATTTATATATTATCAACAAATGAAATAACATTAGTTTGAAATTAATATTATGATACAGTCTACGAAGATTTAATTCACGTTTATTAAAACATACTTAAATAAATGGTTTATAAGAGTAAATATAGTTCAGAAAAAATAATTCTCATGGTCAAAGGAAACAATGAATGTGAGTTTATATTGGTCAGAACTAAAATAACATTTAATTTTCATAACTTATGAAAGTGCATTTGCTTGTTATTGCGATAATAATAGTATATTGAGATGTTCCCATAAATGATATATTTTTATGTTGCAATAAGAATTCTCTGGTACTACAATAATAAATAATATTAAATTAAATTGTAATTAATATATGAATATTAAAGAATCGTGATACATTTAAAAATAATGTAGGAAGTAAATTAATGTAGATTTCAAAGCTTTAAAATAACTAAATAAATATTTAAGGTGGGTTTGATGTTGCATGTACCTATAATGAAATGATTTTAAGTATTAAATAATTATTAAGGCCTTTATTAATTGGAATATTTTTTATACTAGTTAAACCTAAGATATGATCATTTTGTTAATACATCTTTAGCAAAAACTATACCTACTCTAATAATTTGAATACAAACAATTTTATTCATCGTTGAAGACAAAGTTCTTATTGACTTTGGATTTTTCGTTTGTATTTTAATATTGAACACTATTTTTTAGATTTTCCATTAGGTTACCTAAGTTATAAATTGTCCATGTGTCAGCTATAAATAACATAGGTATAGCCTAACAAAGAATATTGGAAAAAAAGCTATAAATTGTGATCGACATTGCATGATTTACTATTTAGAGATGGTCTTCAGACGTGACAAACTTTGTAGGTAAAGTCAAAGATGGTGTTAACATTTATAGAATTTCGTCAAAATGACTAAATTCCAAAAATGTATACAAAAAAGGACAAGGTTGCCACTATACACAATCATTAGGAATTCCTCTACATCATATTTCTTAGCACTGCAAATTTTACAACCTTCATACATTTTCAAATAAAATAATTATATTAATTTAAAAATATTTGCAGTTATGGAGTAGTTGTCAGTTGACTTCACAATAATAGATCATAGTTTCAAAAAAAGATATTCTTAAGGAAATCAAATATGACTCACAGGGTGTAAACTCTGTTAAGAATAGATTGTACGATTTGACATAATAACATAAGGTGGTTTAATACGTTAAATTAAATAATTTATATTTATTTACAAGTGATGACTTTTATATTTTAAGCACCTAATAAAAATATTGACTAAAATGTTATTACTTGAAGATATATTCAAAATTTTGTTTGGAAACAATTCGTTTAGATATTTTTAAAATTAAAAATGTCTTATACTGATTTCAAATTTAATTTATTTATTATTATAACATTTATATCATACATTTTTTGTTGTGTGTATGGAATTATATATAGTATATATTTATATATACATTATTCCATAGTTATTTTATATTTTAACAAACTATAATTTTGTATTTATCAAGTCGAAATTAAACAAAAATTATTTTTACAACTTCATTGCAGTTTAAACAAATTAAAATTTTCGGTAGGTATGTGTACTGTGGGGTAGATTGTATAACTGTATACCAATTTCAAATTTGAAGATTAGAGCAACATGATGACAAATAGGAAAACAATATCATATGCTTCATTTTAAAAACATTACTTACATTTCTCGCACTGATCAGAATCTAAAATGAGGTAGGTAGGCGTGAATAATATATTTATAATCGATTTCGAAGATATTAAAATAATATTATTTAAAAAACTGATAAAAGAACAATAATTTCTGACTATAATAAATCAAATACAATACTTTAATTATATTTTATTCAGAATTTTTAACGATAAAGAAATCAATATTCAGTTAAAAATTAAAATATTAATATCAATATTCTATAATTTTGTATTATATAATATTAGAATTAATATGTTTCTTACATTCAGTTAGAATCAAATAACTTTCTTCATTTGGACTATACTAAATAGAATTCTATAAAATATATTAAAAATGTAAATGAGGTAGGTAAATTAATTCGTATTAAATAACATTATTTGAAACAACAAACACAATTGAGTGAAAGTGAACAGTAATTTTGGCGTTCATGTTGGATAAACTGTGGATAAAAAGTGGTTAAACTTGTCTCTCATCTCTTCGAAATGTTTTTATACGCGTGTAAATTATTTTCTTTGTTGTAAAAGACAACATAATATTTATAAATAAATTACTCCTTGTTATATGGAATATTATTTTACAAAATGATACATTTCTATTATAACAAATAAGTTTATTCTTTTTATTGTAAGCTTATATTTGAAAAGGTAAGTCATTTGTATTCAATACTTTATCAAATATTTTAATGAACGTGTATTGAATAATAAAAAATAAAAACAAATAAGGTTAAATTAACAGTATATTGTGATATAAATCTTATTTAAATATATACTACTCGTAATATATAAGTAAGATAATTTTAACTTGTAATTATAATTATTACCAACGATTTTATTTAATAATATTTTTTGACAAAGTTAGAGTTAATTTGTTTATATCTGATCATCTCAATACTCGTTGTTTAAACTTGAAAGATTCAGTTATGTAGATATATTAAAATTAAACTAAATGCTAAAATGCATTGTACCTTATAAATTCTTTTGCAAGTAAATATAAAGTAGTTAATATTAAAATTAAAAATTCTTATTTGGAGTCTTCTTAATTAATCTGATAATATGGTTTAATATAATTTTCTTCAACTCTAATAAACGTACACTAATTCTAATCTCTACACATAAGTACTAAGGTTTATTTTTCATAAAATTAGTTATAATTATTTTAAATTGATATCTCTCCAAATACTTTGGTTTGTAACCAAAGACATAATAGTTGAAATTTTTACATACCTTGCTATTTGATGCGCGTCTACAGTCTTGTCATTTTGAAATCTGCAGTCAACAAACGCTACTGCTGGAACTCCGTTACCCTTGTGAAAACATTCCAAAGCTTCTTCCGTGCTACTAACACGGTTCACAATCCAATCAAGATTTCTGGCTGTTGTCGCTATGGATTGCCAAACCGAATCATCTTTAGATGTTACTACCAGTATCTATATACATATTAAAAATCTCATTTTAGCATTTAAATTTAAAATTTGAAATAAACAAATCAAATAGGTATGAAAATAATTTTTATTCAAAAATTAAAAAAAAAAATTTCGTAATCATCATAGCAATAATAACCAAGTTTTATGTTTTATGTTACTTAAAAATATATGAATACGGACAAAAAATAAATTATCTGACTGTATCTACAGAAGTTATAGTTTCCTGAATTAAAATGGCACCCTATGTACGACAGCGGATTTTCAACATTTTTATGGCAAGGAAACTGTATATTAAGTTTTTTTTTTTTTTTTTTTATTAGCTTTCAGTAAAAACTATTATAGCTCGACAATTATATAAGTACAAGATATAGATAAATGACAGTGTGGTGTTACAATAGTATATAATTACAATGGTATAGATAAGAATAGAAAGAAAGAAAAAAAAAAAAAAATTATTAAGTTAAATAAAAGAAAAAAAAAATCAGAAATTAACTAAATATAAATGTTAGTTTATTGTTAAATGAAGGTATGATTAATACAATATATTATTAAATAAATAACTCTGGGCCAATTGATGCAACGTTATAATCTATTTTTTTTTTTTTTTTTTATAAAATATCGTTTAATGAAAATGTAATCTATAATAGAGAAGCTCACAATAAAGCTACATTTACATGAATCTTGAATTTGTATAATTACATTTTTAAGAAAGTCTCTGGTCCAACGTTACTATCTATATTTGAATTCCGTATCCTAGAATAGTAGGTACAAAAGAGCAAGAGCCATTCCAAACACCTATCTACGGTAAAAGTTACTAAGGTACCTGCAAAAGACCGGTTGTAAAAAGTATATTACATTTAATCGTGTACATTTAAAAATTACAGATTATAACAAATGAATACTTTGTGTTAGTGATACGCAATGTACAATTAACAAAGAAAATAATTAACTTAATAGTAGAAATAAATAAAATAATAATAAAATAGTCAATTTCCAAAAGTTTCGCGGTAAAAGATGTTTTTTATTAAGTTGTTAGTAGAATGTACGTACCAAATATGTTTAGGCGTACCAGAATGGGTGGCATATAATTTATCGTAAAAAAGACAAGGTTTTCCAAATAAATCTCTATTACATAAATTTTTATTATATTCCACAAGAAAAAAAATGTGTCAAATCATATTAACTATTTTGTTTTTCTGTTATTAATGGTTAGAAAACCATACGTAATAGGTAACAAAAAAAAAAGTTCGTTATCTGAAATAAAATCATGTGTGAGTTGAGATTTTGGGAGATGAATTCCACTAGGTACATACAAACAAATATTATCTCTTTATATATTGATAAATATCAATTATAATATATATTTATTACTTACTGGTCACTTAATTTTATATTTTAATCGCCAATAATTGGTATTCATACCTTTTTTAACGAAGAATTTGAACGTAGATCTTGAATATATTTTGAGCAACCAAACATGAAGTTGTTAAAATGTTCTGGTGTCTAAACAAATAAATAAAAATATTATTATTTTCAACTTTATCTTTATAGTTTTTTAATTAGGTAGCTAAAATGAAAATGTAAGAATCACAATAATCACACGAAATAAATATTTATACGACCTATCATTCAGAATGATATAAATCCATTTTCTTAATGTCTTATGACTCATAAGTTATGAGTTATGGTAAAGTTTATTCAACTAATCGAAATTTGATAAATTTTATTTAATTAAGGAAGAGGAGTTAATATATTATATAATGTATGAACAACACACACATATATATTATATATATTAATTGGCTTAATTTTATAAATATTATAAATAACAATTGGTTATTTTAAAATCAATACAATCGTGAAAGAAATGATTTAGTAGTCTTAAACATGGTTATGAAACACAATACGTTTAAATGCGTTGAGATGCAAATACATAGTTAATTAAAACAAATGGCTTAAATCATAATTAAGAATGTATATTAAAAACAAGTACTTCTAAATTAATATAGTATATTTTAAATGTATAGTATGCTTGTTGTAATGATAATCATAAATTATCTAAATAATTAGTACTCAAATTATTTAAAAACACTGCAAATAGTGTGAATATTTGAAGTAACTAATAATTGATTAAAACTAAACAAAAAGGAAAATGTGTATATTTTTTTTTAAACTTATAACTATAAATAACAAAAAAGTAAAATAAACATAAAGGTTGTTTTTTTCTTAAATTTTATTATAATAATGACTTGAGTGACTTGAAAGAAGAACTGACTATTGAAAGCACTTCGGCATGAACTTACAATCTACTTATTTAGGTATTTGTGCGTTTAGTTCATAAGGTCTCGGAGCCATTGTCACTTGAATCTTTTAGAGGGGATTCCCGAGAAGGAGATGGATTACTATTATTTTTATAGCTTTTTAACATAAAGGTTGGTGTGATTTTGAAGGAAATTTCTGAATTTAAAGTAGTATATTAGTATTTGACCAGGAATGTGGATATTTATGTGAAAGGTTTGGTTTGATTAGCATTAGTTTTTTGAAGATTTTTGACTAAAAGATTTGTATTTTTGTAATTCCCTAGATCTATATACGGTACAACCAGGTAGGCTTAAAAAGAAGATTATAGATGTGAATTTCGGTTTTAAAATCTTGATGGATTTAAGAGTGTAGCGTCATTTGTTTAATTTTAATTTATTGCGTGAATATGTTTATTATGTCTCATGTTAGAAATTTTTCAAAAATTAGGGCTAGGAATTGACTGTTTCGGAGTTTGGTATAGGTTATTGTTTAAATTTACTGTATAAAGTCGACTATGATGGAGGACAAAGGTAGTGTGTACAGATTTGCTTTCATTAATTTTAACACGCTAGAGGGAGTATCAGTGAGATAGGTTATTCAGATGGTTTTACAAAGAAGTTGAAATTAAGCCCGGGTTGGTGGTTGGTGGATAATATTACTTTTTAGTTGGGAATATATGGCTATTTGAGAACTCGAATTGTTTGGCTGGTCTGCCGAGTACACATTAAAGAGAGTTGAAGATGCAATTGTGCTTTGGGGAACACCGGCTTGGATTGGAGAGATAATGGAGTATTATATTCCTGATTTGAAGTGTAATTAATTTAGCTATGATTTTTAAAAAAGTAAAGAGGGTGAGATAGATTATAATTTGAAAAGAGTACCAGGGTGCCAGATTTTTCTGAAGACTTGTGCTACATCAAGAAATACTACCAGGGATTAGTTTGTTTTCTAAGGAGTAGGCAATGGTATCGGCTGGTCAGTGTATTTATTGGGTAGTTGAGTGATGTTCTCTAAATCCAACTGTGTGTCAAGATTTCAAGAATTAATTTATTTTTCTTTATGATTGAGTAAATTCTGATTAAAATTAATTTTTCCAAAAGTTTTGAAAATAAAGGCTACAATCTAATAGGTCTGTATGTTTTACGGTTATCTATAAATTTATATTAGGAAATTGATCGACGTTTTGACAAAATATTTAATTAAAAACTACTCACTATACACCATTTTATAAGCTAAATGTGTATAACCTAACCTGTATAACTCGACATGAGATTAAATTGGAATAAAATCATAGGCTCAAAAGTATCAAGCCATTATTATAACCAGCTTCGATAATCTATAGGTCATCATCATCATCTATTGACTAGTTTAATTCTGTCAGCATAGTAGCTTTGTAGTTTATATTTTTAGTTTGTACTTCTTCTATTTGACCAATATCGCACCAGCGATTAACAATTATTGTTGCTATAATTGTTTTCGAATCGTGAACAATGAATCGATAACTGCTTTAAGATACTTACGATTAAATTTTTTTTTTAAATTTTGCGTAAATATTTCCGTTTTTTTTTTAATAGTTCGTTTTGTAGTTTTACCTGAATATTTTGAAATAAAATAAATCACATTATTGTAAAAGCAATCAATTTTCGCTCAACCCAGAATCTATAATTATTTTCCCGTTTATATTTTAAATTTTAGATTATTATTTCATAAAGATATAACTGTAGTTTGTGGTGATTTTGAAAAGATAACGTTTTTAGACGGTATTTTTTTCAATCTGACGGATATACTAATTGATTTATAGTAGTTTAAATATGTTCAAAATTATATTTATATTTATTTTCAGAAAACCTAATAGAAAGGCAACAAATCCCAATCTATGTCAATAATTAAGAGAGAAAAATCAGTACGATTAAATTCGATACCTACTCAAAGTAATTGCATTAACAATATATTTTTTTATTTTTTATTTTTTGTGAAAGAAAACCAACAGGTAATAGTTATATTACTTGAAGCATATAATTTATGAACAGATTATAAAATATTTATGGCTTTTGATTGGATTGAAATTTAAATTATAATACATTTATATAGATATTTAACATAATATAGGTATTTTTATGAGTTTGTATAAATTAATTATTTAAACATATTATACAAAGTTTTATTACAAATATCTTTACATTAATTTTATAACTTTGATTCTTTTAATACTAACGCTGTATATAATGTTTTGGATAAATTAATTTATAATTTAATTATTGATATGTGTTCAAATATTTTTTTTTATCATGATCTGCTAATTGATTACAAGGAATTTTTTCGAAGAGTAATTCCAAATCTGGGGGATATTACATAATATCATCTCATTGCCTTTTTCCCCCATTTTTTATCAGAAGTTAGAGTTTTTATATTATTATACCTATTTAAATATTTTATTTTTTCGTCTTTTCCAAACACATAAATATAATATACATATGTCTCCCCAAGTGTCACCAAGTTGACTATTTACATATTTTGTAGCTGAATTATGGGCATACATTGTGTATTGATATAGCAAACTCATTAAAATAATTTAAATTCTTTCCGAAAAGCGACGGATGGCCAATGCACGAAATATAATCAGACTTGGGTAGTATTCCGAAAACAGTAGGTATTTGGAATACTTTTTAACGTCTAATCATTTATTAAAAATAATTCCATTCTTTTTCCGTCATATAAATTGCTTTTGAATTTGTATTATGCATATTTCTATACAAAATGTTTTGTAGAAATAAATTACTTTGTTTTCTACTATTTTCAGTTGGACAGTAAGTTATTTAATATTTTCCAATTTTTCAGCAACGAGATAGCGAAGACGATAAGATTAGAAAGCATTTTACCCAAGTCTGCATATAATATTATGAATATATGATATAAAATAAAATATGCTCTGTAATGTGATCTAGAGTAAGAAAACCCGATCATTTATGGGTGTCATACAGAGATTTATAATAGGGTTTTAAAATAATTGTGAAGATATATTTACTTTTATATAATATATAATACTCTATAGTTAAATTATCAATAGTAAATAGTTAAAATATGTAAAAAAATACTGAGGATAAGTCGAGTAGCTCAGATTGAATAAAATAATACTAGTTGTAAAGTATAGATAATTAATTAGTCTAAAGTAACTTGAATAATTTATTTTAGGGTACATACAAAGCAGAATTGATACAATTTACACTTTTTAGTTCTTGACGATTATTGAGTATTATTCTAAAAACGATTTATTCACATTTTCAATGTATTTATATACCATTAGAAATAGATGTTTTTGAAATTATTACTAAGATTTAACGCATAACAGTTTTTAGTTCGTATACAAATAAGAAGAAATTTATTATTGTTCTGATCAAACTCATATAGGTAATTTTAGATTGTAGAAATAGTTATTTTATGAAGAGTTGCATTGACAAATAATAAATAATATTAATTTTAACTCATTATTTATTGACAGGTTTAATATTTACATGTGCTAGTGGTGAATCACTCCGGTTTATTGGTGAATATGCATCCACTGTGTCCCTCGACAGGTCAGATGTAGATCCACTCCTTCGACAGCAATTGTCCCACATTTCTGGCAGGATATCCCGTAACTAAAACATGACAGTTCAAAACATTATAAGTTAACATTTTTATCTTTTGAAGCCTCAAGTTAACTGAATTAATAAATTAAAATTTGATAGTATTACGAATAAACTTTAGTATATTTAAATTTATTTTCTATCAGTTGAACAGTGATTTTCAAAGTTATGCATAATTGTACCAAACTTTTGATTAAATTTCAAAATATTTCTGATCAACATTTAATCAAAAAAACGATCTCATATTTTCTCTTTATACAAATATATTTTTATTATTGTTAAAAGTGAATAAAACATCTATTCCATTTAAGGTATTTACCAAATTAAAATAAAAGAAACAATTTATAAAATAATTATATAAAGTTGTTACCTACATTGTTACAAAAAAATTATTTAATACTTATTGAAACAAATTACTGATCATCATAATATATTATTATTTTTTTCAAAAGGCCTTTTAAAAAATATTATTAATTAATGTGTAATATATTGCTCATTCAATATTTGAATAATGTTTGAGTGATGACAAAACTCGTTAGAAATGTCAAAGTTATATTTTCAAGGTAATATTACTTTCAGTTATTTACGATTGATTAATTTATACTCTACTACTTGCAACTTAGACGTAATAAAATAATCACTTGAAATTTTGTATTGATTTTTTTACAAACATATTAGGTGTAATTTTCTGTTCGTTAGATTAAAGTACCTACGTTAAATTCTAAGTACTAAAAAATACAAGTAAAGTTCAATTTAATAACATTACCCTTTACAATTTATGTATGGATGAAAGATAAATTTACTAGATAATATTTAATAACCAATAATGTATAATAACAAATAATCAATTTATTTTTAAATTATATTGTAATTTATATAAAATAAAAACAATTATTAAAATAGTATTATTAAATTAATGTTATTTATACATATAATGAAAATAACAAAATCAAGACTTTAAAACTAATAATAATAATAATAAAATAATAACTTTAAGTGGATAAAAAATAATTGAATAAAATAATTAGTTTGTATATAAGACGTAGACACCTTCTACTTGTTAAATATTATAAAATAAGTTATAAATGAATTTATTTTTAGTAATGTATTTTTTGAAGATATGTATAGTTTTGGTTAAAATTATATTTACGTTAATTCACAGTTCACACAAAACCAAACTTGTCTGGTTGTGTATAACGTAATGTTATGTATTAAATTAAAATTTAATATTGTTTAAAAATAAGTACAAAAAAACTTTGCTACAAGGTTTGTTTGATATTAAGTTGTATATGAACGCATTGATTACACTCACTTCTTATTGTCCTTAATAAAATGGTCATAATATCTAAAATGTTGATGCGGATAAGTCACGTTTCAAAACTAATAAAATGTATTATGAGGAAGATAATTATTAAGTTTTATCTACAGGTATGTAATTACGATACCTATATGGTGAAAGAATGGACTATAAGTATCCCATAGGAAATAAAAACGTATTACCAAAAATCCACAAGGGAAATTGAGAACTTGGTACATTTCATGTTCCCACATCATAAGATATTGTGTAGACTCCTGTCTCTAAAATAATACAATAATACAATCTAAAATTAATAAAAAATTTTAAATCATTTAATTTTATGTAGATTGATGATCATGAAAAATACCACAACCATTTTTTAAAGTATATAAAATACTATTGATTCAATTAAACTATAGAAAAAAGTTTTATTTAAATAGATATACCTTTATATTTTAAGTAATAGCTTAAAATCTACTATAAAGGTTGAATTAAATGTTATTAAATAATATTTCACTAAAAAGTAAACAATACAATAATACTATTGATCATACAAAAAATAAGACTTGAAGAGAAAATAAATTAAATATACGGATTAAAATAAACGTTTCATAAATTTCTCAACTCATTAAAAATAATTTAACTTATCATGATTCACTATTTGGTTTTTAAGAGCAGCCTGTTAAATGTTTAAGGATTAGTTATCAACTTAATGGACGTTTATACAACCCTGTATAAATGTATAATAAGAGTATTAAATTCCTCAATAATTTTATTTGCATTTTCATTTTCATATTCTAAATAACTATTTATTTACCACATCCGGTCTTTCAGCCATCTTCCCCTTTAGTTATCTAGTAATGTTTTTTTTTTTTTTTTTTGGTTTAGATAATTTTAAATAATTTCTTCATTGATATGATGATTACAATAACACGGGTTGAGTAAATTAAAATGATAAATATAATTGTAAAATGGTAAATTTTTAATAAAAAAACTAAAATTCTTACAATTTGTAAATTGACAGCGATATTAAATTTACTGTAATATTTATGTACAAATTATTGATACTTTTGATAAAATGAAGTTCATATTTAGAAAAGTTATCAAATCATATTTTCTACTATACTAAGTACCTACTTTAATTCTTTAATTCTCGATTTTTATGAATTCTAAAATACAAATCATGCAGTTGAGAAAATTAACTGTAGTGAAATAAAATATTTATTTAAGCTAATACTCAAACTAACTTAATAAATAATAACGATGACATTTTTTTTAGATTTTTCAGTGATCAATATTTATTTATTTGAAATATAAATAAAGATAAAAGAAAGTCAAACAATTTGAATTTCATAAAACAAATAAAAGTTTGTTTTCTAAAACAAAGAGTTGATGCTTAAGATAATTTATTTTGAAATTGAAATTATAAAACAATATAAACATTATTTCTTTTTGTTTGTTAAACATCTCATTGAATAATATAATACCTATAAATAAACACAATCTGTGCATGATACAGTCAAGTATAGCTATACGAAACAACTAAATATATAATATATAAACAATATAAGATTGATTTTAATCTATTATTTTTAAAACTTGATAACTTTACTGCTCTTAAAAATGGAATGATTTTTCCAATGTTAGATTCTGAGCGTAGCAAATGTATTGTATTTACAATGATGTGTGATTTTTTCATCAACATCAATTGGGTAGGTAGTATGATTCAATTTTCGACATCAGCATCTTTTCTAGTAGAAAAGTGAATTTGGTTAGTGCATTCAAGAGGTCATAATTCTCAATAGTTTTCAAACCGTCGGGGGGGGGGGGGGGGAATGAGAGAATGAAAATAAAAAAGTTTATGTACACAAAAAAAAATTTTTGAAAAAATTGATTTTATTTCTTTGGTGTAACTTAAAAACTAATAACCACCTAATATTTGCATAAAATATTTATACTAGCATTTTCTCTACACGATGAAATTTTGAAATATTATGACTCTTTTTGAGCTATCTTTAGCCTTGATAAATTGTTCAAATTAAATATATTTTTTGTAAATTATCCTCGATACCAACTTTTTCACTTAATATTTAAGCCTGAAAATGTAACAAGGTTCCTCATTTCTTTAATAGCAGTTCAAACATTTTAAAGACACAGGAATGATTATTTTTTACATAAATTTAAAGTTTAAATCAGTTTTTCAGTAAGAAATTCATATGTTTTTTTCTCAGAGCTAATATTAGAAATTTCAATAGGAAATTCCTCAAAAAATATTCTATCTTTACGATTTTTATCATTTTTATCATTTTTTAAAATTTAAAATTTAATTATTTATATATGGATTATTTATTTTATAAGTGAACACAACGTATCCGTTCAAAATCGTTATTTGTGTACAATGATTTATCAAATAATACATCCATTACATACTCGGAAACTGCTATACAGCATAGTGGTACTTGTACACCTTTTTTATATTTAATGAAGTGAAAAATTATGTTTTTTTTTTATATAATATACTCGTATATACTACAAAAAGTAGTAGTCACGTTTTTGAGTACAAGCAATAAATATTCAATATTTTTACCATAATATAATTTGTAGCCTTTAAGCTTTTATTGATATTTTATCATTATAATAAAAACAGAAAAACAGGACATTCACTAAAAAATTTCATTCGTTCACGTTCTTTAAAAAATAAATGGGTTCATTGAGTTCATTCATATATATTATTTATTTTTTTATAATAGACATAAATTTTAATAAGAAAATAATATTATATAATAAAACTAATCAATATATTTTAAACATATGTGTATTAAATAGTAAATAATTTGAGCGTCTTAACAATAGTTCAAATTCATTAGAATATAAATGTGGCTCACTTTCACATTCACTTTCAATTTGAAAATAACGAATGACATTCGTATATCGCTTACTAAAATAATGAACATGAACGCGTGAACTGCGTTCGTGAACGACGTTCTTTCCAAACAATGCATAAATGTATGCGTAATACAGTATCATAGGCGTGCGCAGACTTTATTCGCAGGAGATGTCAATATAATTCAAAATAACTCAATTTTTAACTCTCTTAAAAAAAAAAAAACATAAATCAGAAATTTTTCTAAAAAAAATGTATTACATAACTACAAAACTCTCTGTTACGTTTGTGATGAAAATTATGATAATATTGATAGTTTTCACTATTAAAAGTAAAAACATAAAACAAGCTATCTGAGTAGACTGCAGGGGATGCCATGGCATACCCGGAATCCCCCATGTGCACGCCTATGTACAGCATCTAGGCACTTATTTATTTGTAAGCTCAGTGGCGGATCTAAGGGGGTGGGAAGATATGAGGAATAGATACCCTGTGGGCCGTGGGCCAAAAGAAAATGTTTGCATTCACAATATTGAAATAAAAACTATTTTTTTTTTTTATTACTTCGTAATCAAGAAGGATTAATGTATCTAACTTCATATCAAATTACGGATACACACCTCGTACTTTTATCATGAATCGGGGAATCCAGATTCAGCTGAGGTCTGATCAGCTGATCAAGTAACCATTGACCAAACCATATTATTTTTTGGTAACTTGTACCTACTTGCTGGCTTCCAAACATTGCTATTACAATTTCTTGTCTATGTTACCTTACCTTTAAGGCGTTAAAATGTTAAATGTTGATCGAATGCGACTTTTGCTTGTGTATATTTGTTTGTAAAATATTTTCTCTTACGCATTCTATTGTTTATGAGTTTTATTATGATTATTCCAATTTATAAAGAACTAAGAACTAACTCAGTTCTTAAAACCAGTATTGATGCACTTGCATTATGTGATAAAAAAATATTTCCTAATATACATAAAAAAAAAAAATATATACATTAATTATTAAAAATTCTTTGCACATTTCCCGTTTCCATTACAGCTATACCACGGAAAGAACATACAACATTAAAAAGACTAAAAACTTACTCGAGAAATTTTATGGGTCAGGTAGTAAATAGTATATATTAATGATAAATATATTTAAACATTTTATTTTCTATTTTTTATTTTTTTTTATTTAGAATAAACGACTGAATGGGCTTGCCTTTTTGTCTGTTCATAGGGCAATATATAAGTTAAACCCGATGAAGTAATTGTTGCAATGTCAGAGTCATCAAGAAAATTAAATCTTGTTTTATAAATGTAGTAAAATAAAGCTTATAATATATCTACACATATTATGTACGAAAATATATCCCCCTCCCCATGAGAAAATCCTAGATTCACCACTGTGTAAGCGTAAGCTTATATATTATTTTTATCTGTTGAATACGAAAAATTCGTAACTTTTAGGAATTTAAATATAACTTTTTTCCAGGAATAGGTTTGGTAAATTTCTGTCACTGTATTTTATTTTTATTCATTATAACTTATTACTCAGTTATTAGTATGCCAATTTCACATCAGCAAAAATTATAAGTAGGTACATAATTTTTAATTATATACAATTAATCCAATAAAAAAATAATATTAATAATACCTATGCTAGGACGATTAAAAATTATCCTGAAAAAATTCTATGAATCCCAAAAAAAAATTTATTAATTTATTTGTGTACAAAAAAAAATTTAGAAAAGTAATAATACTTACTCTACTTCTACTAGATAAACCGTTAATCTTCACTGGATGTTCTGTATTCCATGCTTCAATATTAGCTAAAATAAATAAAAAAAAAGATCAAAACAAAATTTAAGCTATATTATATTATTTTTCCTAAATATTTATATATTTTTTAAGTTATATCCACACTAAATTATTAAAACAATTTTAAAAATGTTTTCTTGATCATTTGTGTTATTTACTATGATAAATAAAATGATTTTAATTAATTTTTAGTTTGTACTTTTGTGTTCATTTTAAATAATTTAATGGACATAATGACTGTGTTAAAAATTAAATGATTACTTAGTATAGTAATCGAATTATTTCAAACTCGAAATATACCAAGACAATATTTATGTAGTGAATATATTTTCTTAAACAAATTAAAGTTAAAATAAGTTGTTATAGTTATAATAATAGTATAATAATAATAATAATCGTTTATTTAAATGAATAAAAAAATTGGAAACAATCATTTAAAAAAGATGTATTATCATCATAAGTTTTTCTTAGACACCAGAATTTAAGAAAGTTAAGCGTAAAGTCCCATTTTTTTACAAGCATTAATCTGATGTTGATAATTTTGAGTTTTTAAACGAAAAAAAAATTACGAATTCGTAATTGTCAGCAAGATACATTAAATATGTGAAAAGGAGTTTATTACCATAAAAAATAAATATATTAACAAATCAACAGTTTAACAACTGTTGAAACAATATTATTAATATTAAAGTTCATGCACAAATAACAAAATGTTTGTTAATATAAAATATTACAAAAGTTACTATTAAAATCAAAAATTAAAGGGTGTCAAGAAAGTCTGTGGATTATGAAGTATGGGTTTAAGAAAAAAGGAGCTTTTATAAACCTAACAGATATATCAGCTTGAAATATAATACGTCCATATAGCAATATAGTATAAAACTATAAAAGGTAGACATGTCAAATTTTCTGACATTATCAAGTTCACTATTCACATGTATCTTACTATTGGAGATTTTCTTGACCATTGTTGCATAAAGAAGTAAGTCTAACATAAGATTAGTCTTAATCTATTTTTAGCGTTTAAAATAATTTCGCTTTAGTTATATTTGTATAATATAGAAAACAAAGCAAAAAGTAAATAATACGCAATACTATTTATAATTCAGTGAAAAACTACACTACATACTAATATTAGAATAAAACCGATCATAATAGTTTATAAGAGTTTAAAATCAGAATTATTTCGTTATAACTATACAAAAATTGATGTAAAAAACACATAAAAATGTATTACTCTGCTAATTTTACAACCATAGTATTGACAATAACACACGAAAATTTACTGAAGCCATTATACACATGTTTCACCATTGTAATTTCCTCCCCCAAACAACCAAACATTGTCGTTACCTAACAACATGCATTCTGGATGAAGTGCGATGGGTCTTCATTTTGCTGACTGTATGCGATACATGATTCTCCACAACCAGTATCAACAGCACAATCCTCGAACAAATACGAATTTATTATCGATAGAGTTAGTAAAGACCTAACCTAACCTATAGAATTTAAAATTTAACTGATAATTTGTAATTAATTGTGATTGTTATCATTGAAATGGTATGGATTTTTATACCTTTAAGAGGAAATAGGATGTATCACTAATATCTGTTGCTTCTGTCTTACATGTGCGTAACATTGAAAATTTATACTTAGCAGACTCGTGTACCTTCGTCATTTTAAAATTTGAATGAATCAATCTCTGATAAAACTTGATGGTAAAAACATTATCTGTATTTGAATGTAGGTTTTTTTTACAATAATTCAGTTTTTAAATTGATTAAGAGAATTTTTAATTTATGCTTTAGACTATAAGTACGAAAAACTTGTAAAAAAATTGAAATATCATAAAAAACTCACATATAAGCACAGGTTATTTTTTTTTAATCATCATGTTTTATAATATAGACCGGATTCACTCTAATGTTTCAACTAACGAAGCTACACGTGATGTGCTGAGTGTAATTTTGTTACGTTACGCAATTGTAGGGCGGAAACAACAAATGTCAATATTACATCGTTCTAAAGGGTTGTAAAGAGTAAGACTTATATATACAAAATCGACTACGGCGAATTTCTCCGAATATGTTTATTTTGAAATACTTTTTGTGTGGTAAATTGTGGGATTAATATTATCAGTATGCAGATATAAATTATAATCATAGGTAATCGTGTTGAGAAACTTTTTTTACTTCAAGACTTATATTAATTTCAGTATTAAAGTAGGACCTACGTATATATTACGATATGATACAGCTAAATCTTCTGTAATTTGTAGTTAGCTAGGAAAACGTATAGATAATAATTAAAAAAGAATAAAAATATCGTTTTTCTGGCAATCTTTCAAGGTATGGAGAAAAATGGAGATATATATATATATAAAATACTGCCATACTAAAAAACAGGACAGAAAAATGCCTAGCTATTAAAAAAATGGGAATAAATTATTAGAACAATGAAAATTAAATACAATAATTCGGAGCGAATATACCATCACAGAGTATAATATATGTACCTAAAAGCTATATTTCAAATAAAATCTAAAATTTTTATAATTACTGTACAACTTATTCGGGGAAATTTACAAACACCACCTCAAAAAAAAAAAAATACTCGGCTGCATTATTTCAACATTTAGTGAAAAACAATGTCAGCCAGGACGCCAGGCCATGGCCGCTGGGATACTCTTTTTTTTCCTTAGGGTCTCGTAAATGTTTTATTTTCTTTGCGTGATGTTATTAATGGTTTATTTAGGGAGTAGGGAGCCCATAAAGTATTTATCGAACCATATGTAATTCTAGACGCATTTTCCTATACAGATTTCAGAAATGTTCTGAGAATTTTCGGGGTTTAGTATCAAAAAAAATTTTTTCAAAAAAATATCAAGTAAATTTGTTTTTGTTCCTATTTCATTATGAAGTCAATTATGAGAACCCTATAGGTACATATATTTGTTGTCTTCGTTTTACAAGCGCATAACATCAAATTTACGCTCAGCAGATCACGTTTAGCTCCGTAAGTTTAAAAATTAGAGTAAATTGACCTATTATGAAACTTGATGGTAAGAACATTATCTGTGATCGTATTGTCGAGGGGTTTTTAAGATAACTTAGTTTTCAAGTGAGTTATGAGCATTTTTTATATTTTTATATACGCAGAACTTGATACAAAGTTGAATTATAGTAAAAAAAAACCACGTACTAACTCAGATAATGTTCGTACATTAGATGTCATAATAGGTCGATTCAATAAAATTTTTAAACTAACGGAATCAAACGTAATCTGCTAACCATCAATTTTCTATGCTATGCACTTGTAAGACAGATACAACAAATACAAATATGTGTGTAGCGTCCTCTTAAAAATACTGATTCATAGATCCGTGGGGTGTTACTGGTAGAAAAGGTGGAAATACAACAAAACACTGAATTCACCACTGTTAATATCACTCATACTACCTAGCGTGTTCGTCGAAAATAGAACAAACATAATACTGGCCATAATACTAATAATGTGAAATCTCGTTGGGGGGGGGGGGAATTAGCTGGGCACATTTTGTTTTAAGCCTAACCGACAGACGGTACATCACGTACTCGACACCAGCTAACCCATAAAAAAGTACCAGTTTGTCACCTTTCGATAAAAAAAAATAACGCTAATATATTGGTTATTATTAAATTCTGATAATGCAATTAGAATTTTAAACATAAATTAATAATATGTTATAAAATATGCGATTTCAATGAAATAAAAACAAAAATACATACAACTGTAGGTACAAAGACGAATATTGCATTATATTTTTACATCCCTTATATCCATATACAGGGAAATATTTTAAGCATGCTTGCCCGTATTATTTTCTCTTGTAGTGCATCATGTGATTTTTAGAATTTTTAAGTAGACCTAAAGACAGTATTTTCAAATTTCTGATACTTTTTGTACTAACTACTTATTGGAGTGTCCTATGGTGATAATTGATAAGACTTCTATTTATTTTGTGGCTTGGTGAGGCGCGGTCGTACGCTCAATCTGCGGAAACGCACTGAGCGTACGTACCGGCCACTGTTGCTAGCTCCCGGATGGGTGACCACCCGGGATTTATAGCAACATATCCTTGCCACACATACACAAACACGTGTTACAACCCTACCCACTTAAAAACCTACAAACAAACATACAAAAATAACCCCTACCGTACAACCCCACACCCAATGGCCTATGTTGCCGCGGGTTCTCCTTACAAAAAAAAAAAAAAAACACTTCTACTTTTTAAATGAGAACCCTCGATTTTTTTTTTAAATGTTGATATATCCAAATCTAAGTTTTAATGAGTAGTTATTGAATTACTGATATTTTTATAGTAAAAATAATAATCCTTGGTTTTATAAAATAATAACTATATGTAATGTTAGATGTTGTATTTATTATACTTGCGTCATTTTAGATTCTGAGCGGAGCGATGAATGTATTGATTTTACCATGATGTGTTTTTTTTTTTTTTTTTTTTGTGTCTGTCATCACGTTTTGGGGCAGTAAAAATGCTTCGATTTTTGACTTCAGTACCTCGTTCGATCAGAAAGTGAATCTAGTTGGTACTTTGGGGAGTCAAAAGTAAAAAATTCTTAATATTTTATTAAATAATCGAGAAAAACAAACTAAAAATTAAGGGAAAAACGGGAAATTTTACGCACACTCATTTTTCGACAAAATTGATTTTGGTTTTTGATGTAACTTTACTTTGAAGTATACCATGCAATTTTCAAAAAATTTCGACTTAAGTTGAACTATTCATAGGCATTTGAAATTTTCGATCATTATTAGTTTTTTTTAAATTAATATCGATAAAAATGTATTTGTTTGGCAGAGAAGCTTGAAAATTTAATACAAGGCTCTCAACATATTGTTACAATAGCAGTTGAAAAATAAAAAAAATTCATAGTCACAATTTTTTTTTATAAGCATTCAAAGTTTGAATTTTGACAAAATACGTAAAGATCACGAGAATTCACAAATTATTTTAAGCTAGAAATTCATAAAAAATTTTCTTTTTAAATCTAAGATTTCAAAATTTAATACAAGATCCCTTACAAGTTTTTCAATCTTTATCACAAATAAAAATTCCACCGGAAATTCAAATTAAATTTTTATGAGCATTTGAAATTTAAATTTTTACAACATTGGATTTTCACTTTTAGCGATTTCCTTATTTTGGTGTAACTCTAAAACAAATGACGGCAGATACTTGAAATTTTGACTGAATGTTTATATAGGCATTTTATATATTTGATAAAATTTTCAAAATATTTAGATTTGTTTTGAGCTGTTTACTGACATTTTAATTTTTCAATTTTTTTAGTTTTTTTTTCTATAAATATCGATAAAAATTTATTTGTTCGGTAGAAAAGCTTGAAAATTTAATACGAGACTTCTAACACATTGTAATAATAGCAGTTAAAAAATATTAAAATTTCGTAGGCACAATTTTTTTTATAAGCATTTAAAGTTGAAATTTTGACTAAATACGTAAAAATTACGGCAATGTTCAAATTATCTTAGATAGAAATTCATAAATGTTTTTCTTTTTAATTCTAAGATTTGAAAATTTAATACAAGGCTCCTAACATATTTTTACAAGAGCAGTTGCAAAATAAAAGAAATACATAGTCACAATTTTTATTTATAAGCATTTAAAGTTCAAATTTTGACAACATATTATGTAAAAATCACGAAAATTCTTAAATTATTTTATGCTAGAAATTCATAAAAAATTTTCCTTTTACATCTAAGAATTTTAAATTTTATATAAGGCTCCTAATATATTTTTACAATAGCAGGTGAAATATAAAAGAAATATATTGGCACAATTTTTTTTTACAAGCATTCAAAGTTTGAATTTTAACAGCATATGTAAAAATCACGAAAATCACGAAAATTCGAAAATTATTTTAAACTAGAAATTATTAAAAAAATTTCTTTTTAAATCTAAGATTTGAAAATTTTTAATAATCTATAATATATCCTAGACAGATAAACCGTCTTCGTTCAGAATAGTTTTTCGTATACAATGATATAATATCATTGGATTCAAATTTAATTCCATCCGTTACAGTAACCCACTTGTAACCTACTATACAGCAGAGCGACATCCACGACTTACCCGCCTTTTTTAGAATTACTTATAGGTATTGATAAATCATTAAGAATTGCTAACTTTTTCAAATCATCTAAACACTCTATCTACTTAATCCACTACCACATAATATCATATTTAAAACACAAAGTTACATAACTCAATAACTATTAGCTTGAATTTTGATTCAGATACATCAAAATTACTTAAAAAAAATATCTGCTTCATAATTAAAAATGAAAAGAGAGAAGGGGTTTCTATTTGAAAAGAAAGTTTTTAGTGTCACAGGATCAACCTAAGTGGTATAAAAAATTTTATGGATTTGAAAATATGGTATTTAAGTGTATTTAAAATTTCAGAAAATCAGAATTTCTGCACAAGTATAATTTAAGCATAAGAATAGGATGAGCATGCTTTAAAAATCATCCTGTATACTTCATTTAGAGCAATTAGACTTTATTATGAAAGGTTACTTTACCTACTTTTTGCAAATCTACATATTTTATTATATTACTATTCATAATAAAAAACCTACTAGCATATAAAAAAATGTCGTTATATAGGACGAAAACTATTAATAAATCATATCAAGGTATGTTTTTAAGTCCAACCTACTACAAAACATAATTCAAACTTTAATCATAAGCACTAATGTGACTTATATCTTGTCCAAATCAGCTACACGCTATAAATACATTTACATTTCATAATAATTTAACGTAAACCTATATTCTTCAGTTGGTGTACAATAATGTGTGTAGCGAAAGTCTAATGACTAATTCATATTATAGTACTACGGGTCTTGTAAAATACTTTTACGGATTATTTTTTGAAGAGTAAATTCTAAAATTACATCAAAGTAATAAACTAAAGAAATATAACTTTAATCGAAGATATAATCATAATTTTTACTTAGACATAATAAGTATTTTATTCTTGAAAGGAAAATGCAATCTACTTAGGACGTATAATATAAGCCCAGCATTATTGTGCTTAATTTTTAATTACCTCCTATTAAATATTACTTTCTAGTAACGCCCGCAAATAAATAGCACAATTGGTGCACATTACTTATGGGGTCAATATAAGCCACGGGTGACACACCCCTCTAAAAAAAAGACTACTATATTCAGTTTAAATCTTCACGCAGAATAATAATATTTTAATAACAATGTTCTAAGTAAAAAGAAGAACAAATTTAATAATATAGAAATCATAAAACTGTGATTTCTTAAAAATGATAAGGGTATGTAATTTATATTAATTAGGTACTTAATTGGGACGCAACTAGTATTACTTTCAAAAATACCCGGGACGCAATTTGGAAGGAATTTATGCTGTGGGAAGCAATTCGTTTTGTATTAAACATTATACGAGTAGAGTTGGGAACAGTTTAAACCGCACTACAACATAATTTTGATCGTCTACATGACGTAACTTACAATAAAATTATCAAAGCTTTAACGTGATCATTTTTATTAAATCGAAAATACAAAAATATTAAAATAATTTATAATAATAATTAGTAATTTCACCTTTAAACATTTTAGATATCAAAGGTAATGGAGACACAATTTTCAGATGTGCTCAAAAAAAAAAAATCCTGCAGGACACAATTAGTAGTATACCTTTTTATACAGGACGCAATTCGTAAACAGCGCTACCTCCAAGGTTAAATTATTGTATTCAGTATAATTAATATTTAGAATTATATAATTGTAGTATAAAACAATAAATTTATTAGCCAATCACCACCTCAACGCAGATTTAATTAACTTCCTCAAGCAAACCAATATTTATAATCAAATCTAAACATGTAACCAAACGTAATGTAAAAAATAAAATAACTAATGGCCTTTGTTGCTGAAGTTGTAAATGATCAAAAAAAAAAAAAATAAATAAATAAATTTATTGTAACAATATATTATTTAAGAAGTAAAATATAACTTCAGTGATATATTAATTTGATTACGTATAGTACGTATAAGTAGGGCTATAGATATTTTGTATAAAATCAATTTATATTATTGTTGTGAGTCATACCTTTTGTATTACGAAATTTGAATTAGCAAGTTGTTGAAATGTTAAGCTTAAATATTATTTTGATCTTCAAATACAAGAATTTTATAATAATATTTTAAAATATTAAATTAACAAATCATTTTTAGATTTAAATAAGACTTATAATATGTACCTATCATCCATATTCGCATGACCGTATAAAGTGATTTTATACTCATAGTTTTAAGCACATCGACCATTATGAATATTAATTAGTTAAGACGGAGCTAAAATAATTTTATAAGACCCAAATTATTCATTTTGTTTTCCCCAATAATGTGTTTGCAATAAATCCCTCTCTCTCGAATCTTCTCGATTCCTACTTAAGTCGTATAAGATCTATCAATAATATTATATTACTATCTTATCAAGTTAAAAACTTTCGTTTACAATAATGACCAATGTTATAAGTTATAACAATATTACTTATTAATAATAATATTTAGACATATTTTTCAATTAACCAACGACCGAATAAAACAAAATCTATTAATAAATAAATACCTATTCATTTTTTTTTCAAGAGACAAGGAATAACAAAAAGTCGCGTAACCTTTCAGAAAAATTCACAAAAACAATAACAAAATTTATTATAAATCTATAGTGATACCTAGGAACAAAATTAATAGATAATTAAAAAAGATGAAACATTTTTTTAATGTTAAATATTACAATAAAAGTTATTTGTCAATTATCATTTGCAATATGTATAATGTTCATGTTATAATAACTCATAAAATATAAAACAGGACAAAAAGTTTAAAACAAGCATTTAATAATTCAAGTATTTACAAAATAAGTATAATATATTTTTTTAAATGTTAACAAATGGTCATGACAAGAAATTAAATAATAATAAATAATTTATAAGTTGTTTCATTTCACAGCATCTCATATTTATCGATAGAAAAGTAATATATATTTTTCTCTTTTACATTAATTCTTTTTTTAACTGATAATTAACAAGAATAGTGTTGTTTTGTTAAAATATAATAGGACTATCTATTTTTCAGTTACTTATCTGTGTTACTTTAGAATGAGAGTTTAAAGGCCGCAATAAATATTATGATTGCGAGCTATTCATCTTAGGAAAATATGTATAAAATATAAATACTAAATTATAACCATTTTTTTACAGCAGAAGAATTAAAATGAAGTAAACTGTTGGTATATTTTTTAAATAAGCATAACTCAATATTTAATAATATATATTACATCATAAATGAAGTAGGAAGTATTTGTTGTTTAAAATGTTACCTTTAATTACCTTTAATTTATATACATATTTTTTGTGTTATTACCGTCAATTTAATAAATAATAAGTCTTTTACTTATGCATATAAATAATTAATGTATATTTATAACACATTTAATATTATCATTTCTGCATCATAAATATAATATAAAAAGACATAAGTACATTTCTTATTTTTATTAAATCATAAAAAGCTTAAAATGAACACCATAAAATGTTGTTTTTATAAATCATAAACGCATAACTATAGTATATCCGATAAAAATTTATTTTACTATTTTATTATTAAATCTACAATCTATAATATACTTCCAAATAAAATATATTAGTTTATAATATATATATTGCATTTTAGTATATGTAATTTTAGATAAATGAACACGTTTGTTTAAAAAAATTAGTCACTAATTAGTGGTACTTCTATGCTTTTATTTAATAAAAAAAATATATTTAACAATTCTGATTTTTGAAATATATCGAGTATTCCTGGATAAGTGGAGTTCCAGGGACTACTGAAATGATTAAAACTTCACGACCTAGATCCTTTTAACACTCCTCGATTTCGTAGTTACCTGTTGTGGCAACTGCTTTATAAACTACATATACGTATTAATTTTTATCTTTCTCTCTTTAACCGTTCAGTCGGTCAATGTGATTTACTCAGTCCAAGGTCATTTCAGTGCCTTAATTGCGTCACAACAAACTACATTATATATTTATATTATACATACAGGATGGTGCATTCGATTTAATACATTCGATTGTATAAAATGTCCAAATCATTTTTAAAATAGTAAGTCTCATAACTTTTATATCAATATTAAGTTCCAATATGAACTTTAAAAAAATAGGGATAACAAACAAATGTGTACGATTTCAAATGTTTTTAAATCAAATAAAAATAAATTCTATTCTACAATTTAAAAAAAAAACATCCTATGATCTTTTATTTCACAATTAAAAGTCGTTTTTAATAACATGAAAAAATTAATTAAATATTTTAAGTGTTCAAAAAATATTACGAGTATTTCCTATAATCTTTATAATTGAGGTATTACATGTTAAATGGATCATCCTATATGCTGTAAATTTACTTTATTTATAAATAATACGAATGCACATACTACATACAACTATACATATGTATGTATGTATGTATACATATGTATGTTGGTATATTACTATAGTCATATCTTGTCTATGAACTAATTCATCATGTGGATTATCGTATGTCCCCCTGCCTAGTATGTTTAAAGGCTTAACCACGAGATAATCCACAAACACATTCCATGTGTAGACAATACTGCACTGTCTCACTGATCGCCAACGAAGCGCTAATTAGACTTAAGGTTCACACATCTTCTACACATGGTATTAGATTGAAAAAACATAATAACTCTCTTACCTTATACTTCCCGAACCTCTAGGTCAGCGGTTCTCAACCTTTTTATAGTCACGTACCACCTACACAATTTGAATTTTTTTACGTACCACCTAAAAATTTTTTCGCTTATTAATAATGTATACGTTTATGTTATATGTATAGAATTTTGTTAATAAATTAATTTTTTATAAAGGTAGATTTTCTTCACGTACCACAGGTTGAGAACCGCTGCTCTAGGTAATATTAAAGAACTTACATATTTTTGTTGCTATTTTATTATTTGAATGTCGTTTCACACTTAACTAAAATTGTCTTATAAGCAGTTCAAATTGGAAAATTGAAGTTTTAATTTAATTCCAACTAATTCAGAATAACGCTTAAATTTAATAAGAATAATCGTATCACATTAATTTGCAAAAATTGTCATCTTTCTATATTACGTATTCAAAAATTACATAAATATCTGTTTTTAGTCAAAACATATACCTGGCTAATCTAGCAGTCTGATGGGAATCAACTTTTTTATATAACAAAGACCAAAAAAAAAATTCTAAATTGTATTTATTTTTTTATTACATTTATTAACACGATTAAATTGATATTGTTGTTAACTGATGACTGATGGATAATTTTAAATTAAAATTTGTATAAAATGGTAAATATGATAATGTTATTTTAATTTTAAGTTATTAAACAACGTAACTACGATACAATGCTGCAATTATATTTTCATCTTTCATGTCTGTTTATCAATATATATTTGGATTGGTGATAATTAATAAGCAATTGGAAAAGAAGAAATATCGGTACTATTTAAATTTGATATACATTAAATCTATTGTATAAATAATGTTAATTGTTTTTTCTTCAATTTTTCAATTTTTATTTAACACTTTACGGCCCTGTTGATAAATAATTGGCCGTAATTGAGTACCTCTGGATTAAAGATTAAAATTCCATAAATTTAAATTCATATGAAAAATTAGGAATATTCCTTTTTATCATGAGTTTATTGACTTTACACATTTCTATCCTTGCATGGAATTTAAAAAATATCACTTTTAATTTTTATAACAAGCAGCATTTAGATTATTCATTATAGTATAGCTATTAGCTATAGATATCTACGCAATTTCACGTATTTATGTTTTTAATATTTTCAATTTGTATAATATCATCTTACATCATATATGTGTAATATATGTTTTTGAATTAAACATTTTATGAAAATTGATTATGTTAAATATTTATTTTGCTACAGTAACTATGAAGCTTTTAGGTTTGTGTAGTATGCAATATGCAAATTATATGCACAATAAAATTAATATCAGGTAATATGTACCTATATATTAATAATATTAAATGCAATTTTCTTTCTATGTACAATATGGGGGGGGGGGAGTGAGGGAATAAATACAGTAAATAAGGAACAAATAATATTCATTAAATTATTGTAAAAAACACTAATGATTTGTCTTTATTTTGTTAAATTTCAAAATAAATTTGTTTTGTTAATTATATATTATTAATTTTTAAATTAAGAAATGTAATCATAAAATAAAATATAAATACTTAAAAATAAATATACATATATTGAAATGAAAAAAAATAGCTATAAATCATGAATAATAAATTTGAATTACTTGTTAATAACATTATTAAATTACAACTACCCTACAATAAAGACAAAATTTACATATCGAGTACGTTAAATCTATGAATAATTCAACCTGTCTTTAGGCATTTTTAGTCTTAAAATTGTTGTTTTTAAATATAAATAAATATGATAGAAAAAGTAATCTTTGTAAGTTGAACATAAAGCTAGGTGTGAAAATATTTAAAATTAAACTACCTACCTATAAAATTAACATTTTTTGAAAAGTGAATCTTTGAATAAAAAAAAGAAATTGCAAAAATTAATTAATTATAAAAGATAAAATTAATGTTATTTATATTGGTTAATATTTATTCACATATTATTAATTATATTTATAGACTTTTAAGAAAAAAACATAATGAAATGTTTAAAAGTTTATAATGTATTTATAATACTTTATTCATTATTAAAACGTTTTGACTTTTAAGAACTATTGGCAGTATTTAGTAGCTATTGGATTTAACTTACATTAATTTTTAATAAGTAAATAATAAATTACACATTGGAATATTTTTAATTTTTAATATTCTGTACAAATTACTAATATTCAATTTAAAACGTAAGTAATTTTTATTGTAAAATTATTTATTTCTTTAGAACAATATAAGCAATGCTTAGCCAATATAGATGGTTTTAAGTGTAGATATAAAGTTTCAAACCAAGACAATAGTATTGTTTAAGTTAAATTATCTTTTTTACCATATAATACCTACCTATATTAAAATACTAATGTGTTTCTGTGTATTTCCTGCACATTAAACATATAATATGATACGTATAAAACAGCTGAAGTTTGAATTTAGATTTTTAAGATGTTAAGTATAAACGTTTAATGTAGGTATATAACCATATAGGTAAGATATATTCCATATATTTATAGAAGTAATAGTAATAAATACCTGTTTGATCATGTAAAAGTCGGTCCAATGTAACAGTATTATTTTTTTTAATCGCGTTATGACGATACTTGAAGACGTCTTTGCTACTAGACGCGCAACCCATGAGCACCCCATTCGCTCTCTCATTTACCAGCCATTATTTTGATCACCATCAGGATGACATGTTTAACTAATCTTCAAAATTCTCCACTCGGCTAACGACAGACATAGCTATAAATAAAATCATCATGATAAAGTATGATTGAAACTATCTGTAGTGATTTAATTAATACATACAGTTAGTGAGAAGTATGCATATTTAATTATGTAGATCGTTTATTTAATAGATTAAGTGTTTGAAATTAATTATTCCAGTAAAGTTACGAATCATTTAATGTTTCTGTTACACGAGTTATTGTTTATTAGAAATCTACAATTATTTTTTTAAATACAAAGTAGTGGAATAGGTAGTTGGAAACTATTTTTCAACAAAAATAAACTTAACAACAACACCAGAGACCCTTAATATACCTAAAAGCAAAGCAAATTATTTTCAAACTACTTTTCAAAAAAAAATAACATGACTATTTATTTAAAATAAGTTCAGAAATGTAAAACTCAACATAAAAATTAGAAATACCATTCTGATATTAAAGTATCATTATTATAAGGAAGTACCTACCTAAGCAAAAATATGAATAACTCGTCCAGGTCTCTCATAACTTATCAACAAAGAATTGGTACCAACATGCTGTGAAGATTTTCTTTCAGATGCGAAATCTATTTTTGCATACAAATAAAATTTTGCAATCAAATGCATAGTGATCAATTGTCATTAATGAGCCAAATTACATAAAATCATCAACAATTCATTCCCAGTACCTATACCAAGCATTTGATTAAGAAAACACCGAAATATCTATAAAATTTTTTATAACATAAACTTGAGCCAAAAATTTAAAAAATCGTTATTACAACCGTTATTATATGTTATAAATTATATTTATCTTTAAGAAAATGTAGGCATTTCCATCAACTTTGAAAATTTAACAGATACTTAGAAAAAAAACTAATTGGTAGGTTAAGTTAAAAACTTATTTTAAAATTAAAATTATGTATTTATAAACTCTATATTTTGGTTGAAAAAATAATAAAGCAAATTTAGACTAAAAAGTGAAGATCATAAAAAAATTGAATGTTTTATTATTATTTTATTAAATTATAAATTATTATTGAGTAAAAATATAGGTGGGAAAAAATCATGAAAAAAAATTTAAACGAACTTTTACATAATATTTAAATATAGAACATAGTACAATCATAATAGTGTATAGATATTTATTTTTTATTCAACATGACAAATCAAAAGATGAATGATAGCAAGGACTTCCGATTACTGAAACCATTTATCTTGACTTCATAAAATCGGCAAATACTATTGTGAAAAGACATGTTGTAAGTTGTAACATAACAACTACCTATAACTTTTCCATGACTCCGTGTAAGTAGGTACACTATACACATAAAAAAGTAGTAAATCCTAATCGTATGAATACCACTTTAAAACCAAGATACTAAAGACCATGACCTATAGTGAGGTTATCACCTATTTTATTGTATCTAATTAGCTTGTAATTACTGATTCAAACCTATTTAATTTTATTGTCTTCTAAATTCTGAAATAACTTAAATACAAATTTGATTCAAATGACATTGCTATTCTAAATAGAAAATTTAATTTTATGATTAATATACACTTTTATAATATTAAATATTTTTCAATATGATATTTAATTCAAAAACTTAAATTTTCATAATGGGTATAGACTATAGATGTATAGACGTATAGTATACCTGGCGTACTCACATGTTTAACATTTTATGTATATTATCGATTGATGCCGTTCAAGTCATAATTGTGAATTTATTTTACTAAGACTATTTTGTATATTTAGAAATTTTTTAATCGCTTTGCTATAATTATTTTTTAATAAAATGCAAATAAAAAAAAAAAAAATTTAGAAATAGTTGGTGCATATTTGTTTACTTTTGAGCGCATAAGTAGGTTGTTTGTGCATACTTTTGGTTTTTTAGTGCTTCAAATCATATTATTTCCACCGACTCAATTGATATAGGTACAGGAAACAATTTAATACATTTTTTTTAAATTTAATCCCTAGGATCCTTTCCAGTAGAAATTGAACTTAGTACACTCGCTGAATTTCCCATAAGGTAGCGGTTTCTCGATATATTTTCGTGAATTTTTTATAAAACTGTATGGACGAGGAATCTCAAAAAATACTCTTGGAACATTTGTGTCTAATTTAATTTAAGAGGGGTTACCTATTTCAAACTTTTAAAACACGCTTTTTAGGCATAATAGTGATCACACAGCTTTTCTTGAATTCTAAAATTAATGCAACTTAATTGACTTATTAATACGATTTAATAAACAATTACATTTAACATAGTAAGTTCCAATTGTTACAAATATAATATAAACATGTATGTTTTACATTCAAATGTATGAATTTAAAAATAGAATTTAACTACAGGACAATATTTATTGTTGATTAAATTAACCTTATGTACACAAACAGAATATATTTATCAAACAATTAACTGATATATTGTTTTCATTTCATTATATTTATAGTTATGAAACTCTTAAATACTTTATATATTAAAATATATGGGCAGTAAATACTAAATAGTTGAGTAATGAGTTTATTGTAGATACTTTTATTTTTGTGTTCACATTTTTTCCAGTATTCGTTTATGATGAACATGAACAGGAAAATAATATTAATCATATTCATATATTTTATATTTATTAAAAATGAACTTTTTATACATAAGTATTAGAACACTACATAAACAGTGAGGTGCCTTATATTTTGACTAATTTCGAACATAATGTTCATATATTATATTAGGTTATAACCTATATGTGTTTCCCGACTGAAGTGTATGTTTATTTATTATGTTCTTCATTTATGTTATCACAGTATATCTAATAGATGTCTATGGTGTACCTATATAATATATGTATAACTATTAAAGTCAGATCCATTGATATAGACATTACTAGTAAAACACGATTATCACTATCATATTAAGGGAAGTATTTTAAATTTAAACATGCGCTGAATACATTATTAAATAAGTACGTGATATTACGTGCACAAGTATTTCATAACGACAGTTATTATTAACAATGATGATAGCTACCATATTATTATGATGAATATACCATTATATTATAATTTTATATTGTATATATTACGTGATTTAGTCTAACTATATATTAAATTATTAAGATATAGGTAACGTAAACTGTAAAGATCAAGATTGAACATTAACGTTATATTATTAATATTTATCACATAAGAACTATACAATATATTATGCTAAGATTGTATTTATTTGCATAAGTTAAAAACTATGTATTATGACGCATATATTATCAACTAAAAAATGTAAAATTTTTAAATAACATTGTTTTATTAAATATATTATGTAAGTAAAAATTAGCAATCGAATTATGTTTATGTTTTTGTTTACAATTGAGCTAATGAGGTATATAGTTATAATGTTACAACGTCTTTTCTTTATTTATTTCATACAAAACGGTGACAAAATATAAGAAAATTGTTAACCTAACTATTCAATCAAGTATCAATGAACGAATACGTTGAATATTTAATGTTATCGATAATATTCTATATAATTGTCAACCGACAACAACTGTAATAATTATTTGTTTTTCAATTTTCAATCAAGATTCAACAAAAGTAAGGCTGTAGTCAAAATGTATTAAATAATATCCATTGCTAAGCATTTTTAGGTAGTTATACAATATAATCATTAATCATAATTTATAGATATCCAGTTCAAAAACATTAACTTTTATACTCATATAAGCATAATTATTCACCATTCAATTTAGTTTAAAGTAAAAAATATATGCATAATATGTAGAACATATCATTTAAACTGAATAATGCTAAAGTAATTAATATTAAATTTATTCCTATAACTATTCTATCAACTTCAATTTCCTGTACAATATATTATATAGACGTTTTAAGTTCAAATTTTTACAAAATTCATCAAAATTACGACAGTTAAAAAATCCCTAACTTTGTAGGGAATATACAAATAGCTTTTAGTTTTCTCATCTAAAGTTTGTAGATGCAATACAAGATTTCTCATAAATTCGTCTAACAAACACTTAAAAAATCTAAATAATGATTTTTTTTAAAGGAATTTCAAGTTTTAATGTCCATGAAATATTATGTAAATGTTATTTATTTAATTGTTATTACTTTTGTACTTTAAAAAATATTATTTATAAGAACTTGAAACAAACTTTTTGTCTCTAAGTATATTATTATTTCTTTGACATAATTAAATTTTCAAAAACTTTATATTCATTTTTAAACAAACTTACTTACACTGGTCTACAGTACATCATTAATAACACCTATTAATATAATTATAAATTCAATTTGTTTTTGGTAAAAATTAGATCAATCTAATTTATTACTAATAGAATAATCAATTACTATAATAGCAATATAAATATTATAAATATTAAGCTGTATAATAAAATATCTTTAAAAATAAGCACATAATGATTGTTCCGGTGCAGAATCGTTTTTTTTTTTTATTGATCTTTATATATAACTCGGATTCTTAGGCGATTTATAGTTGTTTCATCTTTCGATTTAAGTTAGGATCTTCCCATCTGAATATTGTGCTCTTTATCTGGTTTAATTTAGTGGTTTAGATTTCCCATATCCATAGGATTTGGAAATTTTTTTTAATGTTGGTTTTTGTGGAGTTTTTGAAGTCATCGTATGGAAGGAAGTCTAGTGTGTTTGTGTTTGTGTCTGAGGCAGCAATTTTGACGTATTTATTCACGGTTTCATTGCCTATAATGCCGATGTGCCCTGCGATCCAAATAAGTTTCACTTGTCTTTTGTTGGTTTTAGCTTCATCTAGTTTGTTGTGAATGAGTATTGTTATGTCACTTGGGTTTGATTTGTTTTTAATACTGTTTATGGCACTTAAGGAGTCGCTGAAGATTGAAAAATTAGTGCGTTCCGATATGTTTATTTAAAGATTGCTATTGCTTCAGCAAAGAATATTGAGCATTCGCTTTGGAGTCTATATATGTTATATTTGAGTTTGAGTTTTCGAATAAATCGTTTTTTTTTTTTTTGTATATTATAATATTATGTAATGATTTATTAACTTTCATTGAATTCCAATTTAACACTTCCATCTAGTGAATACTTGTACAGTACAAGTTGTACTTACTATACAAAAAAAAGATTTTATCATTTTTAATAGTTACTATTATTTTATGCATGAATTAGCAAGAATGTTGGCATATATATATATATATACATGTATTAATCTTGGATAATGTATGTAAATTTAGGCACTAACTTTTTAAGATGTATCAACAATATTTTATAACAATTCTTCAAAATATATTTTTTTATTCATTAGCATATGGAAAAGATTTTATTAATCTTTATTCTTACCGTAATCAATTGCAATAGCATACATCATTGCGGTTTTATTCATAATTACTTTATTTTTTGAAAATAAGCCAAGGCAGATGGGACACTGGAGTTAACATGTTTATTTTTATATTACGTATTTATATGATAAATATTTTAGAAACCTCACAAAATTAATTTAAGTGTACTAAAATCAATAATAAAACAATGATCAAAAATATGTTCTAAAAAGATAAGAAATAAATTGTAATTTATGATAGTGACCATGGGCCACCACATATAATCAACAAACATAATACTACCTCACAGAGAAATATATCGATATTTTTCCCATGCATAACTAATTGCTTGATTTTTTTTTAATCTAGACGATTAAATAATAAAAAAAACAACTAGGTACTAAACAATATTTTAGATGTTTATAAATTATAATTAAAAGTTGTGGTCAGAGGTGAGACCATTATATATAGGTATATATTTATATAGTGTAGAGATAATTTTATACTTACATTTTCCACGTACCCAAATTAAATTATGTACCGATGTTGAAATTTTTTAAAGGTACATTTAGACTTTAAAATAGACTTAAGTTATAATACATCTTATTAATATTTATTATCGTCATTTTTCGACTATTTGTATGGATAATATTATAACATGATATATTAAAAATATGTCGGTAAAGATTAATTTAATTGAAAGCATTATTTGAACACTAAAGAATGAACACATTTTTGCAGTTGTTTTAATTACGAGTGTGAAAAAAACGAACTCACATTTTATTCCAAAATAAGCAATTTACATTATTTATTATGAATGTAAACTTTAGTGTATCATTTTTGAGAAACAATACACCGTACTATTGCATTATACATTATTATATAAAAAATAATTAACTTTATAGATTATCAATAACACACTTTCATTTCTTGACATTTTCAAAGTGCACATTATCTAGTGACAATAGTTTTTAAAAATAAGATTGGTGATTTTGATTGATAGAGTCGTAAAATATATCTCTGTATAAATCGTTTAAATATATATATATATATATATATATATACAGGTGTCCCACAGAGATCTGACATTCTGACAAATGAAATAACTTTTGTTCTAATCAATATTTTAAAAAAATTTCTTTTAAATATAATTCATAGACACTTTCGCTACATTTTTAGAATACATTTTTTATTTTTTAATACTGAAAATAAAAAACTTGAAAATTGATAAATTTTTTTTTAGAAATATTCAATATAGCCAATTTGTAAATCTGATTTTTTACAATTTTTTTAAATATCAATATTTTCGTTAAGTAAATTACGATCTAGTTTATGTTAGAAACCTTGTAATTTCAAATAATAATAAAGTTTTTTAAAAATATTTTATAAGAACATTTTTAAATAAGTGCATGTTAAAATCTAATTATTTTTTTATTGTATTTATTTTAATAATATGTGAATATGTGATGTATAAACTATAAATTACTATAATTAACCTAACGAAAATATTGATATTTAAAACAATTTTTAAAAATCAGCCTTTGACTTAAATAAGTGTTTTTACCATATAAATTTTTCTGAAAATCAAATTTACAAATTGGCTATATTGAATATTTAGAGAAAAAAAATGTATCAATTTTTAAGTTTTTTATTTTCAGTATTAAAAAATAAAAAATGTATTTTAAAAATGTAGCGCAAGTGTCTATGAATTATATTTAAAAGACATTTTTTAAAAATATTGATTATAACAAAAGTTATTTCATTTATCAGAATGTCAGATCTCTGTGGGACACCCTGTATATATTTAACAATAAATAATTAAACTTATAGAAACCAATTAATTAACCACTATGGAGAGTCTTACTCAATATGATAAAATTGAAATAGGTATAATAGGATTTAAAAATATACAATGTATAAAACAATTTTAAAAATGGTCTTAATATTAAGAAGAACAGAGGAGAAATTCGTTATTACATTGCATCGGTTTTTTAATACTAGAAATGATTTTATCTAAACTAATTATTAAATATTAATGTGTATCCTTATTTAAAAAAAAAATATTTTGTATGAATTTAATAAAAATCATGGTTACTATTTGATTTAGTTGGTAAGTTGTTCGTTTAATACAATTAAACAAGGGAAAAATATATGAGTTACCTATACCAAAGTTTTAGAATTATGCCTAATGTGCAAATACTGTACATTTAATAAATAATTTTAAAAAATGGAGCAAATAGGGTCTTTAATTATTTATAATATGTAAAAACGAAATGTATAAGATGTTTTAATTGACATGTATTTCACAATAATTATACTCATGTAAAAAGTTATCATGGCTAAATATATGTAAATAAATATAAATCTGTATATTCATATTTTCTAAAATAATTATTTTGTGTCAGAAAAAAGCATTCTATAAGAAAACGAAAATAGAATTCGCTATTCAAGGTTTAGTACCATAAATTTCAATAGTTTCTCAGTTCTTTTTTCTATTTCAGTTTTTCTCTTTCAAGTTTCGGTTTACTATTATTTCTGATACTCGCGGGAAAATAAATATGGTGTATTATGACTGCTTGATAAAAAAAACAGTTTCATTTGACATTGAATATTTATAATATAAAATGCTTGGTAAATCACTCGGTAGTCTGCAGTAAATATTTATATCTTGTCAAGCATTATATACCTATCAGTTTATGAGCAATTATTTATTTTTAATATTATTTTGTATACAAATTAGATTTTTAAGTATAAAAGTTGAGATTTATTTCACAATTGTTAAATAGGTAAATATCCAGTCAGAATAACATGTATATTATTGACTTAATATATTTGAGATTAATGTTAACAACTAATCCAGGGGCAGCTCCAGAAAGGGGCCCTAGGGGCCATGTCCCAAAGCCCGTATTTATAACAAAAAATATATTGTTAAAAAAAAATGCATACGACACTCAAATAGAGGTATACCTATAAAATAAACTATATTCTATTTTAATATTTTATAATATAAAATACAATATGGTCTATGACCTGCTAAGTATCAGCATTAGGTATGCTTCATTAGTGTGTACAACAAAGGGGATGTTCTAGATTAAATTGATCACATAATCGATATTTTTTTCAATTCTAAAAATAGATAACTTGACTTTGTGTTGTAAAAATTGTAAATTTTTTTTTTGTTATAATGTTTTGTCAAAATTATAACTTCCCCCCTCAACCACGTTTCTGGAGCCACCCCTGGACCAGTATAACCCATAAAACAATTTCATATTTAAATTTAAATTTCTTTCTTTCTGACAAATTAATAATCGTTGAAATTGGCTTAAATTTGTATTAATCAATTTATTTATCAATATCATACGGCCTAGATCGTTATTTAATAGTCATAAAGTGAGCACTTGAACTAAATTTTAAATACATAAAAACAAACATAACACACGTCATACACACGCGCAGAGACATTGCAATATTTACATAAATATTAATACAGAACTATAATTATTATTTGAGTAATAAGTATAACTGAGAATATATAATATAAGTAATTTATAATTTTTTTCCTCTAAAAAACTCTTTCGATTACATAATACATTTAAAAATTTTTAAATATGGTTTTTAAGTATATACTATATATAAGTATATAATAAGTATATAACCACGTCAGAATTCTAAGCATTACGATAATTATAATTATATACATTAAAATATTCACTCTAGTATTTAGAATTTTAATGTTGAATAAAATAATATTTTATTCAATATGAAGTACATTAAATTATTCATAACACGAACGGTTGTTGGTTGATAATTAAAAATATGCGTAGGTACATGAAATTTTCACTACATTTTTATACAGTGAAAACTGTCTAAAGCGGAATCGCATGGGACCAACAAAACATTCCGCTTTAAGCAGTTTTCCGCTTCATTTAATAAAACGAACAAATTCCGGATTATTCAATTCAAATAAATGGTAAGAAATATCAAAGAATATTTTTCAATTTATTGTTTTAAATAATATAATTTATTAAAATTTAACTAAAATATCGGTTTTATAATTCATTCAAGACAATTAAATATGACGTGCATTTAGCATTTCCAAAAATGATGTAGAGTTTTTTGTTTTGTAACGGTTACAGCTATTTTTTCTTCTGAGTTCTGAGTATTGTTTAATCGATGAAATCAATTGAAGAAGATTATCATCTTGTTGATCAATAGTAAACCTATGTAGATTTTTTATTTCAATTAATGTTTCTTAATATGTATTAATCGTTGTGAACTTCTTCATACATTACGTTTTCTTCTCCGTCGCCAGATGAATTATTTTTACAATCATTTTTTGAATGTATTTCTTGGCTCTCCGATACCAAATTTGTATCAATCATCAAAAACTCATTAACATTATTATCACTATTTAACGATGTACATTGTGCATTCGAATATCTATATTTTATACCTTATTTTTGGTTTATAGTACACACGTGCGTGTCATTTTTCCGGTTTATGTAAGGTTTTTACTTGCATAGGACTTAAAAAATCGTTCCGTTTCCGCGTTATGAAGGTTCCGTTTTATTGAGGATGAGCGTCTATATAAAACTATAGGAACATGCCATAACCTAACCATAGAAAAATTTCGTATTGGATAGTTTTCCGTTTTATTCAGGGTCTGCTTTAGACAGTTTTCACTGTATTAGCAATTACACTGTAAAATATTTTAAATATTTTAAATCACGACGAACTATTTATAGGCATATGACACTTTCGATTATTATCAGTTTAAAAAAAAATATATGTCAGTATAAAATGTTTCTCAGTTAAAATACTTGAAAATATAATACAAGGTTCCTCCGTACTTAACTTTACCTATATCGAAGATGGTTCATGTAACAATTTATAAATTTAATATTTTATACTCTTTAAATAACTAAAATATAAGTACCTATTTTAGTAATAATTTGTTCTATAGGGATAAATATGTGGTTGGTATAACTATTATCGTTATGATTCATTAACTTCTAATTTTCAATTAAGAGCAATCATGTAATAAATAATTCGAGACACAATTTAATTACATTGTTTACTGTTTACTATACATATTATACATATTATAATATAATATATATATATATATATACTTATAAATATATACAAGGTGTAACAGATAGAACTGACACTTTTAGAATAACTTTTTTCAAATTAATATTTTTTTTTTTTTCATTAAGTGCTACATGTATAATAATTTTTTTATGTTTATTTTTTAATAGGTACCTACTGAAAAAAAAAAAAAAAATGTATTTAATAAAATTTTTTTTTGGATAAATTCAAAATAGCCTATTTGTAAATCAGATTATATGAACAATTTTTCTAAGTCAAGTAGTTTTTTTTTTATTTTTTTTAAAATTCAGTATTTTTTTGGTTAAATTAATTAAAAACGTAATAACTTTTTTTTTAAATATTATTTTTGAAAATTTGCTGACACGAGTATATTTCTTAAATTATTTACCTATCATATAATATGAACAATTTTTATCATACGTTTAATTAGCATATTTTTTCAGGTCTTTCTGTTATACCCTGTATACATATATATATCAAGTTATTGTCGTTATTTATAATACTTTTTGACATGTACCTCTTTATATATGGATATAGAATTTTATTGCTTATATTATAATATTAAAAAAGCTATTTAATATATTTTAGTACAACAACAAAATATACACGTATGACATAATATTTCATGATTCCAAGATGTAATTCCAGTGATCTAATAAGAAAAATAATAGGCACCTACTCATTTAAAACTAATGATTTTTTTAATTTAAAATTATTATTTCACTATCTATTCATATAATATGTTGAACAATCAGCGAATGTAAATATGACATGAAGTTATTGAAAAAGGACTTGATTTACTCCTAAGTTAGAGGAACTTTGACAAATATAAAATAGCTATTAAATATTTAAGTATTATTATACTCGTTTAATGAATACAAATTGGTACTCAAGCACTATTAAGTAAGCAGGTAAAAACAATACTGCCTTTTTAGTATTTTTTTTTTTTATTACCTATACTCGAGGTATATTTATATTGATTCCAGTTTTTTAATCAAAGAATCCATTTATTTTGGACACCTATTTAATATGAACCATTTTTTATATGCGTTAGCTATATCATGGAATGGAAAGATGGCAACTCAATTATATAAGCAGTGATAAGTTACATAAAAAATTGCTTAGGCTATAGCTAAAAGTTTTGGGTTGAAACGTTGAATACGATTGGTGTTTAAATATAAAACATGATTATCAATTGTGCCTACCTATATAAAATTTAGTAGATATTAAATCGTTTTCTTCTGAGTTCTTAAATGTGTTTAGATTGTTTTAATATTAAGCGTCTCCTAATTGCTCACTAAATAAATAAAGCATAGATCGGATTGTTTTTTTTAGATAACAAGCCACTACACAAACATTATCTAGCCCACTTGCCATCAGTAATCGGTTGTTTTTTAGAGATAAAATTACATTGCTGGTATACTGCAGGTTTCAACAACACAATGTAATAATAAGAGCCAAAAACGTGTAGTACCTATACAGTTGGTAAGGTTTTTAAAGCAAAGATGAATTATTAGAAAATGTGTCGATATCACAAAAAGTGTTTCAACATTTACAGGACTTACAAAAACTTACAGATTCTAAAATATTAATAATGTCTTTCAAAATTACAAAACTTGAGTACTATTTTATTATGTATATAGGTGACCTTTAATGCCAACAACTTGTTAGTTGTTATTTATAAAATATTAAATACAATTTTTAAGAATATTGTCTTGTTCAGGCTTATTCTGTTAATAATAAACACTTATTATATCAAATGAATTAAACATTTTTGAAAATATATTTTTTAAGTAGGTATATATGTACCTATCTATAATAATATATAGTTTTAGAAAACTAAATTTATTAAAAAAATATGTTTTTTAATATAATCATTTTTTATACGTGTTATAAATAAGATTAACTTAATATGGATATACAATTATTTAATTAAAATTGATCACACGTGTATACAAAAAAATATTCAAAAAGTAACCAATAATAAATAATTATTAATGGTTTTATGAATTTTATAATGAATTGTAAAAATGTATTATTTATTAAAATTTGAATGGCTCTCATTCAGTCAATTTTGGTTTTAGAGCCTTGGTTAATTGGTCAAAATGACTTAAAAAAATTCAGTCTATCCGAATTTTGATATCAAAAATACTGGTTGCCATTAAAAAAAATAAGTTGCGTTGCGCATGCGCGTACTGAGAGGGTTTAAAATTTGAAATATATCTGAAAATGTGTATTTATGTATCACTAGCTCTTAAAAAGAATTCAATTTGTTCCAACATAATCCGGCTGATTTATTCAGTGTTCCCTAAATTGGTGAACACGCGGTATATTATATAATGTTTTATATCATTAACCTAATAAAGGTTTATTATATTATTATATTTTATAATGCCTATTATATTAACATGTATTATTGTTATTAATTTACGTTAATTTATAATATGTCATAACGACGTATTTTAGAGTGATGTGAATTGTGAAAATCGTGAAAATTCTCAGTATCAACTTTTAGGAAAAAAAATATTAACAACTCTAATAATATTGTTAAAATAATTTTTGGTGACCTCGATTAGGATAGCATTAAAAAAATAGACGTCTTCGCTCACAGTCGTTTTACATCGTAAACAATTATAGAATTTGAATTAACACATGCACATCCATATTCGTAGTACCTAGCATACCAATAACAAGGTACACTAGACTCTTACTATACAATAGAACATAGACGTAATTTGTGTTTTAATAATATGAAGGAGCCTATTATAATTTACATGTGTGTAAAAGATAGATAAAATGTAGAATTTTGGGGGGTTAGCCAGAGTGGTTACACTTTCCCCCCTTTTTTTAATTTGATATAATTTAGCTTGAAATGTCTATTAATTAAATTTGGGCATATTACTTTTTCAATAATTTTATATTACTGAAAAAACAAACTATGAGAAACTTTTTAATATTTAAACCTTGTAGCTATTCTAAATTGAAAATTGACCAAATTTTTAATCAGGTTTAAAATAATTTAGAAATGTTTGTAAATTGACAAATTTTCTCTAAATTTGAGCTTCAAACGCAAAAAAATTGTTTTTACAATGTTTGCTTTAAGTTTAACTTATGAAGAACTTTGTATTATATTTGTTAACCTTTTTACAGAGCATAAAACATTGTATCAACTATTTAGAAAACATTTAAAAATAAGTTGAATATTTCAAATGTCTATAAATAGCTCAAAAAGAAACGTAATATTTTACTAAACTAGGTCTAGAAAAGTAGAAAATGATAATATGAGTATTCGCTGAAAATTTTAAAGGCTTAAAATTTTTTGAATTGCATCAATATAACACAGTTGATTTTGTCAAAAAGGGTTTACTTAAATATTATATACTACCGTCTTCCATATATTTTTTTAAAGGTTTTCATGATTATTAAGATAAGTTAGGACATATTTTACTTTTGACCTACCTACCAAAGTAACTAGAGACCATTTTAAAGATCAAAGCATAAAATATGTCTTCACATATAAAAAATAATCCAAAACCTGATTAGAGTATATATCGATTTATTGAAGTTCATACTTTGTAATATACTCCAAATATAATAGGTAGGTACTATAGTAGATTACTGACTATTTTATTTCGAAAGAGAACCCTGAAGGGACTGTCTAATAACTAAATTCTAATAAAACTATAATAATTTTGAGAAGTATTTTGAGCTATGAATTATTGGTTATTAAACAATTAGATAATAATTAGATCACGTCGTAATACATGGTTTTCTTTTCTATATTTATATTTTTATAATTATTAAGTGTAAACTATCCGTATTCAAAATCGCTAAAGAATACTTTTGTCTAACTCCATATGTTTCCATACAAAATTAGACTTTTTTTATCTATAGACACCTGCTATCCAAAATAATTCTGAAGTTAGAAAATACAATTTTCATTCAGAACTGTTGTAAACTTTCCCTACTTCATAGACACATTGATGACTAACTATAATTTTTTTTTTAAACATTTATTAGAAAATATACAATATACCTTACAATATACAATCACAAATTTTGAACAGAAGTCAGATCTTGACAAAAAAAAAAAAAAAAAAAAAAAACATCAAGACTTCGTAAGAAAATAGTAGTGTATTTTATATTTCTTTACGGCGTTATTGTACCTATTATTTTAACAGGATTCTTTGAACAATACAAATTAGTACATAATGAAAAACAAACAATTAAAATGCAGTATTATTCTAGTAATGAAACAGTGAACATTACTTTTATTGATTTTTTTTCGCTATTCATTTTATTTCAGTGATAAATCGAAAATCCAAATTATTAAGATATTTATACTTAGTATAATACATTTACCAATTGTATCGCAATTATTTTTTAGTTCGATCGCTTTTTTTAAAAGAAAGAGAAATCTTATAATCATTTAATAAGTTTATTTTAAATTATTTATGTTTAAGTTCAAATTTCATTCAATAGAGAACATTTGGAGCATTTGTATTAGTTGCCCCAACAACTAACAAGTGTTTTTCGCGAAAAAAAAATTTTAAATCAATATTTCTACAGTTTTTCTCATTGACAGTCCAAATCAAAATCTAAAATAATCCATATTAAATTTCGTAGGTAATTCAAACCGGAAATTATTAAAATTACATTACATTAACCAACAAATGAAATATAAGATATAGAGGCTGCCTATTGCAGAATTCAGGGAGGTAAAAGCATTTTCCTCGTTATAGTAAGAAAGGGTTTTATGATTAATAATCGCGATTGTAATATTGCAAAAACGATTTTGAATAAAGCACAAATATTTAAACAAAAACAATATATGTTTGTAATCTTTTAAATTTAAAATATAAATACAAAACTATTATACTTTTTAGTTAATAAGTGAATAAAATCCCTGTAGGTAGACTGGTGTATTAGTAATTTTTAAGTTAAATTAAATCATTAAATGTGTATTAAAATGTAAATAATAGATAAATAAGTTGGTAAATATACCAAATAATATTATGTTAATTCAAATATTATCCAATAGCAATTTAATTTTAAAAAAGGTAGAAATTATAGAAAAAAATTAATTTTTTAATATAAAAATGTTATATTAAGCATTAATTAATCAAAATTATTGCTATTAGGACATTAGGCATAGATATTATTCTGGGTATATATTTCTATTATTGGATATTTTTAACGATTTGTATAATATTTTGAGCCAACATTAAATGTTTTATTACTCAAAAATATAAGGTTTGAGAATTGAAACACGTCATGGATATTAAAAGCTATGAATAAAGTTTTGAGTTTTATAACTAATGGTGTTTTATACTAATACAGTAATACCATTATCGAGTTCGGGATACGACTCTACAGATAGTCTAGTTCTAACTATATTTGTTTGAATCTAAAGTTGCATTAAAACGCTATTTTCAGGAAATTCATGTTGAACTTTACAAGAGTTTATAATAGGTAAACAAATCAAAAATTTAACATTAAAAAGATTTGTAAAAAATTCATTTTAATAAAAAAATAAAATTTATAAATTGATTCAACTGTCACACTTACCTAGGATATGGCATGAAATGTAAGTGTGATTACAGCCAATGTAAATTTTAAAGCGCTGTGTTGAATGACAATTGTATATTATATCATTATCTTGATTTTTCTTTATTCATATTTTGTTGGTATACATGGATACATGGTGGTATCAATAAATGCACAGATATTTAGTGTGCAATGTAGGGTCTAATTTTTTGGCAAAGAGGAGAGTATAAAAATTCAAGATCATTGATTATATATAATATGGTCAGAGTAATTATCGCAACACAAGCTGTGAGTTGAATGATTTATTATATTTGTTTGTTCTTTAATCAGCATTTTTAATAAATAATTATTTGATGAAAAAATAAAATAGGTGGTGCAAATACTGCTCCTTAGAATATCGAAAAACATATCTATATCTGACTATAAACTTTATCATCGAAAGTTTCGACTAAATATAAAATAACATTTTTGATGGTAAATACCATAATTTAAATTTGACAAAAATATTTTTTCAAATGCGAAAATTTAAATTAAATTAAACTATAACTCAAGAAAACTTCTTGGTACATGTTATATTTTAATCTAAAATCGTTTTTATACCTAATACAACTGTATGAATGAAAATACTATACCAAAAAGCTGAAACTAGGTTCACGGTACAACAAATATAAACCAAAGCACAGCATTTATATAGCAGGTAAATACTCAAAAAAGTTAATTGATTATACACCTACCTAAGTAATAAACGCGACTGGACTACGTACCTATTCAACATACCCAACAGCCGAGCACGGCATTATAAATTTAGTCAACACATTCATATTTGACACGATAAAATCAACGTTTTTTTTAAAAATATTATTGTTGTTGTATTTTTTTTTAACTAATAAACAATACACAAAGTGTACAACAATTAAATACAAATTTACATTTTAGACTTACCGAGGTTTTCATTATCCGGTGACACGTTTAGACGAATATTATCAGCATAGAGGACGACAGTTGGTTTGTAAGTAGGTACTTATGTCCATGTGCCTTTAGTATGTAATAAATTTGATGGTTTTACACGAGCACCGGTAAGACAGGACCCTCAAAAACGGATAAATAAACCGCTTGAATTTTGAGGAAGAATAATATAATATGAAAAAAACTAAAACGATTACATTTATCACAAAGGGCGTCGGTTGAAACTTTGGCGCGCGCGAACTTACGACGCGGCACGTTCATTCGACGAATTCGCGGCGGCAGACACACACTAACACATATACCATTGACACATGCGGTCGCGAAACGCGTACTCGGAGAGACTCGCTTACACGACACACGCGATCGTCCGTCGGGTGGTCACCGGTGATCTGCCGCGCGGTCACGTAACGCGCGTCGTTCACATGTACGATATTGTATTGTAATAGCGGTCGTGCCGGCCGGCGACGACGGCTTCCGTGGAACAGCGGACCGCCCGCGAGTCCGATTGTGGCGCACCCGCGGCGGCGGCGCAAAGCTCGCATCGCGGACGCCAACTCCCGCCCCGCCGGCCTGACGGGCGACGGCCCGCGAGATACTCCGGGCAGGCTGATCGCGACACCAAAATTAGCGGGAAATTCTGGACCCCCTCCGCATTAGGCCCACGGTCAGGGTCACCTCCGTCGTTGCCATTATATTACTAAAATAATCAGGGGAGGGAGGGATGGCAGAAGGACTGAATATCTCAACACAATGTTCAGATACTTTAGATATTTTAGAGTATACTTTTTTCCTCAAATTAGAACATATGTTACATTATTTAGGATTTTTATTATAAAATTATAAAGTTAATACTAACATAAAAAAAAAAAAAAAAAAAATGATAATTATGCAGTAATTACGTACAATATTGGGTATAACCTAAAAACGATAAATAGCCAGCGTTGTAGATAGATCTAAGACCTTTTAACTTTTAAGCACGAATGTTAAAAGACAAGAAAACTCAGAATATTTGTCCTTAAAAACAAAATGACAATATATTAAATTATAAGTTATAAATGAAAAACATCAATACAAGGAGAGTTTATCAAATTTAGATAAATATAATTGCTTGTTTATAATGTAAAATTCACTTATTTATTTCATTCGATTGAAAGACTGTTAAACTGTACGTTTAGCTTAGTTCTTAAATGTTCCTTGATATTCCTAATTAGGATTCGGTGGTCATTTTAAACATAATGGAAAAAAAAATATACCTACCTAGTACCTGCATAATATATTAATATTACTAATATTAGATAAATAATATAATAATGACCTGTAACGTTGAGTCTTACTTCTAACAAAAAAAAAAAAAATATATATATACGCATAATAATCAATTATATATTTTTATTTTGTAGATATAAACGTCAATTGGTTTTTTACATACTCCACGAATTATTAAATAATATACGATATAGGCATATGGAAGCCTAATGGCGTAGACATGATTTCTGAAAAGAGGGATCAAAAAAAAAAAAACTGACATTACTTTATAGGAGGGGAAAATTGTAAAATCCTTCCCCCCCCCCTCAAGACCAGTATTTAGCGAGATTAGCGAGATATTCGTGTGTAAATATTTTCTCAAATTGTAAATAATTAAATATGGAGAATCGATGTGTACCTTACCCCGGAATTACAAATTCTGACGATCCCCGTTTATATAAAAATCCATTAAAAATTCTCCCATGGCTAGATACCCCCGACTTTAAAATAAGGCCTAAACATTGTTATTATCATTTATTTTATAATTTACTATTTTTATTTCAGTATAATATGTATTATATTCATTAAATGTTGGACAAACCCCCGAGAAGTCGCACCTAAAATACGCCTCTGGTTGTGATCTATAAGCAGTATAAGCTATGGTAATTTCATGTATAAGGATCAAAAACCCTGTTCCCCGAGGCCTGTAGTCACTGAACGGACGTATTGAGTTTCACAGATTACGTGCAGTAGAATCGCCCAGTGGCCAGTAGTAAGGCAAATTTCACTTTTATAAATTAATTAAAAATCGTAGAACAACGCTATCGACTTGACGCCTTCATAGTTAGATTCAGCATGTTGTGGGCTATCAGAACTAATAATTTTGTTTTATGTTTAACACTTGAGAAGTCTGTAGTACAATAGAAGACGGCATTTTTTGATTGAGTACTTTTTTTCCAATGAAAACCTCTGCGGAGACCGAATTAGCAAAAAATCTCTACAGTTGAATTAATCCGATTTCCGCCCTTGATGTCAATCATTATAATATTATAAATTATGATATTACTCTCGTCGCGGCCATTGTTTCGAACGAGCGCTGCAACGATTATCGTAACACCACACAGGAGGGCCCAATTATTGTCAATAATAATAATAATATATTATTGTATTATTATGGATACGTCATGAAGATCGTTCGATTAAGGAGTCTTTTCTCTCGAAATTCAATTATTTAAATTACACTATTTATTATATGTGTTCAGACCTCAGAGAAAACAATATAATTTTATCTATATGACTATATCGTAGTATAGCATGAATATTGTAAACGTATATTATAGAACTCAGTCGACCATCAATATCATACATAAAGCATGTTGAAATGTTGTTGTTGTATTCGTTTTTTTATTTTTTCACTCCTCTTTGACTTTGAACGCAATTGTTGAGAATGTGGTTAATATTATGTGGTTCGAAACTATTTAATTTAAACCTTTTTAGTTTGTAAATGAAAAAGCGACGATGGGGTTAGTTGTTTTAAGACGCATTTATCGAACGAGTGTTGGCAAAGGTCGAATTTTTTAAATTCTCTCATCTAAAGAGAAATATTTATCTATATTTTTTATAAATTTATTTGATCATACCTATATCGATTAAATCTATATAAGAAACATAAGAATTTTTAATATCCATTTTGTTATTTATCTAGATTTCAAAGTGATAGATGTGCTTGTATAGGCTATATAGATCGCTGCACCATTATTAATAATTTTAAAGTAGTAAGAGTGTTAAAAACTCCATCACCAAACCATTTTATATTATTAAATCATTGTAAAACACTCCGTAATCCGTATATATAAAATAGCATATAATATAAATTAACTTTGATAATATTAATATTACCTATACGATTGGTATAGTAAGTAATGAATAATGATAAACAACTATAATACTATATAATATCTTATATATTTAAAAAAAATGTTATTCTATATTTTTTTGTAATTTATGTTCGGTTTATAAAAACAAAATTAAATAATTAAAAAGTAAAATACGCTTTAATTTAGTAAATTTTTATATAATATATACTATACAGTGTAAAAGTACTATTTAACAAATTTAGTAATATTTGTAATGGAAATATTTTATTAAATAGTCCTGTTACACCTTATATAATATAATAAGGAAGCGATTTACTTTATAATGGTTACTTTGACTACAATTATAATCTATTGATTAGTAATTAACTATACCTACAATTATTAATTATTTTACTATGTATTGAAATATTCTAAATTTTAGTTTTGGATCCCATTAATTTTATAAAAAACCATATAATACCCGGATTATAAATATTACAATGATTATTTTGAAAACACCTCCATTACCTACTAGTAAAGAATATAACTAAAAATATTCTTTATGTCATAGCTACTATATGGCTACTAGTTGCGTCCCGCGGTAAAAATTTCTTCCGAATTGCGGCACGAGTTTTTTTGGGATGCATACGAATTGCGGCCCGAGTTTTTTTGAGTTACATATGAATTGCGTCTCGGAATTTAAAATTAAATTAATTATATGTATATAATTATATTTTATTATGTTATAATATGTGTGCATTTATGCATTAATTTTCATTCAAATATTTGATGTAAAATTATTGATTATTTTTCGATTTTAACACGATGACTGCCACGAGTCCGTCGGTAATCTAAGACAGGTAAGATGGGTAAGACGGGTAAGACGGGTATGTTGAAGTGGAGGCATTTAGGTTGGCTGCGTACGAGGGTATTCCTTGGTCATCAACAAGGTATGTACAAGTTGATTCCCGGGTCATTACATATTTTTTTCTATGTTTAGTAAAATATTTAGCCTATTAGCATAACCCAAGAAACACCACAAGGAGATTGGCTGACAAGTTTCTCAAAAAATTTTTTTTTAGTTTTTTCATAGTATCATTCAATTTTTATTTATTAATTATTTTTTGTATTATATTATATTTATTATTTATTAAAACATTTAGTAATAAGGTAAAAAAATATTTAAAAAATTAGTAATTTGGTAAAAATGTATAACACATTGTTTTTATAAGTTGGTATCTGGTAATGAGATTATACAACAATAGTGAATCAACTCATACATACCTCTTAATGACCCAGGAATCAATTCGTACATACTTAAAAATGACCCGGGAATCAACTAATACATAAAATAGGTCTTGGAAATCAACTCACCTATCGCGTTTAGGTTGCCAGTGACCTGAACCGAATTATTCTCCAGGGGCCGCTTAGATCACCAGCGGTTAAAACTTCTCATTTTATTTAATATACTTCATAATGACACCATGGCGTATATAAAAAAAAAAACCCCAGTTAATTCTTTATTTTTAAACACATTTTAAGAATACATGAGTATTTACCTATCTATTATACATAAAAACCTATAGAATTCAATTCAAATCTCATACAACAATCATCAGTCTCCATCCCCTCTCGCAATAACATTATTTTGGTGTAGCTATATACTTTAGGATCAGTGTAGGACTCTAAGGATGATAACCACGGTTGGAACTTATTTATTCATGGACATTAACGATTATAAATTATTAGAGTTATATATTATGTTAATTAAATTACAATTAAACCCTAATTGTACATCCAATTATCAAGAATAATTTATTTTAGAAATACAGTCTAAACAAACAGCATTTAAATAAATACTCATACATTATTATGATCTAAGCTTGTTTTCTAATAGCCAGGTACGAGGTACCTTCCTAAAGTTGTACTTAATAAACATTGAATTTATTTACATTTAATTAGTTCTATATAATACATAACTATTACATTATGTATTTATTGATTTATATTACTAGCTGAGATTTAGTAAACAACAAAAAGTAGAATTTGCTTCATGCTACATGATATTATAGTTTGATCGCATAAAGTGACGGGTTATACAAAATTATACACACAAATAATAACATATGAAATCCCGGAAAATTCAACTGGATCTTAAGATTTTCTGCGTGTTAACCATTTACACTGTATTTTTCTTAGTTAAATTTTTTTTCATAACATAATTTAACAATATGAAAAAAAAAAATATTTTTACGAAAGATGTTTAAACACATTGTGTTTTTTTGCAGTGAGTCTTTAAAAAAAAAAATACCTTCTATATTTGCTAAGGAAGTTACACGATTGTTAATTTTTTTTGCATTTTTTGTAAAATCGTTTTGTGTTTTTTTAAATATATAAAAAGGTGAAAATAATGCGCGATCGTATGTGTTACATTCTGGTAAAAAATCGAAAAGTGCGAAATTACAGTTGAGTTCCGTGTACCAAAATATGATCCTACACGCACCTAATTCAGTCTTAAAAATAACCTAATTAAGCCCGAAAAATAACCTAATTGAGCAGAAAAAAAAAATTTTCATCCTCATTTTACAAACCTAGGACTATCAGTATCCAATAATAATATTAAATATTTTAATTATAGTATCAATCTCAAAATAATATTATAATATTACAATTATTATCAAATGTCACCACTTAGTATCTATCGACGATTGACTTTACCTATTAGACTATACCACTATTTAAATTTATATGAAAATAAAGTCATCTTACCCTTTTATGAAGTCGTATATATTTCATGTCATTAAAGTAATAAATAACGTATAGGTAGATAAGATTTCAATAGGAAAATCAAATATCAACTAGCTGTTTTATCCTACGAAATTTTGACCATAAATATATAATTCCAAATCTAGGACTGAGCTGTGTAATGTAACTCCTTCTGCATGATTTCCAACCATAATACTTTTTATATAGGTACAATTTACATGTAAATACTATCTGTATATATAACACAGTAAGCTGATTGACTGCTATCAACGCACAGCTCAAACCATTGGAAGGATCTGGCTGAAATTTGGCATACAGATAGCTATGATTTAGACGTGCACTAAAAAAGGATTTTTCGAAATTTTGAATTTAAAGGGTTGAAATCGGTAAAAGAAAATTTTTACATGTAATTTGTATATCTATATCAAGAGACGTTCAACCGATGACGGTGGATTTTCCGTCAATATCAAAGACGTAGATATAGATAATCGTTGGATAGTTCCTTATAATCCAGTACTGTTAAGAGCATGTAACACTCACGTCAATGTGGAATATTGCAGTTCGGTGAAGTCTATAAAATATGTGTGCAAATACGTAAATAAGGGCTCTGACCAGGCCTTAGAAAATGAGAAAGACGAAATAAAAACTTACGAAACTGGACGATATATAAGTTCATCAGAAGCCGTGTGGCGAATCCTTGAATTTCCAATTCACGAGCGTTTCCCTACCGTTATTCACCTTGCTGTTCATTTAGAAAATGGACAAAAGGTTTACTTTAATGAACAAAATCTACATGACAGAGTGAATAGTCCTCCTACAACTAAACTTCTCTAATTTTTTGATTTGTGTAAAGTGTATGACTTTGCAAAAAATTTGCTTTACCCAGAAGTACCTGCATATTACGTTTGGGACGAAAAAAAGTTCCAAAGAAGGAAGAGAGGAGTAAACGTTGTTGGCTGGCCAGATATCAAAAGAGAGCACGCTCTGGGTAGAGTTTATACGGTTCATCCGAACAATACAGAATGTTATCACCTTCGTATGCTTCTCCATGAAATCCGGGGCCCGATTTCGTTTGAAGCGTTGAAAACTGTAAATGGTCAAGTACATCCCACTTTTAAATCCACGTGTAAGGCTCTAGGGTTACTTGAAGATGATGAACATTTGTACGCAGCACTAGAAGAGGCAGCACTTTGCCAATCTCCGCATATGATACGGGATCTATTTACGATTATATATTAGTGTTTTGCCAAGTAACAGATCCCTTATGTCTTTGGGACAAATTCAAAGAATACCTATCTGAAGATTTTAAAATACGATTAGAACGACAGGATTCCGTGGATGCAGAACACTTAGTGGACGTAGTGTTGAACAAATGCTTATCGGTAATAGAAGATGCCGTGTTAGCATTAGGTGGTCAGCCACTTAAAGAATATGGCTTACCTCAGCCAAGCAACTCTGAACAATTTGATAATAGAGAGTATCTCAAGGAAACAAGTTATGACTTAGTAGCCTTAGAAGACGTCGTAAGAAACAATGAAGAATCTCTGAATGACGAACAAAAGTTTGCTTACAATCACATTATTACAAGTGTTAATAATAATGAGGGTCGAATATACTTTTTAGATGCTCCAGGTGGAACTGGAAAAACTTTCTTAATCAATTTGATTTTAGCGAAAGTTATAAGTACTCGCGACATTGCCTTAGCTGTAGCATCTTCTGGAACCGCAGCTACACTGCTCGAGGATGGTCGAACGGGCCATGCTACCTTCAAATTACCACTCAATCTAACAACTTCGGTCACTCCCTTATGTAATATATCAAAACAAAGTAATTTTTCGGAAGTTTTAATAGATACAAAATTAATAGTGTGGGACGAAATTACAATGGCGCATAAGGGTGGTGTTGAGACTTTAAATAGATCTCTAAAGGATATAAAGGGAAATAAAAGGTTAATGGATGGTGTAACGGATTTACTGGCTGGAGACTTTAGGCAGACTCTACCAGTAGTACCAAAAGGGACCAGAACTGATGAAGTCAAGTCATATCTTAAAAGATCTATTTTATGGCCTAAGATTAATATACTCAAACTGTCAAAAAATATGAGGGTATACTTGGGAGAGGAAAAGTTTGCTGGTGGATTTGAAGATCTTTTACTTGAAATTGGCAATAGTGATTATCCATCGTTTGATGAAATGATAACTATCCCAGAAAATTTGTGCACAGTTGTAACTACGGTTCAGGATTTAATATCAAAAATTTATCCAGATATTGCTCATATTCATGATAAGCCTATGGAATGGTTGTGTGAACGTGCTATACTCACTCCAAAAAATGACCAAGCGGTGGCTATCAATGATACACAGCTGATGTCTTTTGAAGGGGAAGAAAAAGTATATACTTCGATAGATACGGTGGTCAACATGGACGATGCAACTAATTATCCGGTTGAATTTTTAAATTCATTGAAACCACCGGGCATGCCATATCATAGGCTTATTCTGCGTGTGGGCACATCTATTATGTTGTTGCGAAATTTGAAACCGCCTAAACTGTACAATGGGGCCAGGCTTAAAGTCAAAGCTTTACATCGCAATATAGTAGAAGCCACAATTTTAACAGGATGTGCAAAAGGGAAACTGTATTTGTACCACGAATCCCTTTAATTCCGAATAATCATCCGTTCGAATTTAAACGATTACAGTTTCCCCTGAAAGTCTGTTTTGCAATGACTATAAACAAGTCTCAAGGCCAAACTCTTAAATTTGCAGGAATAGATTTGCGAGAAAACTGTTTTTCACATGGGCAGTTCTACGTAGCTTGCTCACGCGTAAGCTCACCCAATAGCTTGGTGATTTTATCGCCTACTAATAGATCAGTGAAGAACATTGTATACAAAGAAGCTTTGTAGATAACATATTGAAAAACTATTAGTAAAACATTTATTTTGAACCTTTAGTGCTAAAATTTATCGTGAACAAAGCTTCTGCCGCCAAAACCTATAACTTATAGAATAAGTTATGATAATAATCATATGTATAAAATATTATTTCAAAAATCTTAATTAATTTAAATTTCAATAGATTTAACAAAATTTAATCTTGGCAGGTTACATACATTTATATACTTAAACCCGGCAACGACGGGTAATTCAGCTAGTCTATTATATACGATTTATGAAGCATGTTCAATGAACATTGTTCATCTCTTTTTATGCTAATTTTTAAATTTATTACATTCTTTTTGATATGATATACTTATACTTACCCACTAAAAATCAACGAAAGACGCACAGCGTAAATATTTCACCAAGTGTAGGTACACCATACACAGTACACACATATTATTATGATAATTTATAAAGACAATAAACTTAAAATAACGCCAATATATAAAGTAAATATTCAGAGAAACTAATGAATAGCTACGACTATTTTTTTTCTCCAAAATGTGTGTTTTACGGTGCTTTATAAGAATATAAAAAAAACCCCGCTCAAACTTCGTTTTGAAGTTATTGACGAAAAACTTCAAAAACTTCATTTTTTTCGTCACGCGCATTTAAAAAAAATACTTACAATTGAATATTTAAAATTTTTTTTTTAATGTGTAGTTTTTAGCGTTTAATAAATTGGTAAAATCAAAACTTAACTAAAATACCTACTTTTGAAGTTTTTACACGTATAAATTGGAAAACACAATTTTCAAGATTCATAATAAATGTTTTCTAAAATTAGCTAAAAATCGGTTTGTTTAATATTTTTATTTTTTTACTACGTAAAGTTTTTGATGAAAAAGTTTTTAGTGAAGTCAGAATTGTGCTATCTAGCTTAGTTTTAGAGTTACAGGTATTAAGAGTTTACAGTGTTTTACAGTCCTGGGGCCTTATTGCAAAAAAAAATATTATTAAGTGTAATAAAGACCACTTTTTAGAATTTTGTCCTAGCACAGCTTATTGTGACGGTGTCGTTTGGCGATGTAAACAAACCTATGTGAACAGTAGTAAAAAGAAATTTAAGTACAATTTTTACCAATCAATCCGAAAGTCCACTTTTTTTTCAAACTCCCACTTGTCAATATTTTAAATTTTGACATTCGCGTATTTGTGGACCGAAAAAGTGTCCCTCGAATTTATTCGGAAGCAACTGAAAATAGCTCGGCAATCATCTGTCGATTGGGCCCCATTTCTCCGAGAAGTCTTATTTGACGGTATGATACTATAAAACACTGTAAACTCTTAATACCTGTAACTCTAAAACTAAGCTAGATAGCACAATTCTGACTTCACTAAAAACTTTTTCATCAAAAACTTTACGTAGTAAAAAAATAAAAATATTAAACAAACCGATTTTTAGCTAATTTTAGAAAACATTTATTATGAATCTTGAAAATTGTGTTTTCCAATTTATACGTGTAAAAACTTCAAAAGAAGGTATTTCAGTTAAGTTTTGATTTTACCAATTTATTAAACGCTAAAAACTACACATTAAAAAAAAAAAATTAAAAATATTCAATATTTTTTTTTATAAATGCGCGTGACGAAAAAAATGAAATTTTTGAAGTTTTTCGTCAATAACTTCAAAACGAAGTTTGAGAGGGTTTTTTTGTTATATTCTTATAAAGCACCGTAAAACACACATTTTGGAAAAAAAAATTTTTAAAAATCGATAGGTTGCTAAACTAGAATCGTTCAGCTTCTCAATAATTCTCGATCAAATCGTTTTCACGTCCACACGTCGTTCGAGAGTGCGAAAAATGTTGTGCCGTTAGACGACATTCCGACGAAACTAGTCTTGCAAGTTACAACGGATGTATTCCGAGAAGTTATTAATAGCCAAGAGAAGCGCTTCAAGATATCTATGTATTTAATTCACAGTTTCACTGCAGGGACGCTTCTACACGACCGTTATTAAGGATTTAAGAATTTAACGTAGTTGTATATACTGTAGTGAGTGTAGTTGTATTTGATAAGTTTGTAGAGTCCAAAAAAAACCTTAATTCACACGATCACCAAATCTTTTAATGTCGGAATCACTCTATCTCATATTATAAGAGTAACCTCAGACGGCAGGCTTCTATGTAGGTACGACTGCGACGATCGTCGTTGCTAACCTGCGTGCTTCCGAATATCATGCTACTGCGTAGTCGATACGAAAATAGTAGTAGTAAATACCTAAGACAAAATTCAACAACACCCGATTTGTCGAAAATCTATCGTCTCTTGAAATTACTTTTATTTGAGACAGAATTTAGACTTAACGAATCTACAACCTACATCAAAATTCAAAATTCAAAATTTGGATAAATGCAGAACTTAAGCATTGGTACAATATTATGCTAATTATAAGAGATTCGTAAATAATTAGTACGTTTGAGTAATAAACATAACAACCAGAGATGAATGGGTTAGAAAGGGCAGAAGTGATAACATTGTCATTTGCAATCTTGTAAAACACATTTTTTTTAAATACTTAAGTGCAGATACACTTATTTTGTAAGGAATTTAAAATATGTGTTTGAATATTCAGTTAAGAAAGAATTTGAGTATGAATACAAATACTTTTGTACTTTATACAAGTAATTTTAAAATTATATATATATATATATATATATATATATATATATATATATATATATATATATATATATATATATATAATATCCCATGCAATATAATATATTAGATACTTATAAACACCTACTTTTGTATTTTTATAAATACATTTTGTTGCCTTATAAAACAACAGAACCAATTTTCATGTTTTTTTTTTTATATACTAGCTTTTTGTAGTATAAAAATTATAGCTCGACAATTATAAAAATAACGATTATTCAAACATAACATTTTAAAATTGCTTAATGATGAGGACATGATGACCAAATTTTGAAAGGCCGACAATATCTAATATCTTCGTGTGCAGTGGTTAGATGGAGATTTCGTATAACTACGCGTAGCGAGCAGTGAACAACGGGCCGATAAGAGTGATAGCTATAATTATTCTCCTCTAAATGTGTTAACAACAGATTGGAGTGTACAACTAAATGTGTGTTGATGATGAGATTGGAGGGCTTAGACTTACAGATAAAATCTGCAGAGTTGAGTTTAGTCATAAAGCTGGAAATATTGCCAACATTTTTTATGTAAACATGAGGTGAATTGATTTGTCGTCGCTGTTGCGGATTAAGACGTTGAAACCGGATAAATTCTCGTCGGCGTCGTCACGGTTAGCAAGAACAGAAAACCGATTTGGACTGGTGAATTACTTAGTTTTCAACAAACCTCTGGCGAGAGAAAAGATGTAGGAAAATGTCTCTTGTTCGAGATGTTCGTATTTTTAGAAGAAATCACGATAGATTGAGGTGACATAATACTTGATCATTAAAAATTACTAACGAAACCGTAAAGGAGGATAACGATTAGATAAGAGAACGGCGAGCATACGGCTAATGAACTAACATTCGCACAAACCGACATTCGGAACCGAACTGAATGTTATTCGCTAATAAAATATAGAGCATTTTATATGTATCATTTGTTGTGACATGTATAATATTCACATATAATTAACTTGTTGAAATATTAAAATGTTCGGTTGAATATAATTTATGGAAAAAAATAGCTATTTTTTACGCGATTAAAATTAAAACTAAAATAGAAAATGTAGAAGTAAGTTAATTGGGTATTAGTATTTGATTTTTAATATATAGATAATTTGAGTAAGTATTTAAAATACTTTGTTCAAGTACTTTTTAAAAAGTATTAAAAATACATAGTTAAGTGTTTAAAAAGAACTTTAGAAGACTGTTAATTTGTTACCTAACTGATTTTTATTTGATTTTCAAGCATTCACACATTTCATAATAACTGTTTGGTATTAATAACATCGTATTATTTGTTTGAGTGATTTGAACGGGTTATAATTGTCAATATGTTAATATCTTAGTTTTATAATACTTCTCAGTTCTTCGTGCGTAAAATTGTAGTGTTTTTACATTTTACTTTAGTTGCGTAATAATAATGACAATAGTTATCGTGTTATGGAATCGTTTCGATAATAATGATTATACACTTATTAATTGTTTCGACGAGGAAACATATATATTATGCTAATACAGATAATAATTCACTAATGACATTTTTTATATATGTATATAATATCCAAAGAAAACCTAAACACTATTAAAAAATGAATGACTTTTTTTAAGAACAACTATATTATCTATCTTATCAGCCCATAATTCTAATTTTTCTTATATTTTAGAAACGTTAATCTATTTTTGAGAATTGTTTATGCACAAATATCTATTCATTTTTTCTATGAAAATTTTGTGAATCAAATGTTTATTTATTTATTTTTATTGATCTATTACCTTCAAAAACAGAGGTTATTAGCGTATAATAATGTGTTTTTTTATTTTCAAATCGTTAATATTATTATGAACTAAATTAGTTTATATGTCTAATTATGATTTTTTTTAATGAAACACTAAATTGTTCATTTATACTTGAGGTTAAAGAATTTCTAAGTGTTGTTCTGGTAAATTATTTTCTTTCCTTGCGTTTTTACATTTAAGAAAATCCATTAAAATATGTAAGAATGTAATTTGGATCTAAATAATATGATACATATATTTTTTCTTTTAATTTCAATGGGTTTTTTTTTTACATTTTTTGTCTCATTCTAATGTACAGATATTATTTTTGTTTGATGTCTGTGTAGGTACATCGATAAACGTATTAGTATTTATTACTGATTAGTTTATGTTATTTGTTTGGATGCTTTGTAGTTTGCTGTTTCGTTGCCTTGAATGTCGGTAAGTCTTGATATACATATAAGTGCAATTTTTTGTTTTTTGCATTATTTGAATTTTTAAAATATTTATTGTAATAAGTTTAAGGCCATCTATAGTAATTATATTGTTCAGAAGAAAGGTTATACAACATTTTACTTATTAATTGTATTAATACAGGTAATTGTAAATATTTGAGACAAGATTTTAAGGTATTTTTTTATGTTTCCGACAAATGATCAGTGGCTTAATTTGGTATGTTTGTGGGAAGGGGATTTAAATTTTATTACCTGAAACCGCTATAAAAAATGTTGGTTTATATTATAAGTACCTCTCAGTACAACCGTTGAGATCTATCATACATGTTTAAATGCATCATATATTTTCTAAAGATTATAACTTTGAAATCAAGTCCGACAAACGAATTCTGATCATATTATTGTTCTCAACTCGGGGAAATTATATAGGTTCCCGAAAATTCTTTCAAAAATCGTTTGAAAATATTGTACTGCATTTTTTAACCGTAGGTATTTCAATATAATATTTGTGCAATAGTGATCATATAGTATTTATTACGGAGTAATATTATCTTAGTTATGTACAGAGGAGTCAGGTTTTTATCTATCATTTCTATAAAGTATACTATAGCTTACCTAATACCTGTAAATAATAATATTTATTGTAAAATAAGGTTTGCTAGTTTAAAAAAAATTACACCCAAATCCCCGTCACGGTAATTACACTACTGCAAATGACTACGTGATTCGTTTATATCACTTTTGACGGAAAATTTAAGACATGTAGTTACGGATAATTTTATTTTATCCTTGGTTTGGGGCGTGGATAATCATTGGCGTTACAATATTGAAAACGCAATATTTCTTAGACGGAGATCTGATACAATCTACAAATTGCTGACAACCTCCATGAAGCACTTGGTCCTGATCAATTCGACAGGGAAAATTTTTTAAATTTTTTAAAATATTTAAAATCTACTAATTTATAAATCTTATATGATGATATCGTACAAATTTATAACACGTTAACCCTTTTTTTTATAGCCAATAATCTATGTTATTATAATATTTATAATATTAATTTCTGATCACTTCCTTTGTATAATTATTTAGATATTATATTAAATTATATTTTATAAAATGTTTAAATTTCCAATGTTCTATTTATATAATAAACTACGAAAATACCTAATTTGTTCAAGTATAATAAAATACTCAAGAACTGGTACTATAATAACTACACAATTACTTGGTCACCTTATGTACATTAGACGTTCAAGGTAGAAACACTTGAAATTCAAATTTAAAATACATAAAACAACTTTTTATCATTGTGTTTGATTCTTATAGCTAAATGTGTCAAAACAACAAAATACGAATAAATGTTTAATTTATGAATTAAACAAATTGTTATTGCTGAAAAACCGGTACATAATAATTAATATAGGTATAGAGTCTTAATAACAGATCATAACCTTAACAACAAATTAAATAGGAACTAGGAAAATAATATATTGCATAACAAACATCTTATAAATATGAATCAAAATTCATGTTAAATTAATATAAAAAGCATATTTGTTAATATTAATCTATCATCAATTATGATTTGTGAAGATGATCCCAGTAAAATATGTTCTAGATGTCTAGATCCAATATTACTTCAACCTTTTATTTTTGTAATACCATTTTTAAGAACTTTTATCTTTAGTATAAATATTTAAATATCTGAAAAACGAATAATTTGAATTTTAAATAAGGTATATCAACGTTTTCAAAAAATTTACCCACTAAATTATTTTAAGTAAAAAGAGGGGTTCTTATTTGAAAAAAAGAAGTTCGAATTGTAACGAAGCGTTTCTTAGTAGTATAAAAACTCTCAAGAATTTTAAAATATAATCTTTAGGTACCTTTAAAAATTCAAAAATCAGAGTCAAAAGCTTGTTGTTAAATGAAAATATAGTAATAACTAATAACTAATAAACATGTTAATGAATCACCCTGTATACGTGTGTAAAATAGTGTTTAAAAAAATCATATACCTATTATTATATTTTAGACATTATTTACAATCATATTCATATTAAAAATTCGATTGAACAAAAATAGTAATATTAGTTAATTCAAAGAAAGTCCAATATAATTAATACAGACAAATGATGTCAGTGGCATTGACAATTATGCAATTATTTTGTAACGTGGGTAATGAATTTGAATATATTTTCAATTATAATAAATGGCCAATCAATCAGATAAGTATTCTAATAAATTTTTAATTATATTCGATATTATGCAGATTAATTTGTTATTTTATCTTGTTCGTAAGTTTAAATTCTTGATACATATTTTACGAGTATGAAGTTATATTTACCTCCCCTCATAAATACCCTTTCAAAATACTTGTTACTTCATCATTTAAATTTGTAACTAATTATAACCAAATTTTTTATAATTGCTATTTTCTAGTTACCGAGTTTTATTTAATTATTCTACATAATCTTTGTCGATTTAACGAAATTACTAAAAATATTTTCTTACTTACCTTTCTCAATATATTACTATTTGTAACCAAATTTATAGACATTTTTTTACTTCACGTTTATTTGAGTAATGATGATAATCTCATAGTCTCATACATATAAGTTTTTTTTTTTTATTTTATTAATTAAAGGCTTCAAATACAATGTTTATTAGCCTATACAGTATATAAGTTTTTATTTGCGATAAAATTATACAAAATTGACAACCTATCTGACAATATTCAGTTCTATTATTTTAAAGTAAAAATTTAGGATATTCAACAATTTCCAAATAGTGATTTAATTTATTTTTGTTTATAATATTGTCCTTGATCTAAAATGCAAGGTTATTTTATTGAAAGTTACTTTGCACTCTACTTAACGGATTTTTACGAACTTTTAGTTAGAGTATTCTAAGGCTTAAAACTTTTTCTGGTAAACACAATAGGGCATTGTAATTTATTTTTTAATTTAAAGTCTAATATTGGTCTTTTCTTAATCTCCTTTATATACACTGCATAGGTACTTCAATATATCAATACTTAATACATCATCTTTGCAGAATAATTTCATGTTCATTAAAAATAAATGGAAAAGTGAAAAGATAAAAAAATTTCTTGAGACTTCAATGAATATAGAATGAGAACAATTATAGTAAAACTATATTATACAACTAATAAATTTCTCAGAAAGTGAGACACTAATGTATTATATTAAATAATATAATATACTATCTATAAATCTTAAATCTTAATTTGGATTCTGGATTATAAATTAAGTTGAAAAATCATAAATATTTTTATATCAATCATTTATCTTCTTTTTTTTTTAATTGTTTGGGGTTTAGAAAAAAAATTGATCTTAGGTATACCTTTCATATATTATTTTATAATTATTTTTTCATATATTTTAAAATTATTTAGATGAATAACTACAGATTAATAAATTGAATTAGTATATTCAAGATATTTTTACAACAATAATATTTTAGTTAAAGAATCTGTATCATTAATACTAAATATAGTAATACTATTAAATATATATATTTAAATAATATTATAACAGTAAAACAGACTTCTTAAATTAATGGTAATAATAAAATCGCACAGTTATTTTTGATTTTGAGCCGGCAGATAAATTTATTGAATTTACAATGATGTGTGCTTTTTGTGTGATCTGCATATCACCACCTTTTCGGACAATAAAAATGCTTTGATATAAAAGTGAATTTATTTGGTACATTGGTGGGGAAGGAGAAGTTGAAAATAAAATAACAGTAGATGTATATGAAATATTTTTTGAATATTTATATTAACATTTTCTATAGACACAATTTTTGAAATATTTTGACACTTTTTGAACTATTTATACAGATATAAGAAAATTTCAATTTTTACTATATTTTTTTTTTTTAATTATATATTGTCTATACAAAAATATTTTGCTCGATAATAACACTTAAAAACAGAATACAAGATTCCTCATATATGTTTGTTGGTTAGAATATAAAAAAGGCTGAACTTCAAAAATTCATAATTATTTTTATGATCTTTGAAGTAGGAATAATAATTTATCAAAACCACGAAAATTTAAAAATAATTTTGAGTTTGAGTTTCATTAAAAATGATCTATATCTGTACAATTGCCTACTTATCTATAATATGTCATGAGTCATGACATATCATTGTCCAGTGCTTATAGTATATTAATAAAGTGAATAATAAATCAACATATAGATATAATATATTTTGTTATTAATACCTAGTGTTTACTTGTGCCATAACGAAGCGTAACGTGTTGTTTTTAGTTTTTTAGGTATAAATACCACATTATGGTGATCTAAACAGCTTACATTGTTTTTGGTCTGTTTATCAAAAAAAAAATTTAGAATGTTTTAATGGTAAGAAATAGGCTTTCAGCTATTAGCGTCAATCCGAGAATCTATAATGACTTGGTACATAATTCACATTATAATATTATATACACATATATAATCGTACATTTAATTTATTAGTGAAAATAATAACTATGTTACTCAGAAAAGGCGTTGGTCGTATATTTTGGAAGTCATTTGTAAATTTGTAATAACACACCATGTAAACTATCATAATGTAAACATAAATAATAATTGGTTTGTAAAAGTAGGCCAATATATACCTACATCTCTACATCAATAACAACAAGCATAATATGATATTCGTGATTATATTTGCATGCTAATATATACTAATAATAATTAATACTATAAATACTTATACTGAGTTTCATGAGCAATCACTAAACATAAAAATATCAGTCAATTTAAAAATATTCTTTAAATGCATTTAAAAATGCAAAAATCAGATATTGAATAAAAACATTATTGAAAAAAAGTGGAGCTGAGCATACTTGATGAACACTCTGTACGTATACAAATGTTATACATATACATCCAGATATCATCTAACTCCATATTTTGATTTCTATCTACTTATACAATAATATTAGAATATCAAATATTAGTATATTATACTACCTATCCTATCTAACCTTAATTTACATCACTCATTCTCTCCAGCCAGCCCTCTCATAATTCGTATCAATAATTTAAATTAGTTTCACTACATACCTACCTAACTACCTACACTAGTGTAGTCAGTAGCATGTTTATATTTAGACACTATATGCACGTACTCACAGCAGCAAATTTTAGGGGCGCAAATTTTTCAAGGGATTTTTTCTTTCAATATTGATAGTATTGCATATTGACTCGGTGAAACTTATTATTATACTCGTTTTCTGTCATTGTAAAATACTCCGATACCCACTACGACAAACAAAATTATTTTTGATTATTAAAAACAATAGCATTGTAAATAAATTTAATTCGAAATTATTATTTTTAAAGTTTCTTATCACCGTGAGGTCGTCTATCGAGAATATTCGTGCCAATAATGGTATAATCTAATAAAATATTGACAAATTGAAATAATTCCAAACATTGACAGCATTAAGATTTTGAGTGTACCAGTGTGGAATATTATACTACCAAGAAATCATTTTCATGCCTTAAACGCGTAAAAATCTATTTAAGTTCCAACTAAACTGATGACAATAGTTGAATAATTTAGCAACGTTCTTAATAAAGAATGAAACGTTAAGTCTTAAGTGAATTGAATTGCGAAGATTTAATTGTCAAATTTGCAACAACAAAATGTCAACGTAAATCGATCGTCTAATACTCTAATAAATAAATAATTAATTATATGTATAAGAAATTTTGAATTTATACCAACATTTTGCTATTCCTTATTTTTTTCAACTATAATAATAATTATTATGTTTTGTATTTAAAATTCAAATAACATTTTGTTTGCATACCCACCTAATTAAATTTTATTTTATCGTTACTAAGGGTGGTCATTCCCCAAAAGCCTACAAGCGGTAAATATATAAATACGCCTCTGGGTACAGCCATAATAAATCGAAGGTAATAAACTGCAGAATAATAAAATAAATCCTTTTAGATTCTGAACGGAGTGATGAATGTATTGATTTTACAATAATGTGTGTTTTTTTGTTTTTGTGTCTGTGTCAATTTTACTGAAAAATTTTTTTTTGAAGTTTCGATAAAATTTTTTTGGCCCAATCAAAATACTTGAAAATACAATACAAAGTTTCTCATAAGTTATTCTTATAGTGATTAAAAAATTATAAGAATACATAGGCACAATTTTTTTTTATAAGCGTTTATAATTCAAATATTGACAAAAATTCGTCAAAACCATGAATATTTGCAAACTATTTTTTAGTTCAAAATTCATAAAATTGTCTTTATATCTAAGGTTAAAAAATTCAACACTAAGTTTTCCATAAAATTTGAAGCGTCATTATAGGAAAAATGTTTTGAGCGTTTGAGTTTTAAATTTTTATGAAATCAGGTATATGTATATCTATGATAATATAAGGTATTATGAATTATGATAAACTACATGTAATGTTTTTGGAAAAATTGATTAACCATGCCTTATGCAAAATGCGTCCTAATTGAAAAATAAAATATTTGTTTCAAAATAGAATATATGATAATATTTAAATATAATATATCCTAGACTGACAAATCATATCCGTTCAGAATCGTTTTTCGTATACAATTCGTATTCAAATCTAACCTACCCTAGTCAGAGGTCCACCCCACCACTTAATGTACAGCAGAGCGACATCCACTTACCCACTTTTTTTAAATTTAAATTTATAATTTCTTTCTTCAAATACTTATGAGTTTGATATTCTTCTATTTCACACAATTTTACGTCAACAATCATCAATCTTCGTGCTGAGACGATCCACCTGAAAATGTTATCACTTGTCTATAAACACAGAATATATATATATTATTTTACCTAGTCCAAATGTTACGTCAACCATAGTGGGTTTAAACCTGGGTATGACTAATTCTTACCATCGCTTTTTTTTTAAATTAAAATTTCATTAAGTATTAGATACTCCCTTGACATTTTTATATCCACTACTTATAACGAAAGTAGTTATTTATGATCTTTTTCGCGTCTCATATGACTGTAGAACATATCTCAATATTCCCTCTGTAACTTCTCAAATTCTTAAATACCTAATACTGAATTTTAGATTCATCATACAGCTTACTGACGTTCATTGTAATAACATACTTATAAGCTATCAAAATATCAATGTTTTATTCCAAACAGCGCAAGCTTATTTGTGATATAAACATATATTATTTATTTTATTTATTTTTAAATCTGAATTATAGTTACCTAATTATTTATTTATGTTTACCAAAACGTTAAACTTCAATCAGTTCAATCACATATTTGAAATTTTCTGCACATTTATAACGGAATTAAAGCATTTATAACTTATATTCGTAAGCTTTAGGCATTATTATTATTATCACAACGAAAAACCAAGTTAACTGTATAGTGTATACAGTATTATATATATACATTGTATATTATAATATATGGTTGATATTCGATGAATAATATTATGATGTGTGAATGTATACAAATCTGTTTAATGCCATACATAAGATGAATATTAACCATGACGAATACTAAAAGATGAAAATATATTATATACTCATCAAAATGCCATCAGGTTCTTTTCAAAACTCACGGGTAGTTCTTAATAACGTTATGAACTTTAAAGATGTATGATAGGAATAGTGAAGTGATGAAGGCAATTCACACAAATTAACAAAAACCAAATGTAACAAATTAAATTAGAATTCACGCATGCAGTTTTATTTGCTTATGTTAACTAATTTGAATTTGCAGACTAACACAATTAACTCGGTGATAAAATCCTCTAAAAATATAGTTAAGAGTATGATTATATCAGTATACATCATCATATTATATAGGGTGTTATGAAAGGTAAGGTTATGTCCAATCTGTATAAAATTATTATAATAAGCAAATTTGATATTTATAATTTAAATTAAAATAACATGAGTAACGTGTAAAGGGAGAAAATTCTCAAATTAATTTTATATCACTAGAATGCACATAACAACATATTATCCAAGTATATACTAATATGTTTATATATATATATATGTGTGTGTGTGTGTATTATTTATTAAATTCACTTAATACTATGACTTAGGGAAAAAAATATAAATTGAGGACTTTTAATTTCAAACATTAAATTTACCTAGTCACTTTATGTCCATAAATTCGGTTTATTATGCTTGTAAACTAAGGTTTTGGTCTAAATCTTGATAATCCTATATTGCTCCTGTGGCACGCCCGGCACGCCCTGCAGTTGAATACGTTTATTTCGGCGGTAATAGCTCAAGATTAGAACAACAAGTCAAAATGAATTATTTATAATTATTTATGGGAAAATGTCCTTCGTTAAAAGAATAATATGTTTATTTCCATGCAGTTTAAATAGGTTTATAGGTATTATTCTAGCTGTATTTACGTTCAAATAATAAACTATATAATACATATATTCGTCAAATAAATAAAATAATTAATCTATATATTATATACATAAACCAAATTAACACTCACTCACTAATCAATATTTCTCAAAAATTAAACTACATATGAATCTGAAATTTGAAATAGTTGATCCTCTAATGCTCTAGATATGCAATAACAAAGAATTTGTCGATATTAAAATTTTAAAGAGGTGATCAAACAGGTCAACATTTTTTAATGTATATTTAGATGGGATAAATCGACAGAAAATAATTAACGGAATCGGCAAATAGAAATCTCGATATATGCCTACGTAATGTCTGGATATAATTTTAAAAATGTACACAAAAATATACGTCATTATATTATTAAATTAAAAAAAAAAAGTCAAAGGCATGATACGCCTAATTTTTATATTAAAGCCATAATTTAAGTTTGGAACACTATTACACCGAACATTAAATAATATGAATAGAACAAATTTTGAATCATATAAAGTTGGTATTTTTAATGGACAACAAAGTGTCGGAGATCAGTGAGTAAACTAAATAACACGATAAAGTACACTAATAATCACAATAGCAATATAATATTAAGGACTATAGAGTCTATTATAGGTAAAATAATAATTATTATTTAATATAAGTACGAATGCAACCTTAAAATATAATACTGCAGAACGTAGAATAATAATGCCGTTACGGGAAACTCAAGTATAGCGGCGACAGTTTGTACACATACAGTACAGACTTACTAATGTATTTTATATTGATATAATATTAATGAAACGTGAATGGCATGATAATAATAATAATAATAAATAATAATATGTATGGTGTTTTAGCAGGTACCAACAACAGTGATGTTTACAAACATGAATTAATCGTAATCGATTGGTCTGCACAGTTTCATTTATTAAGTCCGGTTAAATCATAACCGGGTCGTTAATGAAGTCGTGGTGGCCCAATGAAAATTAAATAATAATATAAGTATTCGAAAAGTGACCTCTGAGAAATTACTATTATTTATGTAGAAGAGGTACTATTGAGGTGTGTACGTTATACCCCTCTCTTACATTAAGCGCGGTTGTACCTTCGACCTACCTATATTATGTTGCAGTAATAATTGTTATTATAGAGCCTAGAGGAAAGTGATCTGTGATATTAAATAAAAAAACTTTTTAAACTGTATCTTGGATCCTCTGTAATCATATACCTTAAAAAAGATACATAATGACAGCATAAAAATCAAATCGATTAAATATTGGTATTTATACGGAAGCCGTAATTATTTTAGGTAACATTTAAATATTAAATACTCATCGTAAATCGTAATAGCCTATTTATATTATAATATACTACTACTTGGTGTATGAGACTAAAAAACGCGTATTTCATAAAAGTTCTATAGAATCAATGACAGGTTTGGTAATAAAACTTTACAGTAAAAATATGAATATGTACATGTTTGAATTTTCTCATCGATTTATTTTATAATCAATCATTATTTATTATATTTTTTTTATTAGCTACATAATAGTTTTACTATTCCAAAAATTTAAATAAATGAGTTTGATTTGTTTCATTATTTGTAAGTTGTATTATAAGTTTTGATTATTTTTAATACTTTCTCTTTAGTTACCTACTAACAATTTTTAATGCATACACATTGTGCAATTTTATTTTGATATAAAAAGTATTGTATAATGGCATCCATCATAAATTTAAAACATGTAGACTGTATACCAGATACATTTATATTTTACGAGATATTTAGCGTTTTATATACTTGGCTTACTTAAAATAATAATGTAATACACATTAGGAAATATATTCTGCACGAAAAAAAATTTTGCAATTTCAAAAATATATGAATATTTTTTATTTAAATAAATTATTACAATCACTTTAATTTGTACAACATGTTTATTATTCATGACGTATATAACTTTATGAAAACTAAAACTAAACTTAAGTACCTATGAGTTTAATTGTTCCCACTGCTGTAATATAAAAAATAAAAATGAAAGTAACATATGTTTTCACATGCCATACATGGTCAATCGTCTTATTATTTATTATATATATTAAAATATATTGATACCATACAATTATATAGTATGTTACCAGTAGATAAGTATGTTACGTTAATTATTACTTGCGAATGTTTTTAGTTTCCTTAAAAAATTGGCAAATCGCACAAAATTATAAAATAATCAATGATTATAATTTATAATGTTCAATCTCTTCTATTAAATTAATAATACATTTATTAGCTACAATGAATTGACTATAGTGCTAAGTTCTTACTGAAAATATGCAATATGGATGTTTATTCATATTTAACATGATATTATATATATATATAAGTGTGAGATACCACGAAATTTATTTGTTTTGTAACTGTCATTGCGTTTTTAGCAGAAATAAATGCTAAATTTTAACATTGTAGTGTAGTTTTCAGGGGTTAAAAGGTTGGAAATTTGCTTATTTATAGATGGGAAAAACTAACAAGCGAAATGCAGAAAACGGAAATTTTAATGTGCAACACTATAATATATGCATGTAGTTATCGACAAAATAGATTTTGTTGTAATTCAAAAAAGAATCTATTTGAGTACGATATGTGTTACCAATGAGTATAGATACTAGATAGTACCTATCTTTTATACTATCTACGATCAATGGTATTACTAATAGAAGATTTACTTAATATAGTATAATACGAAAAAATAAAATATATCCTTATATATGCACCGTCTCTACATATGACTCAATCATTTTTCTTATACAATGAGTTATCGTTGAATTCCAATTTAACACATCCATTAAATCACCATACTCATATAGTGAGGTGCACTTGGAAGTTTGATTCAGCTTCTACCTATACATCAGAGTGAATTCAAAGCTTTTTTTCCAGAAATGCTGATAAATAATTTATTTGAATATTGAATACATCATAGTAATACCTACATCAAACCTACATTTTATAGGTTTTTTCTTAAAAATATTGGTGTGAAGTACAAACTGATATCATGCATAGGTACCTATAAAATCATAACTAAAAACAAATCTTAGGGGTTCATTTTTTTTAATGTATAAATAAAAATAATAGTGTAGTAACTACATTAAAAAAATTGAACTCCTGAGATTTTTTTTAGTTATAATCTTATAAGTACTAAGTATCTATGCTATCAGTTCATATTCCCTCTATAAATGAGCTTCAGATCCACTGCTGTTTGAATCACAAGATAAAAAAAAAAATTAATATCTTATACCTATCAATAATTATTTTTGTTTTGCAATAAATATATGTGTTATGTATAATAACCTTTTAGTTTGTAGCTGTTACCAAATTAAAATTGACTAAAATTCCAACCACTGGAACAGATTCTGTAATACATATACCTAATTTATAATGATTCCAATTATTTCTTTGATGAAGGCTATGAAAAATTCATAGGTTTGTTATATTGATTAGTTTTCTATGCATGAAAATTTTTATATTCTATCATTAGTATCACCTTATTTCAAGACTAAATTCAAACTTGAGATTATATCTCACCAATTGAAGATATAAAAAAAATGTTATAAGTAGGTACCTAAATCGTATAGCAGTAAATTGTTTTTGCTGTTGGAAATCATTCTTTTTTACACCGCAGTACATAACAATATTATAATACCCAAAATATCTTATACATCCGTTAAACATCGCGAATGCCAGTAGGTAAGTATATCGTATATAGATAGGTTAAGTACAATATTAACACTCCTGCCACGTCCGATTTAGCCACTATATTAATGCCTTGACGTCGGCTTAACCATATTTACATTACGTCATTATTGCGTTACCATCTTTCTATTCATTACGCCTTATTAACTATAATGGTAATATTATTATTATTATTATTATTATGTACCTTATCTGATTATTTAAAATATTATGTAGAAACACAATATTATACTATTATTTAGTCCGTGATATTGACGGAGTCAAATGATATTTCCAAGTCACATATATTACTAAATCTAAAACCTTATACAGTCGTAAATAAGACATATTATATTGTACATAAGTATACAATATGCGAGCGATTTGGTGCACTTTAATTTAGCACGAAGTTGCCGGCGGTATAAAATTACTTCGTAATATTATACGTACATATAGATATAGTACAGCTATTTACGGTATACAGTCACTATATACGCACGATATAATGTTCCTTTATTTCAGTCGTGACATTTTAGTATTCATATTACAATATAATAATATATATTAAAATTATTATATACATAAGTCTATCGAAAATTACTTTTCTTTGGTTACAACAATGCGCCTTTGTACATTATTTTTAACGATAGATACATAAATACATTAAATAAGTCCGTAGGTACTATATGTACGTGGTACGTCTATTGACATATTGTGTGTATAAAATTATATGGGTAGGTACTATTAACTCTAAACAGGGTTTTTACCAATCAAGCTTATCCCCCATTTCATATTTTAATAACGCATTCATAAAAATTTTAATTTTTGGGTTTTTTTTTTTAGTTAACTTAAAATTTTATTCGAGTATAGATACTTAGACTTTTGTACCATTTAAAGACTTAAAATGAGCGACAATGCAAAATTATTTATCAACTAAGAATCGCTATTTTACAGTAATTTGTTCTGCCCGTGAATTTTTTGAAAATGTTGATGCATTAAAATCTAAATTTAAACGAATAGTTTCTGAGTTATTAAAATCTTAATGTTAAGTATTAAAGATAATAATTTATTAATGGTTTTAAACTGTTTGCATAAAATATTAAATATATTATATTAAACATTTTAGACTAGTAAACTGTATACACTAGCAATTTTTACAAATATAAAATACTAATATATTTATATAAATTGCATAATTTTCAAATCTTCGTGGCTCTCATATCTTTTAATTCTATTATCATGGACCTAATTATCAATTATTATCATCAAGTCATAAAGTTGAATAGGTACCTAACAGAAACTATTCTTGTAGTAATCTAAAATTATATACATAAACGTCTTCTAAAAAAATCATCTGTTACACATTTTAAACTATAAAAAATGTGATTCATGAATTAAAAAATAACAGTATTTAATTGGCATAAGAATCTACGTATAGTATAGGTACTTTGAAATTCCAAAAACCATAAAAAAAAAAAACTAAAAAAATTGAGAATACTCACTGAATCACCCTGTATAGTGTATATGTTTATATATAATGTTGTGTCGGCCATTCGCGTGTCCATTGTTCAAATATATTCGCATACCTACATAGGTATATATATATATATAGTAGTGCATTAACCCAATTGCGATTCGGTCTTTTCGCGAGAGTCTTTTTTTGTCGTCGTTTTCGTTTAGTTTAGCTTAAGTCCTCTGTGTAATCTCAACGTTAGTGCGGCAGGAAGGTACAAATACGCACGCATGCTTGTACACACACACACACATACTCATGGCATTGCTATAATACGCTACTACATGGTTTTATTTTATTAATTTACAGTAGGTATATAAACTATTGCGTATATGTAGCACCGCGTGCGAAATCCCACGCGTTCTTATCAAGCAAATCGATCGTTACAACTTACAAGTTACATTAGTTACAACCGTATATCGTCGTAATTAAATTCATATCGTACATGTTGTTTGTACACATACAATACTAAACATCAGGCACAATACCTATATAGTATAATTAGTATGGTGCTTGAATAAAGAGACAAATTATTAACATTGAAATAATATATAGGTACACACACACACACACACATATATATATATCGTTTTAAAGGTACGCCTATATATTATAATAGTTAGCAGTATAATTATACTGTATTTATATATATATATATATATATATATATAACAGGTGTGTCTATACACGCCGAACAACCATATTATTATTATTATATTATTACCTGTACGTTTACCAGAGTTTGACCGACTAAAAACCGATGAGGTGCACTTGATCCGACATCGACTTTCTGTCTTTCTGCGAACATCCATATTACTCGTATGTGCGTATTGTTTTGAATAATTCTACAAGTATTATCGAGAACAATTGGTGCACCTATGCATATATATATATATATATATATATATATGTATATATCACAAGAATCGTTTAAACTTTATTATAAGTATATTATGTCGTCAACGATAATCCGTGCGTAAGCAAACTACCGAGTGTTAACCGCAAACCCCTTAGCTCATATTCGATGTATACGCGATGCCACGACGGTCCTGTTGCAGTGAAAATACTTATGCATAGGTAGGTTCGCAAATTAATCTATAATATATATGTATATTGTGAATATCTACAAAAATACTATTTACATGGTAATATATATAGTACCTATAGTTATACAATTTAAGTAAATCGGATTATTATCTAAACGTTGTCACGTTTATCTGAAGTTGGCCTATTTACATAAACAAATCGTGTCTCACCGTCATTGTGTTTTTCTTCGTCAATATCTCTTTACCTATCAAATTAATATATTTGTGAAAGCTTTTACTATATGATAAAAAACAAAACGTATTATGATTTTCAGGTATTTTTAGTTGGCCTAAACGTTAAACCATAAATTAAAAAATGCAAATGTTTATTTTTGTGCTACTTAAAAATCTGAGATAGTAATATTAAATTGGTAATTAGAGATAATTTATGTAAATATTATAAAATTTGAATAATTAATTTCCTTTAAGTGTTCAAATAATGAGATAAGTCTTAAAGCACAGGCAATAAAATGGTAGAGCAATTTATGTATACATAATATATATTGTATACAGTCTATATACCGGGTGTGGTCACATGCGGCTCTCCAGATAATCTCGTGTGACTCTTAATACCACGAGCTTAGAGTAAAATGAATTAATAAAATACGAAGAGAACTTGTCAAAAGTAAAATCTCATTTTTTAATGTGCACCTGACCAATAATAATCTGTGTATAGTTTAAAAAATAAAACGTTTCTTCATTTGTTAAAAAATGAAAAACGTGTCTTCATTTTATTAACATATCTTATAACAATGTGGCTTACTTCGAATTAGCTTAATAATTAGAGGCTCTTGAAATTAAGAATATTGGTCAATGGCCACCCAGGCTGTATACTATAGACTGACTACACCGAACAAGCACCTAACCCTGTATATAATTATATGATATAAATTTGAGTTTCTGTAACAATTTGTCATTTTATATTATAATATGTTGCAAACAATCTATATCGATTTGCAAAATTTTATAATATATACGAATTTTTAAAATTTTTAATATCGAACACACATTTCCCGAGTATTCTTAAAGATAAAATCTACACTATATACTTTCCAATTATTTTCGTCTTTGTACATTTAAAAAGTTACTTTCACAACATTAGATATATTTCTCAATCGAAAATGACCATCATAGCTAACGACACATTTTATACAGCATAAACTTATGCGTGTTTATATTTTATTATTTGCATCTATTATTTCCGATTGAGTATCGGCAACTATGCTATGTTATGTGTATATTTAAAATTACCATTTCGTGTTAAATATTTTGAATTATAATACAATATATTACATTTTCAAAAAGTTTTTCTCCCAAAGATGCTTATTTTGGTCTCGTAAGCTGTAAAATATTTTTTAGACGTGTCATTTAAGAATAATTTTGCAACATTTATCGTCTCTAAACATTTAAAATCTTACTACAGTTATAACCTCAATGCCTCGTTTATAACTTCTAATGCAGTGTTTAAATGCATATTTTCTATTTCGTTGTGATCGATTAACATAAAAAATGTAAAATACTTACTACTTAGTTATACTTTACACCTATAAAATTGTTTACCCTTATACAATCGCATTGATCAAAATCCATATTATGTAAATTGGATCTTTTAAGTCTCCTATAGATATATATCTATTAAGATTACTCGAGGATTTATACGTGATAATGCGTTTGACGTAAATAGTATTATATAATTTTGATATCAACAATTAAACTTCTGAGCAATTATTTCCACACCATTGTGTACAACGAGAATCTGCGACAGATCCTTTCTTATTCATTATATTACGAGTATTCATGACATTTTGAAAGCATAAAACACTTTACATTGCGTATCAAATAAAATATCGCAACGACTTTGATGGGTTTGATGATTAACTTAAGAATTTAAAAAAAAACTTTTGGATAAATTGTTTGAAACTTAAAAGGAGGTAGCACAATTTATGAACAAAAAAGAAAAATGCATTAACGTCATGCATTTTAAATGTACTAATTAAAGGTACGGAAATTAAAATAACATCATTGTAAAAATACAGAACTTAGAAAACCATGATATATTTATAATACCGAAGTATGTAAATGGCTATGTATGTGCTATGTATATGTATGTTATTTTAATTATTAAGTGTATGGAATTATGAATTCGTTTATAAATGGCGAATTATAAAACTCATTAAAAGATGAATTAATATTTTCTGATATATACCTAACTATTTCATATGCACATAAACTTTAATTATTTTTTATTTGTACAATTTTACTATGGACAAGACAATATGTGTCCAAAAATATAATATACCAAACCTAACTTATGAGAAAATTGAAAATTAAAAATATACTTTTAACTAGACATTTACTGTAAATATTTTCATATACTTTTTGTTTGTATTCTTGTTAAGTGTAAATATTTATTATGTTAAATTAAATTTTTTTAAATATTACCTTTATTATTACTTAGTTATTTTTTTCTGTCTATACAATTGGTCTAAAAAACAATGTTTCCTGATAAAAATTAAATTAGTTGTTTGTCAGTTTATATCGAGCACAATTAAAATAAAAAGATTAAAAATTCAGTTGGTTTTGCGAATAATGGTAAATTACTAGGTTTTAAACTTGTATTTTTTACGCAATTAAATAGCAGTAGTTGAAGTGTTTGATATTTTATGCATAAACAATATAGGTAATTATAACCTATTACAACAAATATTTAGGTTACACTTAAATACAATTATAATATAAATTGTATTTAGGACAGATTGGTGTTCATTTATTGCCGGTACATAAGTACCTACTACCTAATAATATAAATATTTTGAAATATTAACACTTCGCAAAATTAAAATTTTATTCTACAACATTCAACGCATGTTTTATTTTTCTTGACACAAGAGAAATAGCTGATTTCAGGCAGAGGACCTATTATTACAGTCATTAATTTCAAAATAAATTGGTCGATATTATATTGAATGATATGCTTTAATAATTACGGTAGTAGACCGTATAAGCGTTAATAGTACCTATTAACGTTTTATTGATTGGACATTTATGGTTGAATAACTTTAATTGAAAAGCCATTGAAAAGAGATTTGAAATAATTACAAGATTTTGTTTCAAGCTTAGCATCGTACAACTGAATTAAAATATAATAAATAATGCATACTATGTGAGATGTGACAATTAACGACCGTAGCTAATACAGTTTTTTGCAATACAAATTATCTAATGGAAATTACTGTTTAGAATAGACAGAACGCTTCAACATCTATTGAGTATTGACTGCATTATAAAGCACATACATCGTCTCAATATAATAATATGATGTAAGGTGTAAACATCATAAAATTATTGTTATTTACAATAATAATACATACTCATTGTTCATGTACTATATAATTATGTTGAACCATGGCATTCCACGTATGCACAGTTTTAAATCTTGTGCGAAGAAATTTTTTACCACACTATTTTTCATACAAATGGTTAACAGCACCATTTAGATATAATTTATGAACTTTATAGTAATATATAAAAAATTTAAAATATTATATTTTATGATAAAACTTCTATGATATTATATGATATATTAATCTTAGGTCTATTTCATCCGTTTAATATACTTTTAGTCCCTGTCTCTGATCTCGAACATTTGTATTTGACATTTTGGTCTTTGTGTTATAAAAAATATATTCCGAGTTCTCATTTAAAACAAATCGCCCCAGTCCTCGTTCCACCATGACTGGCTATCTTTACAGTAACTATGAGTTGATATACCTATACTGTGATAGATGTAGTAGATACCCATCATATATACCTAGCATCTTTTATGACGAATTAATTCTCGAATTGTTTTAGGGTATGTAGTATGTACCAATTGAATCCATGTTCTAATACTGAGTCATGTCAAATAAAAAAAAAAATAAAAACATTTTCCTTCCCATTTTTATAGATTTAGGTCTGTATGTAACAAAAAATTATATAATAGTATGGTAAAAATGTTTTACAAGTAAATTGTATAAATTAAATAGATATACAATGATGATGAAATAACATTTTTATGTAGGTAAAAATATATGAGATAAACATTATATATATTCAAATCTAGTTATAGTGTTCGGCTGCAACAGCTGCATTTGATTACTGATTTCCTTTTCTTTTTCTTTTATATAATTTCTTGTATTAATTATACAAACAATTCTAAGTTTTATACACGTTTCACATTGTACATTCAACAAAATGTTTATAAATTGGTAAATGTTTGGATGGGCTGAATAAAACAAAACATTAAATATGAATAAAAACGATATGAAAATTATACACACATAATATATATAGGTATATCCATCTGGAGCGGCTTTTGACGCGCGGCACGGCTGTACGGCATAATTTACGCAGTGTCTGGACTCTGGATGGTTGATTTTATATTTTATTCAAAATAATCCTCGGACTCAATTCGTATACTATTAGTTTCCAACTCAATAAGTATATGTCCCGTTTGTATCCGGCACTCAATTAGTATATTATTTTTTCCCCTGAACTATAGTAACTTCCCTTCAAGCAATTACTCGTAGTATACAGCGGCATCCAGGCCCCGATTTACTAATTCATCAATGCCTAATTCATAAATGAGTTAGGTATTAAATTATAAGCTCTTAATAATAGTCTACCTACCTCTATTAAATACAATACTGTATGTTTATTATATAATTTAAAAAATGTGCATGAAACGTACTTAAAAAATTATTTTAGATTTTAATTTTAGATTATATATGAGAGTCATGAATCGTAAAATAAAATATTATTCTTTGTTTATAATTTAATTGTTGAAATGTTATGAAGCCACACATTTTTATTATAAACCGTATTATAACTTCACATTTCATACCGGTGAGTTCTGTCTTTACCGGTTCTATAGCCTTTCTTAAACAACATTTTTATCTGGTCAGAAGCAACAATCATACGATCCTTCTTTAAAGTTTATACTTTTACGGCTTACATGCTTATGAAGCTATATGTTTATATACTAACTACGGTTATGCCTTATGTCTATGACTATGATCTAATCAAAATCTATAAATTATAATTTATCTAAATTAAATAAACAAATCAAACTGATAACGAACAATATATTGTAAATGGCTTTCGAAGTAAATAAAAAAAAATTAACATCCATCTTAATGTATTTCGATTTGGTTTTTGACCGTAACAATCATATATATATATCCACATTCCACATGATATAACTAACTGTGAGTTATATCATGCATATACAGATAGATAGATTATAGATATTATGCCTACACTTGAAATAACCTACAATAATATAAATATAGTAACTAGTAACTACGATACCTACTGCGAGTTGTCCACTGCCCATAATACTCGTTATAGTATCGAACGTTTAAGTATTTCATTAAGACAAAATAAAAATCCCTATAAAATGCTATACAACCACGGACCCCCTAAAATTAACACGCTGGCCCCCAACTGGGAACCACTGCAGCCCTAAAGACTTAAGTACATAAGTACCACAGTTAGGTATCTTGAGGTAACGATTCCCTTATAACAGAGTCAAACAGTGGAGTAGCTGACAGCCGTTCATGTGCGGACGGGCAAACGGTAACTGACAGTAGACGCTGACTTCGAAGAGCTGCAGAACCTTAACTATATTAAACGTAACCTAATCTTAATTTCTTTCCACAATCCGCTTCAACCTCAACATCTATAATGCACGACGTGATATTGTTTCTTGTGGAACTTTCGAAAATGCGAAATTGTCAACTGCGGCGTGAGCATGAAAAGACCGCGAATCGGCAAGTCTCTATATATATTTTAATATAATAGTGGTATAATAAAATGCATAATATATATGGTGGTACATCGCGTTCCTATCAACTGTCAACAACGTCACCAAAGTGCCAGATCCATTAAAACTCCATAATAAAACGGCAAAAACATGAAAAGACATTTTGCATATGTGTCGTTGGAATATTATTCATATATACAGGCATATTTAGGTACACAGTACACTAGCTGCTCGCAAGTAGGTACATATTATTATATCCTTACTATGTGGTAAGGGCCATCAAATGGTAGTGGCACGGGTACAAACTTTATTCGGCCCACAGACGAGAAAAAGAAATTAAAACCGTTGGTATTAGGTACAGGTTCTAGCGTTGTAATTTATTATTTTTGTTCATTCGTTTTACGGACGTCGTCAGCAATTTTGATAGCCTGCGAGGTCGCGAACAATTTCCAGATTCCTTATATGTGGTCCTTCAAAATTATTAATTGTTGACGCCCTGATCTATGGTATATACTATATATACCTTGCATATAGGTACCTAATTAATGTATATATATATATTTAATATTTACATAGCTACCACAGTACCTACTACCTATATATTCTTTGTGTATAAAGCTAGTAATAGATCGATAGATGCTATATATTATAGTTGTATGTATAATATGTGTATTGTATATCTGCACAATACACGTGCGCGCGCACACACACACACACACACATATATATATATATGTAAACAAATTAATACAACGTATATTATTATAGACGCGGATATATAAAATATGTTGTTGCTGGAATTGGTCGTGGTAAATTTATACCCAGTCAAAAATAAAATAAAAAACGACTTAAAAAACTACGTTTATGCATGTGTGAACTTGTCAAGGTTGTTTTGGAGTAAAAAATAATAACGAACAAACAAAGTTTTATGCTCGAAAAACATGCGCTTGATAAAAAAAAAATACCATCTATCCGTTACTTGTACATTGTATATATATATAAATAATAAAAATAAAAAAACTCGGTCATGAAATCTCACGCACGTATGATATGTATATATATATTATATACACTATACAATATTATCGTACACAAAGTGGCCGGCCATGTCGGGCAATTTGTGTGTGTGTGTGTCGAGACCACCGCGTATATACATATTATTATTATAGTCGTCGTTTGCGTCGGGTTCAATCGATAATAATCCCGTTGAATGGTTAGGAGGCGCTCAAAAATGTTGCCGTTTACTCGGTGTGATTTTGACGTCAGCACGAATTTCTGCAGGGGAGGTACCTATACCGTGTACAACTGGTATCTATATATTATGTACAACAAACAGCGGACGAGGACTACACGCAGCTGTGATATATGTATACATGTAGTACATAATATCATCAACACACATATGTTTATAATGGAATATAATATATATATATATATATATATATATACAACTGCGGTGATGTATTATTATTGGACACGGCGAATGAGGGTGAAATGAACACAATTTTTGTAGGACGTTATGATATTTCCGTGTATATGAAAACATATTAAGCTCTCAAAAACGAAAATATGAATGACTAAAAACAGAATTATTGCAAAGCAAAGGATGTGCGTGCTTCGGTTAACGATGATGTATACAACAACAATATATAAGCAATATATTATTATGTTATAGTTTATAAATAATATATATACATATTTCATAATATAGATGATAGATGATATTATATTCATAGCCAACAACGCGGAACGTCTTCTGTAGAAGTCTCTCGAGAATATAGTATATACCTACGCTGGAAAAATACAGAAAGACAGAGGTATAAATAATGAAGTTACTAGGTCAGCGGTTCTCAGCCTGTGGTGCGCGTATACCACTAGTGGTACGCGGAAAGCTCATAGGTGGTACGTGAAGAAAATCTACCTTTATAAAAAATTAATTTATTAACGAAATTCTATACATATAACATAAACGTATACATTATTAATAAGCGAAAAAATTGTCAAGTGGTACGTAAAAATTTTCAAATTGTGTAGGTGGTACGTGACTATAAAAAGGTTGAGAACCGCTGTACTAGGTACTATTTTAACACCAGTACCGGCACTACCTATATGGTTATATAGGCTATACATATAAATATAAATTATATATATATATATATATATAAATTGTATAACCATTATAAGATTGGGATGTACCTATCTAGTTTAAATAATTATTTTCTTTGCGCCACGATGAGTAGTCAAGTGATATAAGTTTTTTTATGACTATAGTAATATATTTTTATTTATGCACAATTCACTGGAAAGTGGAAATATAACGAGTTGGTCCTTTTAGAGTTTTAATTATTCATAAGACTATTATAAAATGACCGTAAAATGTAGAAGTAAAATTAATGTATTCACACCTTAACATTTTAATATTTTATGATATGTTCATATGTTATACGATAAACTGTATATAAATAACATGAACTTATATCTTCATACAATATAATATATACAGTTGTACTAATACATCAGAGGTCTTAACCTATTGTAGAACACGGACACCCGGTGAAAGATTTTTATAAATCGCAGATTCTCTACCAATTTTTTGTCGAATACTTTTTTTTTACAAAACATCACATGTTATTTATAAAATTATAATAATTATTTTACATTACAAATTATGGGAAGTAGATATAGGTTTATTGTATAAGATATATTTTATATGAAAAAAAAATAATAATCATTCAAAAATATTGTACCTAGTAATAATACACTCATGTCATTCCTCGTGCCGGTTACGGAAATCACGTAAAAAATCCCTAAAATAGTAAATATTGTTGAATTATTTTTACACTATATTTACTATTTACTATTGTAATCAAATTTCGTTCTGATCCGTATATATAACATGCACATAATTTTTGTTTCTGACCTGGGCCTTTCTACCTCGATCTATTACACGGGCATATTTGCCACGTATAAACGAGTAACGAGTACTGTACACATATAATCCGACTTTATGAAATCGCAAACTTTATATAAATAATTATAATTAAATAACACACCAAATGTGGTAGGTATTTATTATGTGAAACATAATGCTTCCATAATTTAATGTAAATCCTAAATCGGCGGATTATGCAACGTCGAGTTTCTACGATAGTTATTAAAATTAACGAGCTAATAACATTTATATACATTATTATCTAAAACTAAAGAATTTCCAATGTACAACTTATAATGTAATTTATAATAGTGAAGTGTGTATATTATATAGAAATATTAAAAAAGAAACAATCACGCTGTCCGCCATAATAGTATACGATATTATTATTATTATATTATTATGGAGTGTGCGGCTGACCATGTGTGTTCGTTTGTCATTTTAACGAACTGAAAATAAACATAAAGGCTTGCATCGACAGTCGTATATACCTAAACCGATGATTGTGAAACGACAATATTACAGGTAGGTAGGTTAGATATTATAGCTGCAGGTAGGTTAGGTACACACATGACACGACGCCGTTAAATATGATGACTTGTTAGTATAGGCAGTTGTTATAATATATTTTATCTTTTATCCAATTTAAACGTTTCCGACGTTATTGAAAAAAAAAAAATGAAATCACACGGCATTGTCGTCTACACGACTACACACACGCCCGACACACGTATATTATGTACGAAAACATTAATATTATTAAAAATACGGTACCTACCTACTACCACAAGTGCGTGTGATACGCCCAACGTCTTTATTTAATTGTATAAGATTTATTTACGGTCGTAATATCGTATACAGAAGTTCTGTAACAGAACTAAGAAACCGAAATCCGAATCATATGATTATGTAATGAATAATTTATAGCAACTAACAAATTATTTAACGCCTATATATTTAACAGTTATGACTGTAATTTCGCGGGGGTGGGGGCATAGGCGCAAATCACCAAAAAACATTAGGGGGGCTTAAGCACTAAAAATTTTTGAGGGAACAGACCAAACTCGTGAGGGGCAATAGTAAAAAAAAAAAAAAAACAAAAAAACAAAAACACACCCCAATAGTACTATGCTATATATTATATAAATAAAAATATAAAATAAAAATCAAACAAACACAATTAAACATTTTATTATTATTATTTATTTATTAAAAATGTAAAGGCAATGTGCGCTTATTTTCAGCAAACTTATTTAAAATTATGTCTTTATCAATGACTAGATCGCTCTCTAAAAATTATTTTAATCCTATTTATTACTATATATTACACACTGCGGGTCTAATTAAACAAAACTATATACCTGTAGTGTCGTGTTGCGGTCGGTTTGCGTAGATTATAGATACTCCGAATTTTATTATTTACATACCTATAATATGTTTAACAATTTATTATTTCCCGTTAATATCATAATTTCACAATTATTATGATATTATATAACAGTGGCGTAGCCAGGGGGGGGGGGGTTTTGGGTGTTATAACCCTCCCCCTCAGCCGTATTTATATCAAAAATATAATGTTTATAATATAGGAATACAATCATTTGGTCGTGGTAAAATGTATTCTGTTATTAAAACCCCCCCCCCCCTAAAAAAAATCCTGGCTACGCCACTGTTATATAATATGTTTTATACGTCATTGCAGTTTAATATATCCAGACGTACTACTCGACATATTATATTATAAATAATTAAATAAATATAAAACTGTTTTTGAATTTTTAATAAATGTAATTATTTTGAAAATGTGATGGTAATAGTACTATAAGTTATAATCACGGGATTCGGGGTGCTAGCATTAAAATTCAGGGTGCTAAGCACCCTTAGCACCCCTGCGATTTGCGCCTATGGGTGGGGGGCTGCAGTCCACTAGCCTCCCCTTTAAATAGTCGCCACTGATTGGTTCCTACGTGTAAATTGATCCAATCGCTAAAAATGTTCGTGATTTTCAATTTTAATTTTAATGAATTTTGATTAGGTGGCTAATTTGTGAATATTTGTTAGATTGTAAGTTTTAAATTGTATAGGTAGGTACCTGCTACGTCAATACAATTATTTAGTCATGTGCCAAAGCCCAAAAGTATAGGTATAAGTAATGCTATATAGATACCTATCTATATATAATATTATAAATATGACATATTATGTTATGCATGCCTATAGATAGTTTATTCGTTAGCTATTCAAAATAAAACATTGATTTGATACCTATTATATTATTTTTATTAGGTTATTATGAATATTTTTTAATGGTTTGTGTTTTAAGTTTGCCTATCAACCCAACGGGATCAACTTTTTTCCCTTTTAAAATTTTCCAACATTCCTATCGATACCAAAAATATCTTTTCAACCCAACAAAAAATATTATTTTGTACATTTTATCCTTTTTCAACCATACAGGCTTTTTAATCTAATCAGATATCTTCTTTTCTTTCTTATTTGTAAAAAGCTTATTTATATCTTGTAATTAATGTCACTTAATCGTTGAAACTAATTGTAACACAAAGTTCAAATAATAAAAAAAAAAGTTTAAAGTAATTATAAATATATGCATTATTATGCACAACAAACCAGCAGCAGTAGGTACCTACTTGATAACACACGCATTTCATAGCACCTAAGTAGCTTCTGTATTTTAATAGTTGAGCAAAGACATTCATTATAGGGAGATAATATTTTTCGAAAAGTTATACTCAATTATCCATAAACATTCTTAAAAATCATAGAAAGAAAAAAATAATATGTTTATATCTATAAAATGGATAACTTAAGTATATTATTTTAGTATACTTCCTACATTAAAATATTATGCATAAGTAGGTAGGTATATGACAGATTATGTCATATATTGTGTGAGCGATGTGTGCGTTAATAAATGTGAAAAACGTTCTAACTGAACGATAAGACGTAACAATATGACTTTTAAATTTAAAAAGATACACACGCTACAGTGCATCTACATTTTAGTGATCCACAACCCATCCAATTCATATAATTATATGCTTTATGTGTAGTAAATATTACGTTTTTCATTTTTTTTTAACTTTTTTTATTTGTTATATTGTGTGTATTTTATATGAATGCTATAATATATATTACGCTAGACAACAAATGTTGTAGCACTGTCATAAAAAAAAACCAAGCCATGTTTTTGCGATCACGTTTGTATACATTATGAAATATATAAATAGACCGAATCCACAAGATTTATCGAAAGTCAAAAATAATCCTTCCAATCCCCTCCCCAACAGAAGTATAACGCGACATGGGAATAAATCGGTTGGTGAAGGGCCAAAGAAAAAAATGAACGTCCAAACAGCAGCTCTGGGTATCCAGGATAAATGATAAATAATCTTATACAATACCTACAATGTTACCAAAAATTGAACTACAACACTATTGGCTTTTATTTTTTATTGTCATGCCGATGTAATTGATGTATATATATTTTATTTCAAATAGCTTACCCTGGCGTTCCTCGAGTTTTAAAAAAAATCTCCACCCATAGACATATCTCAAACTCTGTCAAAGTAGTATAATTAATAGATAGGTTAAGATTATTAATTTACTAAATAATTTGTAAAAGAGAAAAATGTATTTAAAAATTAAAGAAAATTACCAAGAATATCCTGAAAAACGTTTGGAACGATAATTAAAAATTGATTTAGTGCACACCCTGCAACCAAAACTGTTTTTTTTTTAATTAGAATATTTTTAATAAAATGTGTGGCTTCTTCGTGAGCTATCGCCGAATTTCACATCGGATCGATTCTATAATGCTTCCTTAAAACTACATACATCATGTATGAGAAATATAATATCCCCTTAGTACCAGCGGTGGATTTAAGGGGGCGAAGGGCCTCGCCCCCCCCCCCCATTGGCATAAGTTAGGTTTTATTAATTTTTATAATTATTTTACAATTATCTTTATCGTTATAAATTTTTTACAATATTATTATACCTAATTTAAATATAATCTTTAACAAATAAAAAAAATACACATTTAAAATTATTGTCTATTTGCATGTATTTGTTAATAATTAGTGACAAAAATTAAGATTTGCGTTTTGGACTATGCCCCCCCCCCCGCAAAAAAAAAGAATTAAGTCCTGGATCCGCCACTGCATAGTACCTACACCATCATATATTTTCTTAGTTTCATATGTTTGTCTAAAATTCATCAAACCATTTATAACGGGACTATTTCAAAAATATGTTATAAGCCTATTGTAACATTTGTAACTATATATAATATGGAGATACTATGTATACTGTATAGACACGTAATATAATACGTCAGAGCTTCGACTTTATAAATAATTCCTTAAAACAACTGTAGTATTGAAAATTGATATGTATTATAATAGGTAGGTATTTGTATTAGGTAATGTATGAATATAAATGCAGTAAATTAGGACTATTCCTACGAAGAACCAACGAATGAATTGTAGTTAAGTTATTGATAATATGCTTTGTGTTGTCTTACTTTTAGTGGCGCAAATCATTTTATTTTTACAAGGAACAAACTTAGAAATGTACAAGCCAGCGCCCATCCCCAATTGTTAATTATAATGAGTATATGAATTAATCATACCTACATTATTACCAGCTACTATAAGATCCACGAAAAACAAGTGTCCCTCCTTTACCCAGAGATTTACCCTAACCTTGATGGAAGTTCGATTCTTAAATATCAAATTTCAATAGAGTACCTACCTAATAGTGTACAGCAGTGGTTTTAACCATTTGAAGATATGGCCAAGGTCATATATATTTCAGTGAAAATTCGAACTGGGTCTGGCTATATAATATATTATATTCAAGTTATACGTATATTGAACTGGCCTGGAACGTAGTATATCGAAGTAAAATAAATCGGGCCGGGCATCACAAGTAAAACTATATTTTGGACGGGCTTGGACTTCAAAATTTAGGCCCGTGCAGCGTTCTTATTAAACCTAACCGTTGAAACAAAACGCAGGATGCGGATGAGACACCGCATTGCAGACCTTTTCGTAATAAATACGTCAAAAAAATATTTAACGTTAAACTTAGTTCTAAAAGTATTGTTTTTTCCTTTAATTAGCACACATTCAAATAACAATGGTGCTCAACATTTATAATTTATGTTTATTATTAACATCATATAAAAATAATGCTTGTAATAATCAAAATATTATGATTATTTGAATTATAAATCCATACTTGTTAAAAAGATAGATATGTCACTAGACTGCACCTTACAAATTTATCAATGTAAAATATAAATAAAATATTTAATATCAATAGCACGTCAAGATTTAAGATACCCAACAGCCAGGACCATACTCACTCACCGACAAAATAGAGATCTGTGCTGAGCGCCCGTTAACCGGTGACCAACACTGATTATATGTAATATATATTACATATTGCTCAATTTCTAAATTTCATATGCATATAGGTATGGCCCAATCTTTTATTTTGACCTGGGTCATTTGATTGGTAAATCAAATGTTAAACGGAATTTGTTAGTTAAGTATGAGACTTGTCTAAAATTATACTCTGTCCAGCAAGAGAATGTGCCGCATGCCCACTAAATTTTGATTTATCAATCCATTTCCACGCGATACTCAGTCATAGAGGAATCAGTTTCGATAGCAGGGTATCATGGGGATGCACAACATTGGTGCGTTCTTTCGCTGGACATAATATGTATATTCCAACTTTAGTTTGTAAACTAATATAAGTATTGTTAAAGTGAACAAACATTTTTTTACCAATAACTAACATTGAAAGGAATCTAACTAAAAGATAATATCACATATTCACAAGTACAATAACCCCCCCCCCCCCTGTAATGAAATCCATTGATTTTTCGGTTTCAAGGAATTTTACTATACAGACATGAAGCGTAACATAAGATATCAAAACGCATAATATACCAAAATCTACAAACCAACAGTTCCAATTTTGTGTTATCAGTTTAAATAATAGAATGAATTGGCCTATTTTCAAATTTAAAAGTAAGAATATTATCAGTGTTATCCTAATTGGTTTTTTATAATCATAATTAAATTATAAAAAAAATATCTTGAAAATCAAAAAAGAACAGATTATATTATTAAGTTTAAGTATGATAATTGGTCAATTCATTCTAATAAACTAAAAACACAAAATCAGAACTACCAGACATACATTTTGGTATATTACCTATACATTAGTAAGACAAAGACATTTAATTTTAAAAGATAATAGACGAAAAAGCCAATAAATTGTTATGAACTATGTTCACATAAATAATAATTATATTCAATAATCTATAATAAATTGTATATTATAATTATCACTTGACTTTAACTAAAACTGCAGTCTCCACTACATGGGCCACACTAAAATTTTTGTACATTCTAAAATCTAAAATCCCAAGTCTAAGAAAAACGTTTGTATCATTCATAAACTTTTCCTATAATACCCTTTCCTAACAAAACATTCTGTCTTATTTAATTATTCTTCCTAAATTCAGTAACTGCAGTTTAACATTTTTATATTGATAATTATTATCAATAAAAATATAAAATTAATCAAGTATTACGATTTAATAAGTGATTTTCAAAAATTAAATTTGGCCCTTTCTTAAATTCTACTGAGAACTGCTAACTAAAACTAGAGTGTAGTAATTTAAGATTTATAGACAATATTGCTATTGCAGTAGTTATCTTTAATATATTATGTAGAAAATAAAAATTAACAGATAATAAAATAAACATATTTTTATTGGGCTAAGTTTACAAGTATGGTTCTGGAAACTCAAAAGTCACATCCCTGCCAGTCAACTTTCGGTACACAGATGCAAATGTATCTACCTATAAAAATAAAACAAAATAATGTTATTCAGGTATTACGTTTAGTGAATACATGAAAGATATTTTATCTAGAAATTTTATGGTCAAAACTGGTATAAAACTATCCTGCCATCGGGATAATAGAACCATATCAATGATATGGTACTAACATCTCGGTTAGTTAGTAGATTTTTTTACACCAATTTTAGGAAGTCAATTTTTAGTGAAATACCTAATGTTATGTCAATAGACTAAAAAAATCAATAAAATATTCACTGATATATTTACAATAAATCAACATATTTTAATATTTGTCTGGTTAGACGCTAATTGTATCAATTTCAATCATACATTAGTAACACACAGACATAATGAAATATATTCAACTTGTTCTGAGTAAATACTTTTATTCCAAATTTTTTACTTAAAATGAAATATAAATCACTAACTTATAAGAATATGAAAATTATATTTTATTAAATTATTTAAAATGTAATTGTTTTAAAGACAATTAAGGAAAACTGTAGAGAATCTGGAATTATAACTTAGCATATTTCAATTAAGTGTAGGTTAAAAATAGATAAAATCTTCCTAAGGCTAAGAGGATTAAAATAAATCATTTCTAATCAATATAATATAGCACATGGATAGAACTTGACAATTAAAGAAAACTGTAAAGAGCGCTGTAGTGCATCTTAAAAGTATTTTTATTATTTGTACATTTAAAAATGTAGATTAAAAAAGGATAAAATCTTCTGAAGGGCTAGAAGATCATAAAAATTATATCTAATCAATATAATATAGCACATGGATAGAACTTGACAATTAAAGAAAACTGTAAAGAGCGCTGTAGTGCATCTTAAAAGTATTTTTATTATTTGTACATTTAAAAATGTAGATTAAAAAAGGATAAAATCTTCTGAAGGGTTAAAAGATCATAAAAATAATTTCTAATCAGTATAATATAGCACATGGATAGAACTTGACAATTAAAGAAAACTGTAAAGAGCGCTGTAGTGCATCTTAAAAAGTATTTTTATTATTTGTACATTTAAAAATGTAGATTAAAAAAGGATAAAATCTTCTGAAGGGTTAAAAGATCATAAAAATAATTTCTAATCAATATAATATAGCACATGGATAGAACTTGACAATTAAAGAAAACTGTAAAGAGCGCTGTAGTGCATCTTAAAAGTATTTTTAGTATTTGTATATTTAAAAATGTAGGTTAAAAATGGATAAAATCTTCTTAAGGGCTAGAAGATCATAAAAATTATATCTAATCAATATAATATAGCACATGGATAGAACTTGACAATTAAAGAAAACTGTAAAGAGCGCTGTAGTGCATCTAAGAATTTTAACTACTTATTTATACTTTGTATAAAATGTAATTAACGAGGTAAGTAATAAAACAATTTACCTTAGGAATAAATACGATCTGCGTTGATTAAATATATAGAAGGTGATTTACCCATTGCAATATCTCCCGAAATAATGGTAATATCAAAATTCTGGTTTTGTAATAAAACTCACAGGGATAAGAATTACAATTGTTTCATATTATAATTTATCTTAGTGTTTTGGTAAAAAAGCTAAAAAATATATTTTTATATTTAACTATTTCACAAAAAAATTAGAGATAGCCATTTTGTAAAGTTTATTTTTCTGAAAATATTGACGTTTCAAAATTTTATTTTCATTCCACATTCCCATATGGTCCGTGTTTCAAATAGTAATAAATTTATAATTATATTCTATTTCTTCAAAACTATAAAAAATATAAAAAATTAGGAAATTAAATTTTGAAACGTCAATATTTTCAGAAAAATAAATTCTACAAAATGGATTTTTTTTTTTCTTTTGAAAATAATTAAATAAAAAAATATATTTTTTAAATTTTTAACAAAAATATTAAAAATGAAATAATTGTAGTTCTTAACCCTGTGAATCTTATTACAAACCCAGAATTTTGATATATCTATAATTTCGAGAGATATCATAATGGGTAAATCCTCGCGGGACACCTGTATATATATTTTTAAATGATAAGTCAAAGTAGTTAATACAGAAGTCAACAGTAGTGTATTTGAAAAAAAAATGTAACTTGTTAAAATAGTGATATACCTATGAACTAAAAGCTAAATTAAATTGTAAAATAAGTATTATGGGAAAAAAAATATGGTCAAGTTACCAATGGTGACATTAGAAGATAATTATTAATTTTGTGGGAGGGGTATGTGATTTTACATCTGACAATAATGTACAACACAGTGTATTCTCATTTAAAAAAGAGTATAGGCTAATAATAATTATAATATTCAAGTTAAAAACAGAATACCTACTTAACAAACAACTTTTCAAATTATTATATTTGGTAGTTTAAAAATAAGTATAATATTATAAATGTATTACCTTGTGCTCTATATTGGTTTGCTGAGTTTTGTCTAAATGAACTTTCATAATTTGTTTCCCATCTAATTTAACTCTGATACGTTTGCCAACAATTTCAGCTGGATAGACTAAATCATCAAGGATTGCATCGTAAACCCAAGTTAAAGTTCGGCTGAAATAAATTGATAAATTGTAAATACTCCAACAAAACAAATATTAAATTTAACAATTACCTAATACTATTATAATATTGTTATGTTAACATAATAATAATAATACATTTTGTATTAAAATTTTTAACATACGAATTGAAAACATATTTTAATTTATGTCCGCTTAGACGCTATATGTATCAATTAAATATACATTAGTAACACGCAGACTAAAATACATATTAATATTTTGATGTCAAATATACCTTCTTGGACGCTTTTGATTGCTCTTTGTTCTTGTTTTCCTAGTTGGTTTTGGCAATATTCTTCGATCACCAATGAATACAACATGCTTGCCACTGAACTTTTTCTCTAGTTCTCTAACTAAACGAGCTTGAATTTTTTGGAATTGAGCTCGCTGTGGCATAGGCACATAGATAATGACACTCTAAAAAAATTTAAGAATGTTGAGAAATAACGAAGTTATTATCATTCTAAAATTTAGTATAATAGAAATAAAATGTGTGGTTATAATAGATCAAGACTATAGTACATAAAAATACTACAGATATCAAAGACCAATACTTTAATATGGCACCAGTGTGGACCATTGTGAACGAAAACAAGGACACAACGAATTTGATGATGCGTAAAAAAATAGGCAACTGCACATTATGTGACATATTACTATATTAACGTCCATTAAAACAATAATACTATTGATTTTAAAATAGAGATGCGCCATAGCATAGAAATGTTCAGTGACCAACAAATATGTTATTAGCCGTTAGATTAGACAAATGTTTCCATTAAGCGCAATAGGCATAAAATTTCTTTTAAAAATATTAATAAAATAAACACAATATTTATCTTGATTAAAAAAAGATCGATAAAGACAACAAATCTGACAATCATCAGACTTATAAGATTATACATTATCATAATAGATCAGTGAAGCCTTACATATTAAATATTGTGAAAATACAGGTAAAAATAGAGATATTTCATTATATTAACCATTGAGTATCCTAGTTTTTTTTATATTATAAGTTTAAGTTAACCTCACACCTTACTAACTTTATAGAAACACATTGATAGGGCTAAATTCATAACTTGGTAGTTACGTAGATAAAATGTAAAAAACTATTTCAGGAAAATTAAACTTACACAAAATTATAAAATAGATATTTTAACAGTTGAATATTCAAACACATGGTCAGATCCAGGGTTATGTAAAATCAACAGTTTCAATTAGCTCCTCAACTATTTTTTTTCATTCAGTACATTATTTCCTATGACTGGCCAACTTGAGCCGGTAGCATCGTAAAATTGTAGGCTTCATGGTGTGGCAGCGCCTCGACCTTTGCGTTTGTTCTGCAAGTAAATACAATTTAGAAAACAAGCTATACAGTATTGGCAAAACGCAAAAATCTAAACGCTGCCAAAAAACAAAAATTGCACCAATAGGCGAAGGAAGAAATTTAATTTAAAGACCGGACATATTAACAATCTTTGATTACGAGGATGGCAAATAAATGTTGCTATATGTAGGTACAAAAATTAAGAAATATTATAACGAGTGGAAAAAGTTGATAGGTACCTACTAACTTATATCATAAAATATATTATGCTGAGTATAATTAAAAATTTAATTGTCATTGATGTTGATGAGAAAGAAAAGATTTGTTAGAGATAAAAAAAATAAATATCGGGTAACATAAAAACGGAAAATTGAATATTTTTACCACAGCACTCCAATAAGTACCTTCGACCAATACTGTGTGGTCGGTAGCTTACCTTCTTGCCGAACAGCTCAATCTCCTTGGCTTTGGTGATGTACAGCTCACGAAGTTGGGCCTTTAAGTCGCTGTTGTTCTGCAACTCAAGCAGGGCCTGGGCGATGGACAGCTCAAACTGATCAGGCTCCGAGTTTCCTTTCTTGACGATTTTGGATTGCGCGGGAACAGGCATCTATATAGACACAAGTTGGCGTGTTAATATAAAAATATTTCATCCAAATGAATCAGACGATCAACTGGCCTGAAAGGGTAGCGCCATGGCCAAGACCGCGGAGCGCTCACCGAAATGATAGAATTACGTACCTTGTTTGTGATTTCCGAGTGCTGATCCGACGACTGGATAAATAAAGGCGAAAACGCAACCAAAAATTATGTAGAAGTGTTAACACAGTAACACTAAAAAGTAAATTGCGAATGGCGGCTACAAATTTGTTCTTGGCGATGGTGAGACCGTGTGTTACGTGTCTATCCCCTCCACAATATCTCAATTAACGCTTGTAGGTTGTGTTTTTTTACGTGGTTTGGACTTTTAGAGTTTCGGACGACTGTCGCCGGTACGATACAACAGTGTGCACAAACGCACGGCGAGTCACATCCTCTCTTCTACGACGGTTGTACATGCTGTAAAAATCTGGGACGGCATTTTTGGCCTGGCATTTTCCCCCCATATTTAATAGATTTGAAATTATTTTATTTTCTCATGTCGAATTTTGTAACCTCAATTGAGCAAAACATAATTTAGTTATAAGCTACGTGTATGTAAGTGTGCTAACTACAACATACAAATTAAAAACTAAATTTCTTAATAGCATTTTTATTTGGGTAGTCTTGCGAATACTGCTGAGCGACAAATGAATAATAATTATTTAATATGTTTAAATTATGTTATAAAAATAATTAAAAATTAAAAGATTTGAAGCTATTTAAAAGTTGTTGAAATATTTACAGTATATTTTGGATAAATATTGATAAAGAATATCGTCTATAAAAACTTGATTATATAATACAATCTTTCAATGTTAATAAAAGTTAAAATGGTTCGTTCGATTAAGACTAAAGTTATTTGATTAATAAATCAACATTGTTAGTAAATTATTGTCTATTGACCTCAATTATTATTGTTTTTTAATGTTGTCCAGGGTACCTAATTCCTTATAAAGAAATTTCTCAAAATTTATTTAGTAAGTGAATTTTTTTTTTACTTTTAATAATTACTTTTTGCATGCAGGTATGTATTTGGTATTTCACATTAATAATAATAATATATTATTAACATATATTATTGTAAAAGAACTAAATGATTTAAGTACCTAGCACTAAGATTCTAAAATTCTTCAAATATGCAAAAAATAGCAAAATAAAATTTCATATTTAGAGTCCGTGGTGCATTAAACAAATTTACAGCCCACTCTGCTATTTTTATCTCTATCCTATAATAAATAGCAAATGCTATAAAATCCGAACCCTGCAGCTTATAAAGGTTTAAGGTATTTTATAATAGTTTTAAATTTCTGAGAATACGACAAAATAGTTGATACCATGTATAGCTATGTCATCGATGAATGCGGAACATTTCTAAAATCTCTAAGACGTTATAACTATTTATAATTACTTATTATGTAATAATAATACCTATAAATTATAATAGTATAAACCTATGGCAACAGCCAGTTTAATATATTCTGTTGGGGTCAATGAATAATTTCATAAAAATCAATAGGTATCTATACTAAGTTCCAGTTCAGAAAAGCGGAGATGATGCGTAATAAATGCGTTATAGCGTTTGTAATAACCGGACAAACTGAAATTTCACTATAGAAGAAACAATATTTTTGTAAGTTTTTATATTCTTTTGTTGCAAATGATTTAATTTAATATATATTTTTCGAAACGGACAAGCGTCGCGGACACACAATTTTTATAGGTACCGAAGCGCGCAATGCATAAAATACGCGAAGCAACTGTAAACAGTAGCTCGGCAGTTGTCGAGTTACTTTTTAGTTTTTACACGGCCCACTCGTATTATTATTTATACTTTACGCATAAATATTTTTATTCTCAACAGACAGTTTTCATACAAACCCCAGCCCACAAAAAAAAAAATGCTTTAAGTAGTTAAATAAATCGTATACTCATGAAATATTGTAGGTGTTTTGATTTATGAACTTGAGGACTAGTTTGTATGGTTCAGTTTGGCATTTGACAACCATTTATTGTTTTATTATTATTTACTTATGACTCTTTATCAACGACCCACGTATCGAAAATAGTTAAAGCCTGTCAATAAAAAATTTGGGGAAACATGTCTGTATACACTTTTACTATAGTGATTTTCGCATTGATTAAATGAATTTTTTTATTTATTTTTTTGATTCATTGAATTAATGACCATCAATTGAACATTCAAATTTAATTTAATTTTAAATTCAATATTTATAAAATGTTCTTTCTATAATATAATAAGCCTTAAAAAAAATGCCCATAACAAATCATAAGGCGCAGTGAAAGCACTGTTAAATAAAAACTAGATATTGGTTGAAGTATTTTGAAAATTGCTCTAGGTATGTTTAGAAATTGACAATAGACAAATATTATTATAAGATAGCTTGAATTACATTTAGGTAAGTATAACGTTTTTTACGGGAAACATATTATTATTAATATCTATCGGAATTTAACTAATACAATTTATAATTTAAAATATCCACGAATAGCTTAAAATAATATATAATTTATACCTACCCAATAAATTAATTTATTGTATTAAATATTAATTATTAAATGTATTAAATATTTGACATGAAATTTTACTAACTATAGCTGGCGCCTGGAATGATAGATATGAAAACTTAATGAATACACTGGATAACTTTATGTTAACTTTATAAAAAGCAGTTATCCCATTTATTTAAATTTACATTGTTATTAAATAGTTCATAAAAAACATATTTAAACGCCATTTTAATCGATAGTAAAATTAAAAAATTAAAAAAAAAATTGTTAAAATAATACCTAGGTACTTTATAAGTATATTGTTATATACATTATATATAATTTTAAGTTAAAATTATAAATTATTTCGATATAATTGTTATATACTTATATCAAATTTCATTATTTAAATGGACAAATTGTTTATACGTACCTCATTGATATTAAAGCTGTATTATAATAATATATATCTATGGTCCTATGAATTTATCTTATTGGCTTAATATAATACAATTATAATCTATGGCAATTGTCAAAGTCATCGTAGAAGACGTTCTCGATTAAAGATTCTAATATTTCAATTAGCCATCAAAGCAGACATGAACGAATAAGCGAATAACATACTGTATTCCGTAAAATATTTTTTTTTCATAAATCACATTATTTTCAGATTTCAATTCATTTAGTATCATCTGATGCGTTTCCACGTCATCGTCGGAGTGCATATACGTCACGGACTCCACCGAAGTCCGAAAGAATCGATATTTAAGGTAAGCTTGTTTTCATACCTATTATTTTGCGGCTTAAAATTATTAAAAAAAAATGGAGATACAAGTCTGGTTACTTTTAAAGTAGTGATTTTCGCAAAGAGTTCTTACCTATATGTATTTGAATCTAAAAACTTAAATACTTTATATTACGAATTTTTTAAATATAATAAAATACTATCTTAAACCCAAAAAGTCAGATTTAAGGCCTTTTACAATTTTTTAAGTAGATGCAAGACTACCATATTTTGAGAAGTGTCTGTAGGTATTGCATATAGAACTTCAAAATGGATACTGGAAAAAGTCAGCTACATACTAAAATATGGCATTATTGAATTTAAGCTCTGGAAATTTTTGTGCCATACATCTATACAGTATTGAACTTTAAATTAAGTACCTACTAATAAATAATAAAATATTATTAACTGTTATTAATTTGAAATTTGATTAAAATTATTGTATTATTGTAATGGTACAGGTAATACCTAGGTACCTATGACAATAAATGATTTAATAGTTGTATGCACCTAATAAATATCTTAAAAAAAAAATTTATAAAAATAAAAAAATAACTACTTGTCTTCAAGTTAATAAACTTATTTTTATGTATCAAAGTAACAAACAATTAAACAACTAACAATAAAATATCAAATGCTTTTGAACAACAAGACTAACAATATATACGAATTTAAATAAATTATTTTTATTTTAATAATGTAGGTAATACTTGTTTCAAATAAAAATGTAAAAAAAAAATAATTACTTATTATAATTACTATCATGACCTTATGATAAATAATATCATGCTACCCATGGATTTAAAAATAAAAATATGTTATAAATTTATAATTATATAAATTAATCACTTTCTTCTTAGTTTTTTAAATTATTGTTTGTATTCGTTATTAGTATTATTCATTTCAGACATTTTTAAGCATTTATAAAATGATAGGAAGTACCTATTTGGAATAAGTTTTGCTCAGCATAATGAAATTAAATATTATTATTTTTTTAATCTGTGTAATTCCAGTCTCTTCACTAAATGTAAATGTAAAATTGTTGTTTGATAATTTTATTTTTGAATTTCTTCAATCTTGTCATTTTTTTTAAAGATAGCTTGATCATAATTTGTTTTATAAAACAATCTATCAGAAAATTCTTTTTAATCTTAAATAATTTTAATATCTCTCCATAAAACCAATTGACTCGTAGTGTTTTTATTTAAGTTTTTACCAAAATATTTATCATGATACCTTGTTCGTTAATATTATCATTAGTTAAAATATCATCACATTTTGATATTTTAGACCTTTATGATGATGTTTCTGAGCTTTCGTCTTCTTTCAAGCCATTGTCTTTTTACGCTATCATTTTCTGAATCTTTAATTAAAATAAACTGTTGTAACATAAAGTTCATATAAACATGAGATCAAGATAAAATAACTATTTACCTACTAGTCTGATCAGTCCAGAGTCTGGTACGAGCTCAATGAAATGTTGTGAACTTTCATTTGATTTGTTAGAATGTGTGGTTTCCATTGATAAATATTCTAATGATACCTATAGTTGGTAAAAAATAGCAACTGTGTAAGTAATAATTATAATTAATCTTTCTATTATTAAAATAAAAATGAACTGGTAGATACCCCAGTCCTAGTAGACAACTAATTTTTCGTGGCTATTGAAGAAATACGCATTCGTATAAAACTAATAGGGTCTTGAATAAAATATTTAAAACATGAATTAACATTTAACACATAATAATTAATAATTAATTAGGCAAAATAAAAATTAAACATATTAAACGGGTTATTTTAGCTATATATATTATCTGTAATGAATAAAATTCATAGGTCATAAAATATTGTTGAACATTTTATTGAAATTTCAGAGATGGTATTTGTCAGTGAAAATTTGTCAACTGAATATATCATATTCAGCTGTGTAGCCTGTGTGAAATGTGTTAACAATGTTTCAGAGATGAAGTTTTATGGCAGATATTGATTCAGATATGGGGTAAATAATTTTTTACTTTTAAGAGGCTTTTTTTTTATATTGTTAACACGTTGAGTGCCATAGTATTTATGATGCGCATATAGTATGTTTCCACACCAAAACTGAGCCGCGACGCCATCGGTCGATTACGTGTCGACACCGGTTCCACGCGCCGTGCAATTGTTATTTTTTATTTATTATTAAAATCATTATCTTCCGTACAAATATATATTATATTATTAAGATTTTTTTTATGAGTAGCCAATAATTTATTGCACACTAATTTCTTTTAATATTTTAAAATAAAATCAATAAAATGTAATATATATATAAAACTTACATGAAATATGAAAAACATAATTATTTGAACAGAGGATACATTGTCCGCAATCTTTTAATCAATTGTTTTGTAACCACTGGTATAAAACTATTCTGGCTATCAATAAATTCATGATAAAAATTAGGAAATTGGTCTGGTATAATATTATACTTTTATACTTTAAATTTTTTTTTTATAATTTCCTCAATAATATTTAAATATTTTCACCGATTATCAGGTACGATGACCTGTAGGTACTAGGGTACTATTGAGACTGGGAGAGTGAGAGTGGTGAGAGAGTAGGGAAAAGGGGGTTAGATATAGGAAAAGGGCGAGAGAGAGAGAAGAGAGGATGAGAGAGAGTGAGAGAGGGTGAGAGTGCTAGGGAGAGAGAGGGATAGGAGAGTGATAGATAGATAGGGTGAGGGTGTGGGAGTGTGAGAAGGGGTGAAGGGGGTTATGGGGTAGTGGTGAAGGAGAAGAGAGTGAAGGGTAAATTGTGTGGTTTAGGGAGAAGGGAGAAGATGGGTGAGAGTGAGGTGGGGGGAGGAAGATTAGGTAAGTTAGGTTAGGTGTGAGAAGGGGTTAGGTTAGGTTAGGTTTGGTTATGTTAATAATGCCGAATACGTAGGAAAAGATCATGAAATGCAAAGGTCACTAGACCCTTTGGCTGAAACTACAAATAGTCATAGGTTTACAACCTTTGACTTATTGGATAGAATAAAGAGAGTAAGTTAGTTAGGCCGGTTAAGAGGATGTCGGTGCATATTTTCTCTCTTTAACCCACGTACAATATAACAAAATTTCCGTTCACGATAATGGTAATTATTATCAATATAGTGAACGTAAAATTTGATATGTTGTGCATGGGTCAAAGAGAGAAATAAAAAATGCACTGACATCTTCTTAAGTGTTATCACAGAATATATGAAATTTCATATATTCTGTGGTGTTATCAAGTTGAAAAAGCTTTTGATTGTTGATTGTTTACATTATATTATAGTCTTTTTAATGATACTTTTGAAAGTATTCAAGTACAGCTGCAATGTGTTAAAATATTAGGGAGGGCTGTAGGCATAGGTAGTACCTGATGAAACACGAAACGTAGCCCATGTGAGTGTTGCCTCATACTCTTCACGTATAATGCCACCATAATGCAAAATTGTTAGGTTATACTGGAATAATATACCGAACATTATTGTACAATAGTTTATTATTAGAATTATTACTTAAATTATTAAATCATAATTTATCAACTTAAATTATAAGTATAAGTTAACCTTGAGGCAATGATTCACTTGAACATTTAATAACAAACTTTATTTATATTTACATTGTTATTAAACATATTACAGCTATTTTTGTTAAAAAAAATATCAAGTTTTTTATATATCAACCGCCCCCTAGATTTATTTATAAAATATAGATGATACTATATTAATTATTAAAAAAAGTATATTAGTTTTCGGTTGATTATAATTCATAGTAAAAAAATATATTAATATAAATTCTCATTCTCAAAATATTGATTTGAGGACTTCAAGTTTAAACATATTTGAATACTTTAATTTATTAACTTTATACAAGACTGCACATTAACTATGATAATTATAAGTACCTATTAAAGTAGGCATTATTGGAAGCAAAAATAATAATACCTACCTAAGTAATAACAGTAATAACTTTAGAGTGAGGAATTTTATGTGTTACTAAAAATTCATCAAATATTTGCAGTTGAATATGTCCTAAAAATAAAAATACATTACATTTCTTTATTTATTACAATAAAAATTACTTAATTCAATTTGTATGTAATTATATGTTAGGTTAGGTTAAATTTTATACAAATATATATTTAATAAATATTTATATGTATATATTATATATCCTTAAAAATAAATCTTGGACTATATATCTTTTTTCCATTAAAAAAAAACAACACATTGTTAGCAGTAAATATTTAATATATATTATGTAAGAAATATATAATACAAATTGAGAAAAATTAGAAACTGATAAATTAAACTTAGCACATTGATTAACTTAGATGAATGATAATATTATGAAGTAGATATATATACATAATGGCATAAAGTAGACACAAAAATATCTCAAATAATGATTGGTAATAGTAATTTTTCCAGATAAAAGAAAACAACTTTCGAATATGGTGTTAACATTTATAAGAATCACATACGAAATTAAAAGTAACTTCTACTACCTACTAGTAAAATAAAATTAATCCAAATCTCTAATATCTACTGGAAAGGAATAAAATCTGGCGATAGATGATTTTTTTTGAGAAATACAGTCTCATTTTAAACTATTTAATTTTTGTCGATTATTGAAAACAATACTAGTCTTAGTCGTATACTTTTTTGAATAAACTAATTGAATTGATAAGTTTATGATTTTAGAAAATTTTTTTAAAATATATAGTTTTCACGTACATTTATGAATTATTTATTTAATATCTTAAGTGACATAAGAATTGTAATTATTACCTAAATAAACAAAAACATACTTGAACTTGATGAAAAATAGACGTACAAGTACTCTTTATCTTCCATATGTTAATTTTGGGGTTTGGTGTGGTACTGTGGTTGGCCGCAGTCACTTGTTTTGAGGTCACGTATTAGCCGGCGTCGCTAGCTCCCGGATGGGCGACTACCTGGGTTCATAGTGACGAATCCTTGTCTCATTTGCACGTAATTTAGTGATTTGCTTCTGGTCTGGTATACTTGTAAGCACACAATAGTCGGTACATATATAAGAATACCAAAAGTAACATTTCTATTCAGAAAAAAATAGATGTGTACACAAAAAGTGTATTTTGGGGCCTGGTGTGGCGCGGTGGTTTGCCGTGGTCAAACATCACCTGGCATCACTAGTTTCCGGATGGGTGACCACCTGGGTTCTTAGTGATGAATCCTTGCCCCACATGCTCACGTGTTTCTTAACAAACACATTTAAAATGGCCTTAGTTGCCGTGCTTATGTTTACAAAATGTGTATTATGTAATACTACTAATAGTACCATCCTTATAATTGTACATTGTGTATATCTGTTGTAAGATATCATCATAGTTCATAGTAAAACTTTTCAAAGATAATAATTAACAATATGTATGTAAATTAGGATATTTTAGATGATTAAATTTTCTTCTGGACACTTAATCTTTACAACATAACACATCATAAAAGTATACACTACACAGACATTGTGACGTAAATACTACTTACCTTACATTAAAACATTAGGTCATTATAATAAACAATAGGTTTTATTGCAGAGAAAGTTTATGTAAACATTGAAAACAAAAACATTTTTTTTTAGATTATTTTATAAAAAAAAATATTCGAATAATTAATAATTAAATTTCTGGTGTGGAGGGTCGTTTTTCTAAGTACCATATAAAAATAAAACAATCAATAAGGCGTTGCTGGGACTGGAAAAAAAAAATTTAATGGGGGAAAGGGCAGCATTTAGATAATACCCATTTATATACTTATATATTTCAAAGTTGTTTTTTTTTTATGAGGACGTCTCACTTGTCAAAGTATTCAGTTATTCAAAAAACAAAAAATATATGTTAGCAGTTAACAATAAGATCATCAATATTTAATAATAATTATTAGCAACTTTTGATCACAGTAATTGTGTCAACTTTATTAGATCATTATATTATACTATTATAGATGTGACCGTATTCTAACGGTTCATATAGCGTACCCATCTTTGTTAAAGATTCATCGCTTATAATTATATATAAGTATTTTAAATTGTTTACGCGGACGAGATTGGCTTGTTTCTATCCATAGGTAGTGTATAATCTAAGTTCCAAGGGGTTAGGTGGCAGTACTGTGCAAAACAGTTACCACCTGGTCCTTGATAAAAATAAAAAGTTTTAAGAGGTTAACAATCAAAATAACAACTTGATAAGCAAACACTTATATCGGAAACCAACTAAGGATCTTTTTATTCAAAGTGTCCTACTTAACAATCCGTTTGTCACGCGTTACCCAAATACTATTCATTTTTCAATGATCATTCATATTAATACTTATTAAACTCAGTGACGTAGTCAGCATTTTCGGGGGGATATTGCGTGTATAGTACTGTATACACTTTTACCCTCTTCAAATCCTAACCCTGGCTACGGCACTGCCTTCCCCGCGTGACAAGCAGATGGTTAAGAATAAGTCATAAGAAGGTTAGGTTAGGTACCTATATAGACTATGGTGAGTTGAAGTCCAGGTGATGATATATGAATATCATCACTGGTCGTAACCTTAGCAATGATTTTTTCCTACCAACTATCAAGGTATTCAACATTGTAAACATAACAATGAAAGAAAATATGTAAAAATTATTGAGGAAAATATTAATACTATACTTAATAAATAAATTAAAAATAAATACTTGATACTTAATATTATTAATACCAGATTAATATTACCATAATTTTTAACACGGGTTTAAAGCCATAGGTATTTGTGTTACACCAGTATTTCATAAAACTAACTATTGTCATTTGTCGATAATAATAAATAATGGATACTCTGGCATAATTTAGTCTTTAATTTTAATGCATACAACAATATTTATTTTTATAAGTAATTTAAAATTGACTGCAGTTCTTCGATGTTATAGCCGTTATATCTCCTCATTATTATGCATATTTACTTCATAAAATTTGTTTTATAACGTTCATTCAAATTCCACTCATAATTTTATATTAAATGACTATAAATTCTGTTTGGTTTAATAGCAAAATTTATTCACAACAATTAGTTCTTCTAAGAATTTCGGTCAATTTTAATTCTACAATTACTAAACCTCCCCTTCTCAATTTTTTTTTGCACCATACCTCAGTCACTTGTGTAAATTCTAACTGTATAATTTTTTGCTTCCTTAAATACATTTGCCTGCGGGCGCCAAACCTCCACTTCTCATTTTTTTTTTGCACCATACTTCAGTCATTTGTGTGTATTCTAACTGTATAATTTTTTTTTTGCTTCCTTAAATACATTTGCCTGCGGGCGCTAAACCTCCCCTTCCCATTTTTTTTGCACCATACCTCAATCATTTGTGTGTATTCTAACTGTATAATTTTTTTTTTGCTTCCTTAAATACATTTGCCTGCGGGCGCTAAACCTCCCCTTCCCATTTTTTTTGCACTATACTGCATTCACTTATGTGTATTCTAACTAAATTTTTTTTTTTGTTTCCTTAAATACATTTGCCTGCGGGCGCCAAACCTCCACTTCTCATTTTTTTTTTGCACCATACTTCAGTCACTTGTTTGAATTCTAACTGTAAATTTTTTTTTCTTCCTTAAATACATTTGCCTGCGGGCGCTAAACCTCCCCTTCTCATTTTTTTTGCACCATACCTCAATCATTTGTGTGTATTCTAACTGTATAATTTTTTTTTTGCTTCCTTAAATACATTTGCCTGCGGGCGCTAAACCTCCCCTTCCCATTTTTTTTGCACCATACTTCAGTCACTTGTTTGTATTCTAACTGTAAATTTTTTTTTTGTTTCCTTAAATACATTTGCCTGCGGGCGCTAAACCTCCTCTTCTCATTCTTTTCGCACCATATTTCAGTCATTTGTTTATATTCTAACTGTAAATTTTTTTTTGCTTCCTTAAAAACATTTGCCCGCGGGCGCTAAACCTCCCCTTCTCATTTTTTTTTGCACCATACCTCAAACATTTGTGTGTATTCTAACTGTATAATTTTTTTTTTGCTTCCTTAAATACATTTGCCTACGGGCGCCAAACCTCCACTTCTCATTTTTTTTTTGCACCATACTTCAGTCACTTGTTTGAATTCTAACTGTAAATTTTTTTTTCTTCCTTAAATACATTTGCCTGCGGGCGCTAAACCTCCCCTTCTCATTTTTTTTGCACCATACCTCAATCATTTGTGTTTATTCTAACTGTATAATTTTTTTTTTGCTTCCTCAAATACATTTGCCTGCGGGCACTAAATCTCCCCTTCTCATTTTTTTTTTTGCACCATACTTCAGTCACTTGTGTGTATTCTAACTGTATAATTTTTTTTTGCTTCCTCAAATGCATTTGCCTGCGGGCGCTAAACCTCCCCTTCTCAATTTTTTTTGCACTATACTTCAGTCACTTGTTTGTATTCTAACTGTAATTTTTTTTTGTTTCCTTAAATACATTTGCCCTGCGGGCACTAAACCTCCCCTTTTCATTTTTTTTTTGCACCATACTGTAGTCACTTGTGTGTATTCTATCTGAATAAAATCTTTTTCTTCCTTAAATACATTTGCCTGCGGGCGCTAAACCTCCCATTCTCATTTTTTTTTTCTATAATTTAACTAAGTTTATTTTTAGATGCATAATGTTTAAACTTTAATCACCATTTGTCTTCAAAACCAACATTTTATCATAGTTTTAATATTCATAATGAGTATTTATGTTTGTTTGTGAGGTAGCAATTAGTCAATATAGTTGAAGTTTCTGAGCTTTGGTCGTAATCAGTAATAACAGTAACTTGTAAAATGCATGTTTATAAATTAAATCATTTATAGCATGGTTCTATCAACGTTAGTGACGCTATCTACCTCCATTTTTTTAAAAAAATTTCAACAAATAAAGAATGAAAATTAACTACTGCCTACTTTTGTCACCATACAACGCTTCTATTAGTGATTTTTAGTTAAAATATTAATTATTATTATTAATTTATGATAGAGCTTTTACATAATTTAATTCTGAAGATCATGTACTATATGAAAATATAGGGATTAAGAAATATGTATGGTTAACCCTGTCTGTGTTTCCATCATAGTTTGCTCATTTGTGACATTGGTCCATTGACAGTAGTTGAGAATTTGTAGCATGGCATGATGTCTTCAAAATTATGAACATGAAGACTCAGTCACCTCAAACATATTAGAGATCACCTCACAGTAATTTTGTTAATTTTCGATTGAATGTTGGCAATGTTGCCTTTGATTGTATAATTTGTACTTAGATCAGGTACCTACTTCTTTAACACAATATTTAATATTTTTAAATTAGATTTAATGTTCACAAAATATCTTGAGATTAAGTGCGGAATGCCAAATATAACTGATTAATAAAAGATTTTTTTATTTTTTTATACTCAATAAGTTCTTATTTTTGATATACTGTAGGTTTAGTCCATTTAATACAGGTGTCACAGTATAAAGACTAACAAGTTACAAACACGATTGATTATAGATAATCCAAAATTAACAAACAGTTTTTATAATTTTAACAAATTCTTAGGTATTTATTTATTTTTGCTAATATCGATTATTTTTGTTTTTTTGAAAACCACATTTAAAAAGAAATAGACCAGAATTTCTTTCCAAAAACCTCAATAGAAGTTTTTTCCATAGCATTGTCTCTTTTAGAAAAGTTGAGGATTTGATGTTCAAATAGCTCACCTAAACTCCTAAATATCTAAAAATTATTTTTTGATCGGAAAAAATAAAAATAAAATTATAATTCAAGCCTTTCCTCTAATATTGAAAAATCCAGTGTATGATAACTGCATACAGATTGTGGCTATTTTGTAATATATCACCTTATTTCCACATGCAAGATTTTTTTAGTGCGCTAACTCTGCATACAATACTTAACTTATATTATCTACTCATAAAAGATATTTATTATTGTATTAATTTAATTATTAATTAAATACAGATAATATTTTAGAATAGACCGGAAATGACCTAAACAGTCTAATCTAGACGATGTTTCACTAAAATGTATATCATATCAATTATTATATAAGATGAATCTCATTATTATTCAAATAATAATAAAAAAGAAAATTCATAACATAAATTAAAAAAAAAAAACAAAGCTGTTGTCGTATAATATAATAATATAATATAATATATAATATTTTAGAATGAGTATCACTTATCTCACTAATCATATTTAAATAAATCTTAACCCTCTGACATCCATAAAATCCAGACATTCCAGTTCAAACACCTCCGTCAAAAATAGCCAAAGCTACATACTTTATCTTAAATGATATCCTCTTCCAAGATCTCTCTATTCAACCCGTTAAACATATTGTCAAAATCGTTAACAAGCGCTTTCATTCGAATCTACTCAACCACTGTAACCTCTTGATCTCAGAGCTTTTTGCTCCTAGTAACATCGAAATACGCCTAAAACAAACTTGGTATCATATATTATTAATTAATTAACCCTCTTTACATTTAGTTTAGTTTGCTTTATTTCAGTATAATTTGTGCTAGCAATACTGATATATTATTAAATTTAAAAAAAAATGTGCATAATGACAAATTCTTATTTTAATCATAAATTATTCAGGGATTTAAATAAATTATTTCAAGTCACTGTCTAGTGTAATATTTTGCTTTATTTTAGTAGATTCCCAAGAAATGTTTTAATGCGACACAACATATAAGGTTCTTATATTATATTGTGCATATGTACATGTAAGGTGCAATTACTGAACTGGATTTATAAGTAGTTAGTTATAATTAATCTGATTCAGCAGTTTAGCAAATTAGACATAACATTTTTACTAGGCTATACTAAAAAATGTATTAGTTAGTTACTATAATTAATAGCTATCATATCAAAATATTGTTCATTACTGTTAATACATTTTATTTAAAAGTATAGATTGATTTAAGTACCTAATGAAGACAGTCCCAATCGGAGTCCCAATTTTACTATAAAATTTAAGTAAATTATAAGGATTGTATAACACTTATAACTTATGCGCTATATATTCCCAACGCAAACACTCAAATAATTTAAATTGACTGTTTAGAAAACAGAAGTATAAAAAAATTATGATTTTACTAAGTTATAACCCATAAATTTAAAAACAGACTTTCCAAATATTTGGAAAATGATAAAAGTATGAATTAAACAGTTTATGAGAAGAATTCCATTTTATTGTGACTATTAACCTTAAAATAAACTGAAAAAAAATATTTACATAAAACTGAGCGTTACAAACTACAATTCTTCATTTTTATATTTGCCCCTCCATGATTTGGGCAATGGCACAACTGCTGGACACGGAACTTGTCCAAAAATTTCACAAATACAATGTTTTTCACACATATATCCAAAATTGGCAATATTATCTTTTTTTTCTTTAGCCATGGCCTCCATGTCGAGTGTTTCTTTTGGTTTTCCAAGAACTTGTAAAACATGGTCATGAATTCGATCTTTGTCACGATTATCAACATCAATCAACACATCTTTACCATCACTCATGAAACATCTAAATAAACATATACATATAATATAAACTACTAACTTAATGAGTTTAGTTTAGTTGTTACTATGTATAAAATCATGGTTAGGTACCTTATGAATGGCGTTGGTGTCATATTTTTAAGAGTCATCACTTGAACATCAGGATTTTTATATTGAATTTGAGGGAGGTGCCAAAATACAAAATCTCGTGTGCCACGATGATTTTCACCCAATGTGTTGTAGTGAATTGAAACAATTTTAATTCGGTCTTTGAATACTATCTTACCAGCTTCCAAATATTGTATAGTTCTCCGTATTGGAGCAGCTCCTTTCATGAACGGCATACTTCAAATTAGCAATTTTATTAGACAATTTAAAAACAATAATAATTATTCAATTAGTGAACATTTATTTAACAGTAGTTTTGCGAATTTCTATTTACGTTCTGCGTAATGCTTAGGATCAACCACGACAGGCCAATATGCGCCCATGCTAGGCATGCTAATATGCTATTCATTTTTCATTTGATTGTAAATCACTATCAAAAAAATAATCATCATAAATAATGATAAGGTTATCATTGGTTAGGTAATCTGTATCCGTAAAATAGATGTGAAGTTACCGTGGTACCTTTGGTACAAAAGTCAGTATATTATCACTATATTATCACAATAATATAAACAGATATACAATTTTAAATCTGTGCTCTGTGCGACGTAGTAAGAAACTGAGAATATTAATATTAATATTATATTATTACATGGTGGCAACGAATGGAATTCAAATTTAATTATACAAAATAGTATGTAGTTTATGTTACTTCGTTTAATAATGTAACGTTGCCCTTTTTTGTGTGTCATGACCACTATGCGTTGAGCCATTGAACACTAAATACCTACGACCTACCTGCTACTTTTATAGCTATACCTATCATGTACCAATATAATTAATAATTATTACATACTACCTACCTACTAACTGCCTACCCACCTGCCATATTTCGATGGTTAAGGTTGAGAAGGAATAATAAATTTTGATTGTTTTTAATTTTTATATAATTTTTTTTATTAATGATAATAAGGCTTCATTAATAAGGTTTGTTACGGTAGTTCAAATTGTTTTAAAGTCTCCACACACTGCAGCGGTGGCGATTACCGCTAGACGCATTAACAGCAAAATTAAGCCGGTCACAATTTACCGCCACCGCCAAGACAAAAGAATTTTACCGCTACCGCTGCAGAGTGTGGGGACCAATATATGGTTGGGAATTACATGATTATGTGTTAGTAGTTCTTACAGTTTTATATAATTTTTTTATAGATAATAAAATCAATCACTTAAAAAATATATACACGTGTGACATATCGCGTAGATACATATTATTATTTAGTATATTATATCTAAATGAAATAGGTATACCGACTTTTCGTACAAATTAAATTGAAAAATATTTTAGGATTTGTGTTTATGATAAGTTATAATATGTTTGGTGGGTTCCATTTAAACTATTTGCCTACTGCGTCAGGGCACATTATTGCCTGTGTAGGTATATAATTTATAGTTACCTAATACCTACTACCTTTTATAAAACATTAGGATATTATAGGTTGCTTTATTTTTATTTCATGTTTTATACATCGTGGTTTTGTTTATCTATCTTCTAATAATGAGCTTGGAAACTTTTGTTAAGATAAAACCTTCGTATAACTTACTTTTTTCTCGTTGTATGAATCACCAATCACATTTATTAAACATTATTGGTAACAAGGTATTCAATGCAGGGGCGGAGTGGGAACAAAATTCAGGCCGGGAGATTGAAATTCTTCCAGGCCACCCACCATTTACCAATTAAATTACCAAAAAAATTTTTCTCGCTACGATCAAATTATATATTTCTTTTTACCTATTTCAATACAATTAAATAAATACATTTCATTTTATTTATATTAATATGTATTATTTATACTCTCAATATTATAAAAGTATTTCAATCACAATTGCTATTTCGTTTAACTTCTAATGTGTTGTATTTATATACCACTAATACCAGAAAATATTTAATCAGTATAGTTTAATAGCAATGTTAATAATTATATATTGTGTTTTAGTGGTTCAGGTTTAGTTAATAAGTAGGTAACAAATATATTTATAATAAAGAAGTATTATATTAATTATGATTTATAAACAATAACTATAACAAATTATTAATAATTATATAATAAGAAAGATATACATTTATAATAATAATTTTGATAATAGCTTAGATTTTTCACCAACTGCATTTATTATAATATTATTATCTATTTCCATCAGAATTTAATTCTCAATGGCCATTAGCATAAAAGACTCAAGGTTTACATTTGTCATTGAATTTCTTAACCTATTATTCAAATACTACAGGGTTGAAAATGACCTTTCACAAGTACGAAACAAATACATTTCATGCTTTCACAAAGCTAGTATTGAAAAATTTTATTTCGCTTACAAATGCATATTTTAAATAATTTATCATTTTATCAATATTTTTTCATTGCCGTTTTTATCTATTTAATTATACAACCAAAATATTAAGTGCATATTTAATATCCTAAGATCCTACATAATATCTGAGGTACTATATTATAGTATACTACAATAAACTGTACTAAATATTGTTTCTTAATTTTGTTAACCACCAAATAAAATAATAATAAACGTTATTCAAATTATTATATTATTTTATCTATTTTTCTTAATTAAAAATGATCCCAACGGCCCTACCATAAGTCATAACTAGAATATTTTAGCTAAGCAGTAAATACAATCAAATATATTTATGGTACAAAAAATTGTTTCCTATTTCCACCGACCAATAACGGCAATAACACAACTACACAACATTGGGCATTATTCAATTATAGCCATTATAATATATTGGTGTATGTCTATGTTCGTCGCCACTCTGAAGATAAACAACTTTCAGGTTTCAACAGGCGTCGGTACTCGGGTGTTTATTATAAAAATAACCAATCGATATTTTGTAATTTTATACCCGATGGCCTATGCTTTCTTATACTCATACTAGGCTATCAAAATGTAACACAAATCACAATTGTATTAATAATATACCAAATACAATAATTATTAATTTCGTAATTTCAAAGTTTTAATACAAAAACATTGTTGACGCATTTACTAATTTTGTAAATAAAATCTAATATAAAATGATCGGGGCACCAGGCCATCTGGAAAATCCCCATTTCCAGACCGGCCACTCTGCCCCTGATTCAATGTAACTTAAAACAACATTAATTGTTCAATTTTTCTATTCAAGAAGTTCCATCGCTGGATGGATTCTTCACTCAAGTCATCAGTCCCTTTTATTTTATTTTTATTCTATTTCTTATCAACACTTATACTCATTGTAAAAATATATTTACAGATTGTATAATAAAAAAAAAAAAAAAAAAATTCTATTAAACAAAACATTATTTGATCATGAGGAGTGTATACAAGGACACCATCCCCCACAGACCTTTTTAAAATATTATAAAATAGTACTCTTAGTGATAACGTTATAAGAAAAAAAAAATGCTAGGATTTTTTTTTAAATTTGTACATCGTTATACCTATATAACAGGTGGCACACTAATAACTAATCAGCATTCAGCAGTCAATAATCATACATTAATTTCATAAACATAATTTTTAGAACAAAAATTAAATTTGACTGATCAATCGCAGCCGATAACATCGATACGATGGTCAAGCCCGTATGTCCGTGCAGCTAATAATGAATGTTCTTACATTAGAAAAGTATTGGAAAGTAATGATCTCAAGAGTTTGCACTGTTTGCAGGCGCACAAACTATGTAAATCAGTAAATCGATGTCTATAATATATATGAATCTAGATAAATTCCTCGGACTAGGTACTTGATATAGGGTTGCGTCAGTCGCATCCACGAAACATGAATGTTTCAACATCCGCTGAATCATTTAACGTGGCAGAGATAGCACCTGGCACAGCAGAAGTGATTGAAATCGAGATGCTGTCATCCGTCCTGTTGTTTTAGTCACCGAAACGGCCGGTCGAAGCCGACGAACTGCAGTTAAATTGGACACCTAATAGCGCAGTTTGTTGATGCAGAGTCAAAAAACGGTTCGACAAAATCGTCCGACCATGAAACGGTTAATTTCCAGGACATGGTAACCCGAAAAGTTCGTGGAAATGTAGGAACGGACTGAACAGTCCTAGACGTTGCTCACTGTAATGGACTCGAACGATAAGAGATTTGTCCGGCGAATGTTTTGGTGTGGTGCGTATGTACCATTGCATACATGCGTCATGTATTGACGTATATGTATATACCTAGCTTGTACATCGTACAGTGTCCGTTTGTCCGCCACTATAAACGCGTCCATTTCGAGATCACTTCACACTTTAGTGGCCAAATGAACGCCTGTTGTGAATTGGTGATCATCGGACAATTGCAGTTAGACATCGTTTTACTTCCAACATTGTTCTGCGTGCGTGTTCATTCCAAAATCACATCGCATTTGAGTGACCAGATGGATGACCGTTTTGATGGTATTCGCTGGACTATCCAACTAAATCCGTTTACGTTAGGATTTATACACGTTCGTTTTAAGTTACCGTCACACATTTTGTGTCTGGATTGACGCACACGACGTTCATCCCCATTTGTAACTATAAGGTCAGGTTTTCAACATGTACCACTCCGCCATCGGCTGTTGTGCCGCACAATTTACAACTATTAAAAAAACCGTACCTATATATATAACGTTTTTTAATAATGTTTTGGCCGTCTATCCTTCGTTCATTATCGTTTTATTGTATTTAGATTACTTCAGAACATAATAAACAACACTATATTAAACCGTATCGGATGTATAACAGAGCAATTGTACATCATTGAGTTCAAATCAATATAGCTTAAAGCTGATTCCCTATATGCTTAAATATACTATGCAACAGAAGCAAATTCTGCAATTTTTGTTAATTTTAATTTTTAAATGACTGACAATAAAAATATATATAATTTGTACTAAAAATATATTTTGAGTATAGAACTTGGGCAGTATTCATAATTTATAGAAACATAATATATACGAGCACTAATTGATGATATAAAATTTTTCGTTACCATATTATAATACATGTCAGGGAATATGATGTATTGTGAGTTAGGTATTACTAAATGTGAAATATTACCAGGGAATATGACGTGATAATAGGTAAAGTTTCTAAAAAAAAATATTTTAGATTTTTTAGACTTTTTTCATGTTATTTTTATTAAATAAACTATTACGCATTTATTGTCATTTAAAAGAATCTTGATATTCTAAACGTAGTATATGAGAAAAAAAGTGTGAAACAAAATAAAAATATAAAAATGTTCTTTAGTAAAATTGTGTCATACTATAGGTTATTATATACCCGAAATCCTGTTATTGTAATCTAATGATTCTAGAGCAATCGATGATACATGCGATACAGTAGTCCCAAATCCGCGGTCTTCTTGATTTTTTCCTGAAATATAAAGTTTAAAAATAAATAATATTAAAAGTTAACTACTAAGTGACTAATAAGTATCTACTATTAAGTTATGTTACGTATTTTGGTACCTATATAGTGTAGGTAAATACTTATAATTTATATAATATGATAATTTTAGTTACAAAATTATAAAAATTCTTGCTATAAATGTTTAATTTATATGATTAAACACCAGATTAATATACTACCTAATCTATGAATCATAGACTATGATAAATATATTATTTATTATGATACCAATAAACTTTAGGATAATGTAGACATATAGGCATATACGCATATTGCTTCTAAGAAATGAGAATACTGTTGTATTTTATTATTTGTATACGAGTAAAAGAAAAATAATTCAGACAAAAAATACTATAAAAAAAAATGTATTTAATTTTTCGTCAAATGCCCATTAAAATGATTTTTCAGATGTAATATTTGAATTGCGATTCCTTAAAATTTACTAGCATAATATTATTCGTGTTATATTTCAAATGAAATATTTTATATCAATAGTTAATTATATTACAATATGGAATACAATATGATGCGGTGATAATACCTAATAGAGAACATTAAGTAGGCATTTCAAATTAGAAATGATGCCTGGACATGAGTAGAATAATATTACAAATAAAAATGTAAATTCAAACTTATTTTTTTCTAACTTGTAAAAAAATTAAAGGTATCTACATCATACTATAAAAAAATATTATAAACATAAATTAATAATGTAATCAGTTTATAGTTATCTTTATAACATAAATGTTCAGTAAATTTTGGTGCGTAGATCGTATGTGCAACTATTTATTCCTCCAAAAATACCGTTTGGATGACTAAGTATGATAATATGTTTGAGGTTAAATTAATTTATATACTGTATATAGTAATGTACATTGTCAATAGACAAAATAAAAATAACAAAATACTCAGATACAATATACATTATAAATAATTAATGAACTCTAACTTTAAAAATATATTATTCGTAACCAAATATTGTAATATAGTAGTAAATAGTCAAAGATTAATTAAACTAAATCATATGTGTGTCAAAGTCTTAGCCCCATAGGGCATAGACTATAGGTATCGCTCACGTAGGAAATAATAATTAAATTCACCCGAACGGTATATGACCACCCAAACTTAGATATTCATGATATTCATATTAATTTTGACAAATACCACATATTAAAAAGACAATAAATACAAAGAAATTAAATCTTATTTGTATAGCAAAATTAATGTTTAGTGTATTCGCACAATTTACATCCAAGCCCGGATTAAGACGTTTCATAATTTCTATGATCTATAATTTTATTCTTAAACCTATTAAAAAATATAAAATTAGTATTCACTATGCATATATCAAATTTAATCACTTTTTTTCGTTTTGAAAATTCTCTTTTTATAATATTATAATTCACTATTTGTATATAACATATTTATTGGATGAAAAATATCTCCAATATTCTCACGATAGCAGTCTTGATATGTACCTACTGGATTTGATTCATTGTATTTTTTTTCAAGTTTTGAAGAAGTTTTCAGCAAAAAAAATTTAAATTTGGAATATTTTAATTTATTCATATGAATTTGTTTTTATTTTTAAAGGGCATCGCTACGGCTATTATTTAAGGAGCAACATTTAGGCAATTTCTAATTTTTGTTTATTTGAGAATGATTATTACTTACTAATAGTGTGAGTGAAATTCATTGTTCAGAGTGGTACCTCTCTTATGCGTATGTATATTTCAATATCTTGATAACAGTATAAAATTCAATAAACAAATTTTACGACAACTCACTTATTATTTTGACAAAGTTAAGGTTAATTGACGTTGTCTGATTTTTATTATTGTTTGTAGATCTTATTAAACATATTCCGTTTTTAATTTTAAATATAATTTTCAAAATGTATATTTTTAAGTTTCAATTAGGTACAGTTCACAGTTATATAAGATTTAATGTTTACAAAGTGTTCAGTACGATATATGAACATTTTTCTGTTGAGTTCAAATTTTTTTAGAATAAAAATCAAACAACGTAAACTAATTTTAATTTTGTAAAACTAAAGGTCTTTTGAGCTAAAATGTACGGTAGTGGTACGGCCCATTAAGGTTATTTTAAAATAATTAGCAAAAATATAAAAATCAAAAACAAAAATAATGCCTAACATAAATACAAAATCCCAGGAAACAAAAAACAATAGACTATATTATATGATATTAATACTATGTTTTTAGAATAATTTTTTTTATAAATCAACTCAATATTAGTTCTTAATTTTTATCTTAAGTGGTACCAAAAAGCAAATGTACCTATTGCAGAATTTGAAGCTCAACAAAAAAATTCAATATCACTTTCGCTTAACCCGGGCTTATTGTTGTCATGCCAGTTGATGATTCAAGTTACCGTGTGGCTGTAGACGTTTCGAAATAGATCTCAAAACAGGTACTCGTTTCGTAGCTTTTTCACAACATCCGACACTTAAAACTGATTTAAATGCTTTTCTATACTGTTTATTCATTATGACGTATATAATTGGATTGAAGCATGCTGATGCATAAACCATAATATATGCAATCAATAGAAGAGCTAAATTAAAAAGAAAATATTATAGTTAGGTTATATTATACCAATGCATATTGGATATAAATACTAAAATACACAATATTATGATATTATAATTTATAGATGCAGTCATGCAGTTTAATCTATACTTTAATTATTTTTAATATTGAATATAATAAAATATCCATCGGAGAATAAAAAAATATCCGTCCAGGATCGATTTTCGTAAAGGTATATTAATTTATCATTTAATTCTAATTTAACACATCTATTGTAATTTGTAATGACCCGCTTAACGAAGATGAGATACATTCAACATCTACTATACAGTAAAGCGACGGTCCCAGTTTTTTTCAATTCGTATAACAAAATGAATTTAAGGGTGTGGTGGGTTTATTAAAATTGTACTTATGAAGTAGTAGTAAAAAAATTACACGAATAAGCCGTTTCCTAGTAAATGATTATTAAAAAAAAGCAAAATATGTGAAATACAATTTAACATTTTAATATGTGCAATTTTTAAAGGTGACATCTAAATCCTAATTCTTACTTTATCTAGTTGGACGATCACTTTTTTAAAATTATTTACCTGGATATTTTACATCTGGATCTGAGGTTTTTGTGATTGTAATTGGTAAATAGCAAAGTACAAAAGATAAAAATATAGCTAATACCATTTTTGTAATCCTCCATTCACTAAGTTTTCTTTTTATAGACTGCATATTTGTTACTGTCGGATCACTTTGGGTGGATAACTGATGTCTTCGCATTCGCTGTTCCGACCTGTAAATAAATATTCATTTCATTTCATTATTATTACTATCATTTTATATTTTTATTAAAAATCATTAAATTAAAGGAAGAATATTTTCAAAAGTATTTCTAGTGTTTTTGTTTTGATATTTTATATTAGTACCTATAACTTATAAGTTTAGTTATGTTAAGTATTCTAGATTTGAGCTAACGAAACGTTGATGCTTTTATTTGATAATGATTTTGAAGAATTTATTATTTTTTTAAACGCATACGTGACCATATGTTGAAATAAAAAAATAGCTCCAAAAGTTTCATTCTTAATTGATTGTACATTTTATACAACTTACCTAGTATAGTTGAAAAGAAGTTTTTGGAATTTTTAAGTTATTTGAAAAAACGAAGAGACTTATATTAATTTAATACATGTCATAATAATCTGTATAATAATAACATAGAGTTGAATGTGTAATTGGTTCAGTTTTAATATGTTTTTAACTACCTAAATATAAAAGTTGTAAAATTTTAATGATATATATATATAGGTACTTCTCTCCTTTTTAAAAATCTTGTTAGTTTAAAACTATTTGTATGAAAATTAGGAAATGTCATATTATAATTTTATCTTTCTTTATTTATGATAGTTTTTGATAAAGTATTTTTTACTATTTTTAACTATTTAATTAAAATCTAAAAAATACATTGCAGTTTACAGACAACTTCAGATTGAATAATTTGTTTGGATCTTGAGTTTATAATGTATAAAAATTCGTGTTTGAGTAATATTTATTTTACGAGAATTTAATAAATAAAGATTAAACTTATTTTTACGGAATTTTTTTTGATTTTTGTATAGAAGTTAAGATATATTTGAATTTACTTACTTATGAACAACCCAAAATATACTAGTATAACAGCAAACAATTACAATACATGGTATGATAAATCCAGTTATAAAAAGTGCAAATTTCGAAGATCGACCAAATTCATCAGATATTATAGAACAAGAACCCAACTTTGGATCATTTTCAAATTTACCTTAAAAAAATATAATTAATAATATTTCAATTTAGGTTGGAAATTTACAATATTATTGAATACATACCCCATTTACCTAAAAGAGTAGGTACCAGCATGCCAAACGAAATAATTAGACAAAGTATTATCATGGAAGTTATCCATATTGGACGATATACTATATTATATAAGCTTGGATGAACGATCATTATATACCTAAATTAAATACTTTTTTTTATTGAATGCATACTAAATAACAAGTGTAATAACTGAAATTTAGTTTGCAATATAGCAGATTAAGTTTAAGTTGATTGACTAGCCTATAGCAGCTATCAGTAAGCACTTATTATCTCAAACCATACTTATAATTTTATAAAAATAATTTTTTGCATAATTTTAAATTAATAAAAAACAACATATTTGAAAAAAATATTTTTCTTTATTTGTATTATTCTATTGTTTTTAAGTTTTTCAATGATAACGTAACATACGTTTTAAATTTTATATTCCAAACAGAATATTTTTCTGAGCATTTTGATTTACAAAAATTGAATTTTGACTTCGAAAGGGCTGTTAATTGGTTATAATTTATAATTAATTCAATTTTTGACGAGTAGAGTGGAGTGACACAAGCAGACATTGAAAAATGTTCCACTACTTATAGCTCAAATAATCTTTAAATTTTTACTACTAGCTATTTAATTTCTTCAAAAATGTTGTTATAGTTTTGATTTAAAATAATATGAAAATACTTTAATAAATGTTAATATATTTTGAGATGATGAGTGTTGCTTTAAAAGAATCATTCATTTGATTATAGTATATTATGTTGTTAGGTGCAAACTAAATCTCAGTTCTAAAATATGTTATTTGAAATTTTTAATATTTCTTAGAAATTCATATGATCTATATTAATTATTAAAATTATTTAGTTTAAAGATATTAAATTATATTTGTCTTTGCATTTGATCTCGCTTAATTATAATTCCTTGTTATCAACAATGGCTTTAATTGTCTGTTTCTAGCACATTTATTCATATATTTCCGTACTGCTTTTATAGTTCATTATTACTACGACATTTATTTATATATAATATATATACTATACTGATAGTCTTAGATTATATTACTGATTCTGTCTTTATCTGTATCGTCTACCTACAGCTTCTGAGTTTTCGATGTAAGCAACCTTTTGTCACGTTGTATTTTATTATAGTTATTATCACCAGTCCCTTGGCGATCATATAACATTCCCACACCCTAGTAACGCAAACATTTTGTCATCGAGCCGTATCATTATCTAGAATATTGTTTATTCTTACTGGCTTTTTCATCTGTGTCACAACTAACCTAACCTACAATACTCCAATCCTCAAGCTCGTGAGCTTCTACGTTTCTGATCTAGAATATTGCTTTATTTAATTTATTCATATTATTATTCACTGAAGTAAATCTCATAATAGGTTGTAAAAATGCAATATATATTAATATTTAATTTTTATTTCAACAAATTAATACCACGGTAAAAAATAATGTATTTAAAAAAATATAATTGTAATTTAATAACGTGGGTAATATTATACATATTATCATATTATGATTTAAATTTTTTTCTTAAATTGTTCATAATTTATTTGCAGAACACTACTTAGAGGAAGTCTAGGGAGCCACAGCATCGGGGCTCCAACATAATTAGCCCCCTCCCCCCGTATTATACTGTAGTATAGACATATAGTCAGTAACCTTTTATTTATATCAATCAATATTAAATAATTATTTATAAGATTATGGTATAATCTATTATCTTGAAAAATAAATTGGATATAAAAATACAATATATCAAACAAATTGAATTTATAATTAATTTAAGTTCAATTGTCCCACCAAAAAATTAGCCCAGTGTCCAAAAATGCCATAAAATATTAATATTGGTTGAGATAGATCGGTAGTCCTAATTGAGCAATCCGGCCATCAATTTCACGAGTTTAAATTAATCTTATTTTATACGAGTATTGTTTAGGTATTTATTAGGAGGTATTCTTATGTGTAATTATAATTTTTTTAAACATTATTATTTCCTACATCATAATTTATAGTAAATAGATATCCGCTGGAAGTCATTTTTGAATGTGGTGATTTATCATTCAAATTTAAATATGAACATAACTAATTAGTCATAATTAGAGTTAGGATGTTGATGACCTAAAAAAAATGCAAAAAAGCCTTAAAAAAGGTGCAAAAATGCCCTAAAAACTTCAAAAAATGACCTTAAGATTATCTGAAATGCTAATTAAGTAAGTTAAAAAACTTATTTATAAATAATAATCTTTATTAGAGATATGGGTGTAAATAAATTTTAATTTAATAAATTTAATTAATATTAAAATTATTTTTTACTAATAGTCCAAATCCAAAGTTAGATTTTAAATAAATTAAATTTGTTTCCAAACTTGGGTGTAACATTTGCCCTAAAATCTATAATTTGTGAAAAATGCCCCAAATTGTATAAAAAGAACAAAAAATGCCTTAAAAGATGAAAAAATGACTTGAAAATGTTGAAAAATGACGTTAAAAACAAAATAAAATTAGAATATTCTGCATCAAGGGAGCATGAAACAAATTTTTAGCTAGGATAGCATTGTACAGAATAAAAGGAAAAAAAATGCAAAAGTCATCAACATCCTAAATCTAGTCATAATTCATAATATAATACGCAGGAGGAGTGTCAACACAATTATAATTAAAACTATGATCAGTAATGTTAACAATTATGAGATTAATCTTATCATAAAGTTCATTAAAAAAAAAAAAAAAAACTAACAGAGATGGTAGCTGACTTGTCAAAAACTAGTTTGTGCCAAATTATAAAAATGATTAAGGACTAAGGAGTAAGGACGGAATTAGTATATACCTTTTTTTAAACTGGGACTGAATAGTTGGTATATACCTTTTTATTAATAGGGACGGAACTAGGATGCAACCATAAAAAGCACTATAAGTCGAGTGTTGACCGTAATCGTCAAATTATTTACAATAATTACTGTTTGTGGTATAAAAAAATAATTTCTAATTTTTCTTAAAAATGTTAACTATATATTTCGTTGAGTGATGGTATTAACTATTTAGGTAGTTAAGTATTTTTATACATAATAATGTATATATTTTGTAATTTTTAATGTAATGTTTACTTAAACAACTAATAAAATATTTTGTTACCTATCCATTATGAAATTGTTTGCATTAGTTGATATTAAAAATATTGCTCAGAAAATTATTTTAAGTAAAAAATTACTAAAATTAAAATCATACACATATTTTGGTGTTAATATAAATTATTAAGGTGTACAGAGTAGCCAAGCGTTCTATGGCTGCGACTCGCACCTCTCTTCGGGCAGTCACAGCTAGTGTCTGGAGTGAGTGGACACCATCCCTCGCTCGGGTATAGCAGAAACCTACGGGTGCCCACTAGAAGTTTTGCCAAACACAAGTGTTCCAAAAACATACAGTCCCAAAACTCAACAGTACCAACCGACCATAGCTAATGGTATTAGTTGCCAAAGCTTAAATAAAAAAAATATATATATTAAACTAATTTACTTACCTATTTATAGTTATCATAGTAATAAAGAGCAGTGATATACCAATATTTCCGTACTGGAAAAATGGTACAATTGAACATAGTATTGGGTATTGTACCCAATTAATATTTAAGAATCTTGAAGCATTAAATGGCAATACGGCTATGCAGAATAATAAATCAGCTGCACCTAGGCTGTAAAAAGTAACAAAATGATCTATTAAAATTGTTCAGTTAACAATGGTTTTTTAAATAATTCAATTTATAAGAGGAAAAACAGTACTATTTATATTATATGATTAGAGAATAATATTCTAATAGTGAAATTATAGTGTAACAATAATAGTTACTCATAAATAAATTGACGTTTAAAAAGAGAATATGTACAAAAAATTATTTAAAAAAAGTATAACATGAATAAATACGGAATTTGGTTATTCATATCAAATAAGTTATGCTTTTAACTTATGAGCATTAAATTAAATATACAAATAATAACTAACATAATATAGTTCAAAATGTTCAATTCTTGTACACTAAACTAATGTTTAAAACTGTGAATACATTTGAACAAGTGATAATTATTATTTATTGATTATTATACGAAATATAATAGATGTATGATCCCAAACAATAAAAGAAAGGGCATTGAATACCTACTCAATCAATTGTTTTACGTATCTTTAAAATATTTGTCCAAAATCTATCATAAAACAATTTTTTTTTATGAAATAAAATTAGTATCTACATGGCTATAATGTGGCATCAAAGTTTCGAAGTTACGATGAATAAACGTATTGATAGTATAACTTATTCGATATATGCTATACAAATAGAAGCTTAGGATGTATAAAATAAATAGTTGTAATTCCTAATAAAAGAGCAGTGTTATTTTTGTTCGAGATAAAGATATAATTAAATTAACATTACGGTAGTTAACCAGTTTGTTGGAAAACTGGTTCTAGATATTTAAATTAAAATTATAATTGATGAATATTTGTTGATGCATTTTTATAATTATGATGTTCTTGCTTAAAAAAAAAAAAATTGCGTTTATAATAATAATGCCTTATTATCCTAGTTTTTTGAGAACACTTGTCTGGTATAATTTAATTGATATTTTTTGTACTATATTTCTTAATTATCTATTTTATTATTTTTAATATTTATTATTATTATTATAATATTTATTATTATTTTTATTTGATACTACATGATTAATTTCATACATAATTAATCGATAGATACCTATTACTTTTCACACATTACCTGATAATAAATGCAGAAGCTACATTTCGAATCCGTGGACTTTTCAGTATAACTAATATAGTCAAGCTATTACCTACAATTCCAATACACATAATAAGCAATGTTATGAACGCTGCCGCGTACCTAATTGTTTCGTTCTCTTTTAGCCATCTAAAAACAAAAAAATTATACAAATGGCGATGGCAATGAATAGCTTACGGTTTTATGAATTTACTTACGATTCAAATCCCATTGATTGGTTCGAGTTTGACATTTTAATTAGTTAAATCACTTAATGAAGTACTGAATCAAAATATATATGATTTTCATAATTTTGAAACTAAATCAAAAATTAGGTTATATTATTTGTTCAGACAATTGTTACTTTTTGTGCATACATTATGTATTATTATTTACTATACAAAATTATATACAAGTCATACGAAAATTATTATAAAAAAACTTGATGCATTTTTGGCACAGTCAAGAATGACACATGCTCAGTATAGCTGTATGTATATGGGTAGGTACTGAATAGATTTCTAAAATTTAAATTTAAATTTAAATATTAATGTATATACATTTTAGTAAAAGTTTCAAATAAAATCGACTTATTGTTTTTAATGACTTGCTATTTTGATGAAAATATTAAACATTCTCAAGTATATAGACAGTAATAATTTGAAATGATTTATGGAATTTTGAATAGTGATATATGTTATATATGCTAACGCAATTCAGCGTAGAATATTTATCAAGTGATAATTACATTACATACATTGTAATCATTGTTTAAAAGTGCGAAAAACGATTCTGAGCAACGGAGATACCTCATTGGGGTTATGTGTTAAACCATATTTCATATTTCTATTTCTTATTTGCTTTATGTATTTGTATTATTAGGTATTAGTTATTTACTTACTATTTATTGATTAAAATCTTTATTTTTTACGTTATCAGAGAATAAACAATTTTGTTGAACTTTGAAAAATAAAAAAATTGTGTCTATGCATGGATAATAATTACGATATATATATATATATATATGTTCTTAACTTTTATTAGAATAACCATGTATTAATTTGTCGAGCTGTTTGACAAGAACATTTTTATCAATAATAATTGAAAATAACTAAGCAAGGTTGATAATATATTTATAAAGAGTAATAACATATATTGGAAATAATAAATAAATAATAATGTGTTGAAAATGTAAACATAATCTAAACAACTATTACTTACCTAACCTAACCTAACTTTACCGTTATTTCTTTCTAAACTATATCATTAAAAAACCAAAATCGATATAGTCAAAAACTGTTGTCTCATAAATATTTCCGGTTTTTCACTGTTTTTCACTGTTTTTTGATATATTTTTTTTAAATGAAGAAAAGTACAGAGATTTTTAACTTTTGATTCCCTAGTACCAATCACAATATTATCGTTTGAATAATGTTAGTTTAATACATTTTTATTTTTAATAAAATAATTAATTACAATTGTATGACTCACGAGGAAATTTATCACGATTAATATTCTCACGATGAATTTAAGGGAAACCTGTTTTTTTTTAGTTCATTACAATGTTATTTATTTTATTTTGTAGTCTGCGTATCTATCATTAATTTGTCATACAATAAAAACTATATACTAATATTATTTATTTTCTTTTAGTTGATAATAATTAAGCAATGTGAACCAATATATTGGCAATATCAATAATATTAAACAAGTGCTTACATTAGAATAACGAACCTATCTTTTTATTGTTAACTAAAATAATTTTAGATAGACTACAATTTTTATAGTATTATTTAGTTTATGATAAAATTAAATTATAAACGGAGCATTAAAAATAGACTTTGGATACAAGTACTGTTTGCTAGACAATCAAAATGTTTCACTATAAACTCACTAAATGATAACGGTTAATACTATAATTTTTTCATTATAAAACCACGATCCAAGTCGGAGTTTTCTATCTATTTTAAGTTATGTATTTAAATAATTGATGTTTATAGTTAAAGAAAAATTAATTTATTAGGACCTAGCCTTATACTAGTAAGCTGTACGTAATATATAATTTTTGTTAATATTTAAAATAACGGTAAACAAACTATATTTAAATCATAGCTTAGTTGTGTAAATAACAGTGAAAAATATGGATTTTTGTTTGAAAATCAAAAGTTGATAAATGTGATCAAATAAATAAATTATTACAAGTAATCATCTTTTTGTGATAACATTTTTTATATCCATTGCATGGGTATAATAAATTTGAAACTAAGAGGTATGTTTTAAAGCTTATTTATTTGCAAATTGTTGTATAAGTCTATACGATGTATTTATTTAGATATTATGTTGTATTCATCATTACAAAAATATACGTTTGGTTATTTTACATGCGAATATATTGGTGAAAGACATAAGCGCCAAAATAAGATAAGAAAAAAAAGTCATATTGTACAAAAGCGCCAAAATACTAGGGTGCAATGGTGAATAGATATTAATAAATAACATATATTAAATTTAGAACTAGGCACCTAACCAACGTATTAAATTTATATTGATTTGTATGTATATTATAATTTAACAATATATTATTGAACATTTTTTTAATATAGTTTATTATAAAATATAATTTTTTATAAGATACCAATTTTTAAATAACTACTTATATAAAATATTAATTTTGGCGCAAATGATATGTCATTTTTGCACCTTTGTCGCTTATGTCATATAGCCGAATACATAATATAATATTGAAATATAATTATAAACATATATTATTTTAACAAGTAAATTACTTACATAATTTAATTTAGTGTATAAAATAATTCAAATTTTTAATGATTGATACATATTCACATTTGAATAAAAAAATGTTGACGAACTTATCATAAACATTTTATAGACATTTAGGTACAAACGTTCACACTGATATGTCCACATTATAGCTATGCGTGAACATGGTCGACACTAAAAATTATTTTTAATAGCCATTTATTTTATCATTTGTAATCGACATTTAAACATGCGGGCAATGTTCAGTTTTCAATAAGTCTATTCGGAGGGGTCTTTCTATAAAAAAAACCATTCTCCCCACATTGAACAGGCCACACTTTTGGGCGCACCACAGTTCACAGGGAAAGATGTACCTATAAATATTTTATGTTCCATCTAATGTTTTTAAGCGACTATTATAGTATGATAAAAACGATGCTTATAATAGCGTGGTTTCAGAATATTTTCTCAATTCATCAAACATAATAATATAATATTAAAATGCAATAAAATGCAGTTAATAAGAAATATGTTTGGAGGTAGGTATTAAAAATCAGTCAATTATTGAAATTTGAATTTTGAATATAATTTTACTATTTTATCTGTATTCAAAATATTTAGAAGGTACCTATGTTGTATCATGCATAATCATAGATACCTACTAATATTTATATTTTATACATATACATTATGTATAATTTTAGGTATTCCATGTTTTATAATTATTTTTGTAATCATCATAATATTATGGTAGAACATTTGAGAAAATAAAATAAAATAAAATAATCATAATTCATAATATACATAAATGCACTATATTATAATACACAAGGTATATAATATATTGTTTTAATTATAAATTACTATTTTATATTAGATCATGATTTATAGTTAAAACGATTATTGCAAAACAAGGATATATTCATGAACATTTAAACTTTAAACTGTAGAGTCACTGTTAATATAATTTTTCGAACCACTGTTTTTATTCTAGTCAATTATAAAGGTTCATCCATGAATAAAATAGGTTATGCTTATGATATAGGTTAGGGTATCTCGTTAATTTGTTGATGGGTTCACTTATTTTAGACAATGAGGAGTGGCGCAGAGGTGACAAACTTGATGTGGGAAAAATATTATGTACAGGGATATAGTCACATATACCTCTCTCTCACTCTGTCTCTCTTTCTCTCTCTCTCTGTCTCTCTCTCTCACACACACATATAAGTATATCGTTGCTTATGTTTATTGTGGATGACATCTAGAGGACATAAATATATAATATTGTTTTAAAATTTTCAGGAAACAGTCTTAATTTGATGGAAGTAGGTATTTGATAAAATATAATGACAATGATTAATTAATAATAAAGTCTAGTATAACATAGTATTTGTGTATATTTGATATATTAATGTTAATATTTTAATGTTATGTAACAAAAAAAATAAAATATGGGTTGAGTTATAATTATTTTATTTACATACATAATATTTGTTCAAAAACTTAGTTTTTGTATTTTAGGAACAACAAGAATATATGCTTATGTAGTATATAGGAACACTTTTTGAAATTAAAATTAATTTTAATTACAAAAAATAAAAATAAATAAACAATACTATAATTATGTTTGAACAATTATAGTTTAGGTTTAAATTATTTTAAAAATATATGCTTTTATATGTTTCCATAAGTCCATAAACTGAGACATTAAATTTCAGGTTGTTACTAATGTTATTAGTTTTACAATGTATAGTTTTTTCTGTTTTGTCGTTTACTATCGGCTTATTGAATAGCAAAAATACTTAAATTTTCAATGGAATACAAAAAACAAGAATTATAACGCAAAACCGTTTTTTAACAAAATCAATTTTGTTTTATTGTTTTAATTAAAAATTGAATAATCGTAGGCTTTTATTGTACATCAAATGTTTTTATTGAAATTTTTAGACACAATTAGAAAGTATTTTGCTTCTTTTTGTGTTTTTTAATGTTTTGATGTTTTGATGTTTTGATATTTTTACTTTATTGTGTTTAATTTGATTTATTTATGATAACATTATTGGTTTTAATAAAAAATTTGAAAATTTAAAAAAGGTTCTTCATAAGTTGCACATACCCTGATGAATAAATATCAAAAATAGATTTTCTCTAAAAATTTCTCTTGAAGTTCAAACTTCAAAGAAAGTTAGTAAAAATCACAAAATTTGTGAATTATTTTGTAATGAACTATTTTCATAGCGAAGCTATTATAATTGTATACAAGGTTCCTCGTAAATTAATCTAAAAGACAACTTAAAATCTTAAAAATACAAATCGAAAATTTTTTTGTAGACATTTTAATTTTTAAGTTAATTTTAGGCTAAATGAGATATTCAAAATTTAGATAATAATAAAAATCAAAATATTTTTAGTGTTTTGTTGTAATTTAATATGACTAATAGATTTATACCAAGAACCCATTTATCCCGTTCTACTTTATTTCGGTATTGACTTAGTTAATAACAGTTAGTAATAATATAATATCTTGTAATATTATAATAAATATTAATATGTATGAGATATTCTTAAAAATATAGACTGATTGGAGTATTTGCTAAGAATCGTTTTTCGTATGCAATGATTTGTCATTTAATTCAAATTTAACAAATCAAATGATAAAACACTTTTTTTATTTCAACATGATAGATAGAAAAATAACTTTGTTTTTTTTATAAAAATTATAACACTAACCTTGTTTTGAATTTTTTGTCATCTTTTTGTATCGGGGTTCGTCTACTATTCTTATTTTCACACGGTTTATCCATTACAGAACCATAGCAATGAATTTTTCGTATGTCCAAACAGCATAAAAACTAAGCTATCACTTACGCAGTTAAGTCTAATAGGCAATAAACTGCGGTGATCCAACATTATTATACAGTTGACGCAACATAAAATACAACAGGGATTTCCCCTACTATTGTTACGATTCATATTATACGCTGTCAACGGGTCGAAATTTGTATGATACATAATATATTATTATAATGCACAATAACAAAATGTATTTCAAAATAAACCAATAACTATTTGGTTTTTAAACTGGTGCCCGAAAAAAGGCTATCAGAGATAAACAATATCTGCATGTCAATATTCGATTTAATATTATATTACACATAATCTAATAATAACTAATGGATTAAAAAAAAAAAAATGTCCAATATGGTAACACCAATCGAGTATATAATTTTATGATACCTAAAAGTTTAACTACCCACATCGTTTAACTATGATCACATTAGTCGATATGTTGTTATGGTCTATAATGATTTGTAATACATATTTCATCAATTTGATGACAGTAATGTATCATTACATTATTATTTAAATTCTCATTTTCTGTATTCAGTAAAATTTTCAAAATATTTAGTCTAATTTTAATCTACCTAATTAATATTAATTATTATTTTTGTTTATTTTTCGTCTTGGTAAAAAAATGTTTCGCTTGAAAATTAAATATAAAATTCTACAACATAAGCAGTTAGTTTAGCAATTTAAAAATATTTAAAATATAAAACACGATTTTTTTTATAGTCGTTTGAAGTTTAAGAGTTGACAAAATCACGAACACTTGTAAATTATTTAAATATGATGATCAATTTTTATAGCTAAGACTTGAAAGTGTAATATAAATAATCATAAATAATTCTTACTGAAACCCAAAAATCTGAAAATTTTATTGACGCAATATTTTTTATACTCATTTGAAGTTTTGACAAAATTAGATATTCAAATAAAGAATAACAATTATAGTTATTTTGTAGTAATTCAATAATATTTGTGGGAATTTGAAACTTTTACTTTTATTATATTATATTTTTACTATATAAAATGACATTTTCAAAATATTCAAATTAATTTTATGGTAATGCGTATTTAATATTTATACCGTTTTACTATAAAATAGTATAAATAATTATTATATTAGAAATATAATTATTAGATGATATAATATACCTGTAGTAATATAAGTTAGAATATTTTTTCATCTACATTTATATATCATTGCATTCAAATTTTAAGTATTTAACATTAATACACTAATTATAGTGGCCTACTCAATAATGAGATACACTCGATTTCATTTTCACTGCACAGCGGTTACCTCCTTGCTCACTTTAAAAATAAAATTGTATTAGCAAATAATTCAATTATTGTGTGTAATGTGTATTGATATTTATGATCATAAAAATGTAGATAGTACTTTGGGTTAGTCAAAGGTGAATCTCTCATGTCTATATCTCAACTCAAATAAATCATTCACCTCCATAATAACACGTACCTTTCATATTTTATTTAACTGATTGAAAATGTTCCTGTAGGTAGTTTATTAAAAATTTTACATGTCGGTGACGCGTACGCTTAGATTATCCAAGTATAATTTTTAAATTTAATTATTATGATAATTGGTAGTTATGATAGTTATATACTTACAAACATACAATATGCATATTATATAAAATGTATACTTCTTATAATAAGTTTCTAGATTATTCCTAACTAAGTATTAATTTATAGTTGGTTTAGAATCAACTAGATTTACTAACTTTTCGTCTAGGTGATTCTAATCGTTTTCTCCATTAACTATTAAATAAGTGTGTTTATGTCTGTTGGTCGTTTTCAAAAACAAAACTTAACCAGTGCATAATTATTTAGTGACGGTGAAGCTAGGTTAATTACACAGAACCTCCTAATACGATTAATTACACAGAACCTCCTAATACGATTAATTACGGACTGGCGGCATAGAAAACGATTTTCTCAGGTATGTCACACATACAAACTTTATAATAGATTATATAATTCATCTAAGTCTGAGGGACTAAATAGTTTGTTGTACAGTGCAATTTATTTATTAAGCATATATTGATGAATTTATTTAATAATAGTGGGAAAAGAAAGTTCAGTAAGATAATAATAATAACAATAATTTTATATTTATTATAAATTAACTGTACCTTTAGGTATTTGACAAGATAATTATAATTACATTTGAAAAATGTTAATTTTATCTAAGTCATTATATTTAATATTTTTTCACACCTATAGTTTATAGCTAATACTTGTGCGCTGAAGAAGATTTTTTTAATATTTCCTCGAATCATAGTAAAACTAAATTTTTGAATGTATTATACTCTATGCATACATATTTTACGCACTTACACCACAGTATACATAATGACCGGTCTTTTTTATGACCAGAGAATTATAATTTCTTAAATTTATTTAATAACCGTTACTTAAAAAAAATTTAATTGCTTAACTAAAGAGTAAAGAAAAACTCGAATAAATAATAAATATAATGTTTCCAATAATAATAATAATAATTATTATCGAGATATATAATATGTCGCCTGTGGCCTGTCATACCTACGATGTACGAATATTTCATCGTTGCCATAACATCGTACCCATTAAAGTAATGATAAATTTCGATGAAATAACATCTATCCAAATAATAATAAAATACACTTTTGAAATGTACAAATCACCAACAATTCTTGAAAAATAAATAAACTATTTCTCTCTTATTTATAAATAGATATAATTATAATTGATTAAAAAACACATAGCATGGGTTTTGAAGTGTTTCAAAAAATTAAAATATAACTGAAATACTATAAGTAGATATTACCAAAAATTGGTTACATTTAATCAGAACTTAATATAATAAACTAAAATTAAAATTAAAATCATTTTAGGCAAAGGCTGTTTCCTATTAAAAATGATAAAAATGTAACTTGATAGTTAATTTTAATTAAAAATATCCTTAATACTTCAAACTTTTATGCAAACAAGTCAAAAGTTTTTTATAATACTAAACATTTTCCTTGACATTATTAATTACTTATGTAACCACAGATTTAATATTGGAAGGTTTCAAAACCAATATGGAACTAAAAATACTTTTGTTTTATTTAAATTTTTTGATACTAATTTTATCTAATAATACTTTTATGTATCCGTTAATTTAAAAATCAAAGAATGCGTATAATTCGTTTTAAGCATAGGCAAATCAATCGTTATTGAGTTAAAGTCAATGTGATGGACGTGTTAAATTTTAATCAAATTATAAATCTTCGAAATACAATTGTGAGTGAAGACATTGGTTAGTCTCTATTTCTCAAGATATGTTATAATTTATTTATAATAAGTACCTACTTTTAGTAGTTTATTTTTCAATTATTAAGTACCAAATAAAATAAGTTAAAAAATTTTTTTCTAACAAAATTGTCTGATAGACTTATCATTATTATAACTGTTACATGGCTTGTTCTATCTTTTTTTTACTAGTGACAAAACAATTAAACTAAAATAGTGGAGGGCATGGTTCTCAGCGAACACCCTCAAATGGGTATGTGTTATAATTTAGTTTAAATAGTTTAAAATATATGAATTTTTCGATTATTTCATTGTGTATAGAAAATAATAGAGAAACTTATGGCTAAAAGTATCAATTTATGACTACAATATGTTTTGTTTCAATTTCCAATATTTTAGTGTGTGAAATTAACGACTTCCAGACTACATTAAATTTTTTACTGGATTGTGCACAAAATCCGTTAAATAAATACCGTTAAATAGCACTAATACATTTAGCACTCACTCAAATTCTATAATCACTCAAATATCATCCAATCAAAACCCAGGTAATCCATCTAGGTGCCTGAAAAGGAACTGGTGAAGGAACCTAATCTTTCTTTAAATCGCTTTCCACGGGGCGCTGCCACTGGGCGAATTTCCCCTCCCGTCAATCGAATATCATTAAGTTTACTTATTGTATAAAATGTAAATAAAGATTGTAAATATATAAACTTTGTTTCAATGAACATAAAAAAAAAATAGCACCAATTCAATTCTAACTTTATGATTTTATAAGCAGTAATAAATTATCGTCCAGTCTTTTTGCTTAGGCACCAATTTTTAATTTAAATGCGAAGAAACAAAATTGTGCCTATGTATTTTTAATAATATTATGCTGCTAGAAAAACGACTTGAACACATTTTAAAGCAATTCTGAAAAAAATCAACTCAATATTTAAATTTAAAATTTAATAAAAAAACTAAAAATCCAAAAAATCTATAATAATAGCTTAAAGTTTTTTTTTAATATTTTTAAAATGTTATCATGATGTATAATAAATAATAATTTGAGTACTTAATAGTGGAATGTTTAAAGTTTCCACGGTTTCAGATTTTTATAAATTTAATTTACATTTAGCTAATAAGTTATTTAAGTCTTGTGATGTTATTATGAATTATTCATTAATGTATAGGTCTGGTAGGTACTATCAAATATTTAAAATCAGAGGTTATAATTTAAAAAATTCTAAAATCTATGCTCTTTAAACAATTAAAGTATTATACTTATACATTGAATAATATTATGAAGTTTATTTTAAAGTCTCTCGTTCGTGTCTAAATTGTATAATGATATTCCAGTATTGGGTGTACCATATACTAATTATTTTCCCTACATTTATCTTAAAATTACAATGTTTACAAGAATGTATTGATAAGAATATTTTTCAAACAAAAATATCAATAGTTTTAGATTTTCTCAAATATATTTATGATTTATTCGTGATAAACAATTCAATTTGAATCAATTGGTAATCAATTAGAAGCAGCTAATTACATTAATAAATTAGCTTTATTTTGCTTGTGCTGTATACGGAATGTATGCACATACAAAGAATTTTATAAAGATTTATAATTTCAAAAATATAGTATAGTTTTGTATTTTATTTGCTGTTGTATCGAATATTATTTTTTTCCTTGGAAATATTTAGGATATACGATGCTTTCATAGTTTTATAAGTTTTAGATGACCATTATTCCTTGAGAATAATCTTTAAGAGAAGACTACCTATATATTTTTTGTTTTTTGTCTTCGTCTGACAAACGTATGACACAGCAAATTTTCGTTCACTAGTTTCAACAGTGTATTTATATAAGAGTGAATTGACCTATTGTAAACATTTTAGGTAAGAACAATATTTGTGTTTAATATTCGGCTATTTTTTCGATATTTTAATTGTTGAGCAATACACGGGTAAGTAAGATAACATAAATTATAAATGCACATATTATCTTGCTTGAAAATTAAAATATTGAATAAAAGCTAACGCTCCAGAATAAATAATGTTCTTACTTAAAAGTTTGATAATAAGTCAATTCACTCTAATATTAAAACTAACGGCACACTATTAAAACTAGTAAAAGAAAATTTGATATATCGATATGACGGAGACAAAAAACGCATGGGTAGCATCTTCTTAGCCATACTTATTTAGGATTCATCTAATATTTTGGCACAATTGAAATATTTGGAATGATTATAAATTAAAAGATAAAATATTAAATTGTTCGTTGCTATAAAAAAAATATTTACTTAGTCTTAATAGAGTTGTCCTTAATAATTTTAGTAATCATACTATTATAAGGATTAATAGAACTAGAAGAGCTATTATTGAAGGTTATGATAGTCGAGGATGAATTTATCATTTTTATAGTATTTTTGTGTTAATATAGCTCGATTATTAAATTAAGGTTTAAATGTAAGGTTTATGTTTTATACGAGTAAGTAAAAAATTATTATGTTTAGCATTAATAAAAGTTGATTAAAGAAGATATTGCAGTTAGAGATGTTTTGTTTAAATATATTTATTTTTTATAAATGAGATATCAGTATGAATCACTCGCGTTTAACTTTTTAGTTTTCTTATTTTTTTAAACAGATCATTCACATCCTTTTTATCCACTAACACTTTGTAGTGTGTGCTATGTTTCGGCCGTTATTGGGGTGCGCAAACGCCACATTTGCCGGTAGGGGGGTCTTTGCCCTCTGTTACAGAAAACGTTGAGCAATCCCTACGACCACATGGTAGTCACGCCGCAGCCGTCGAGGTACAAACGTCATTCGCCAAGGCTCTATCTTAAAAACTTGTTCATCGATCGCGATGTTTTTCCTTGGTACTCTTTTATTCAATTATTACGATATTTGTTTTAATATTATAATCAAACTTTTTATGAAAAGTCATACATTATTCTGTATTCTATCAAAAAGTATTGAATCTAAAATACAATTTTCATAAGTGCAATAAGATTTAACACTTCTTATGAGTCCCAAGACGTAAGTCAATAGCTCCATTATGCATGCTATAAGAATTTATAGTTAAATTATGGAACAATTTAAGAAATAAGTAATTATATTTTCTGAAATTACTTTACTTTATAATTGAAAATCATGATTTTTCGTTATTTCATTATATTTATATTTAAACAATATGACGATACTGATATCGTGAAATTAAATATTATTTGGGCAATAAATAAATTGTATCATAATTTATAGTAGGTGCATATTTAATATATTTACTAAATTATCGGAATTGCACAACATTATTATAAAGGTTTTCAAAAAATATTATCCGAATAATTGTAATATTACAATGTCTAATTATAAATAAACTAAAGTTCTTTTTTTATTGATCAAAATACATCGACAACTAGGCCATTACTAAAGGAATTTTTAATTTGGTTACATTTTTAGTATTTTAAGTATTTACATTTTTACATTAAATTAAATTGTACAACTCTGTTTTTTTTTTTAAATAAAATTAAGTTTTTTAAATCCTGTGGGTTTGGTCCAAGTGCTTGACAGATTTGTTCGGAGATGTGAAATTGATTTCGATACTGGTTAAATTAAAGTTTTATTTTAATATATTTAACTTATTTAAATTATATGCGTAGTTGTAAAAATATTATGAAAATATCATAAGAGATGTATTATTAACAAATATTATATAATAATAAGATGTAGGTATTATTTTACATCGGTTTGAAATTGTTCTTATTAATTCTACCTCTGGTAAACATTGACTAAAATAAATCTTATTTCGTGATATTAAATTTCATATTCGTACAGGAAATATATTAATTTTTAAATTGATGAAAAACAAAAATAATTCATTATAATTGAAATGCTCAAAATTGAATTATTTCAAATAATCAAATTCATTTTATTGTTATGTATAACATTATTGATATTTATATTTATATCAAATTTTATAAACAGTAATATTTTAAAATGTTAAAATCGATACATTATAAACTAAACGCATAAAAATTAAAAAATTAAATATCAAATTTATAAATTTATACAATTTTCTCAGAATGTTAAATGATAAAATAATAATGTAGAACAAAAATAAGTAGATTTCATAAATTAGGAAAAAATTAAAAATTAATTTAAATTTAGTATGAATCAAGACTTCCTGCAATTAATATCCACTATTTATTTTCAATATTTTATTCATAAGACCAACAGATTTATTATTAGACTAAGTGAGTTAATTTTTTGATTATATTGTATATAAGAGGGTAGTAAACTTAGCATTTCTTAATAATTATTTATCATCGAACAACATTGTATATAAAAGTACTATGAATTATATTTTCTCAGCATAGGATATTATAATTGCACTACGATTTAAAATGTATTTTAATTGTGCCATTCGTTCAGTAGTTGTCGGTCTATACCTGGTAATTGTAAGTATAGCAGGTGATCTATATTTAAGTTTTAAATATAGCTTGTGATCTTTTAAATTTTTTACATATTTCGAAACGTTTACAGACACAATGCCATTTATTCTTATATTATTATTTATTAATAATACTCTATTATAGCTTATTTGTTATTAAATAATTATGGAATTTAATTTACGCCGAATTCTGATAATTCTTTAATTTATTATGATCACCTGTGTACGATGAATTACAATAATTATGTAACCAATGAAGTTTAAGTTTAAGTTAGCAATACTGGATAACCGTAAGACGTAGATTATTTTTAATTGATTTTTGTTAAACTGTTAGATTTCTTTTAATAATTCCAGCCATACTGTAAATTACATTTGAATAATATTTATTAATACATTGCATGCTTTAGAATTTTTTGGAGGATCACGTATTAATATATTAAATTAGTAAATTTCCTGCTACACGCATGAGCCATTTTATTTTTTATGGATATTCCAACATAATACAGTATACCTAGGTGTAATTTTATAATTTTCAAGGAGCAAAGAAATAATATTGTTTTTAGATTTTCAACGATTTGTATTTTTTATGGTTATAAAACATTTAAAATCTGTATACACTATTTGGGATAAAATAGAAGGACGTGTTCTAAAAGTTTCATATTACCTATATCACCTCTGGGTTCTAACGTTATGTGAATCTAAAATTGGGCATAGATGGTTCTTTAAACAAGTAATTTTTGTAATTTTTTCGTAGGTTTATTGGAAAATTCATTAAAAATATGAAAGGTACAATAATGATCTACTTGATTTCAACAAAATCAATTTATTAATTATTTTTTCAATGAATGACCTATAAACTTTCGAATGTGGGTTAATTTTTGATTAAATTATATACTATGGTAAGATTTCTAAACAAGTTTTGATTATTTTATGTTAAATATTAAGTTAAAATATTGTTGGTTGATCTGGTTTTGATTTTGAATGATTTGTAATTTGAGTTTCGAAGATTTAATAATTTAATACGAGGTATTAAATTTAATAATATTATACGATCATTCTTACTAAAATGTAGACTAATTGTATTATTTTCGTTAAGCTACAAGAAACTAAGTACCTATTATATTTTAATTTTAATTACATTTATTTTCTGTATACAATTTTGCATCTAGCATATAATGTTAAGCATTTAAGTAAATTTAAATTGATTAGGTGTATATTAAAAAAAAAAAATTAGTTATATTGCTTATAGTAGTATAAGTATATAAGAAAATATATTAAATTTAAGAGTAACTAAGAGCCTTTTAATAACTGTCAACAGTAATAAGTTTATGTATAATAATAATATAATAATATACTATTATCTCACAATTCATCACCGAAAAAAACCATAGCTGATGCAGTGTACACTCAACATTTTATTTTTTATTTTGACGTAATAGGTATCTATTTAAAAAATGCTAAAATATTGTATTATATTACTTACCGGATACGATGACAATTTTCTGATGCGATTGGTGCATTGGAAAATTCAAAATTGACAGTATAGCAAAATTAAATAATTATTGGAAATAGAATATATTTTCTATAAAAATTTTAAATGTACCATTATATACCATAATAAATTAATCATATAATAATATTACGGTTCATAAGTAGTGGTATACTGCAGCTTAATATATAATAAATTTATATAATTTTTTAACACAGAGTATTTTCAACTTCAAACGAATATTATTTGTATAAACTAAAAAACAGAAACCCGTCAGATATTAAGTGTTTTCAGTTTAACAGGACTTATGTTATCAGAAAAAGAGAACATTTAAAATATGTATATTTTATATTTACAAATTTAAAATATTTTTAATTTTCAGATAACGTAAGTACTGTTAGACCTAAAATAACTTAAATGTATGATAAATTCGATCGTTTAAGACTCTGCCAACTTCAATTTTGTTATTATTTCATCATATTTATTAGATGATGTTGGTAATGTAAAACACTGTCTTAATTGATCATATGCTTTAAATTACTTAAAATAACTATCACCACTGTTTATCTTGTAGTGTTCTCATAAAAATTAATGTGTCATACCACTCTTTTTTTTAAATTGGCGATTCGAGCGTGAAAAACGCGTGACAAGCGCAAAAACGATATGACGCTTAGACTCGTATGGGTTTTGCAAAAAATACGATTAAAGCGTTTAAATATATTTGAAATAATATTCTAAAAATAAATTGAATATCTCCGGATTATGAAGAAAAATTATAAAAAATGTTTGCCATCATTATGAGTAGTGAGTATGCGTATACTATAGTGACCACATCCATTTTAGAACCACTCTGTATAGAATGTTGCAATCAATTTAGATTTTTGATCTTTTTTATTTTAAAATCTTACTGAGATAATCATTTAAACGAAATGCAAAAGACGTCGTTTGCTATCAAAAAAAAAAAAAAAATTCACATCCATCAATTTGGTATCATTATAATATTATAATACCGGTTATTGCCGTTATTGGTAACACAGTATAGTTTGTTAAACATAATAATCAATAATATGCATATAAGTTTTTTATTGTTATAAAGCAATTATATCTGAGTTTCATGTTTTGTTTTTCTGATATTAAAATATTATTACATGTTTTTTGATTTACGCTTATTACTATATCTTAGCTAGTGTGAAATATTTTAATATTTAATGTGTGTGATTGCATTTCCCTCATATTGTAATTGTTTTTGATCAGGTTAGATTTTTTCATATTTCCATTAAAAAAAAAAAAATAATCTATATAATATTTTAATGTATTGGATGCATTAATTTTTTGTAGCTTCCTTTTTTATAGATAGTTTTTAATATTATGTGTAATAATATGTTTACCTATTGTAAAATGTAAATTATTCAAAGTGTAGTGATGAAAATTAATTATATAATGTAAATGATATACACAGTTAATGATGGTGAAAAAAATCAATTTTCAGATGGTTTATACAATTTTTTATTGGCTTAAATTATATGAACTTTGTTTGTTCATACAATACGTGACATATAATAATAATTATTGATCATGAATATCATTATTTACTATTAATATTAGATAGATAATATGAATTATTACGGTTAAATGAATAATTATGACAAAATGCATGTTATGTTTATTATTGTATAATGTATGTTGTATGCATAGTGTGTCTTTTTTGATGATAGGTACTCAATTTATTTGGTTATTAGAAAAAGTTGTTTGTATTAAATTGATGAACATTTTCATCATAGTTGAAATACATTAGTAATTTTGTGTACGTTTATGTCAGCCACACCATGTTCCTGCTAAAAATGTTTTATTTAATTTAGTAAATATATATTATCTATATTATATTAAAAAAAACCATTTTCTGAATGTAGGTACATACCATTTAAAATATTTGTTGGAAAACAAGCATAGTATATTATATTTTATTATTTTCAAGTATAAAATATACCTATTCTATATATTTTACTAGATATTAATGAATGGTAATGAATAATACAAGTCCTATATTAATCATGATAATCTACAAATTATAAATTGTATTGGATTAATGTTTTTTGATACATACTCGTAGCTTATTAGTCCTCGAATATTTCGAATGTTTAATTACGTTTTTTTTTTTTTTTAATCATTTTTTATGCAGTTATAGTTATTCAAAAGATTTTTAAGTATCTCTTTATCGATTGTAATTTGTATATAAGTTTTTTAGGATTTCAAAATTCTTAGTTGTTCAAACTGCCGTAAGAACATTAACCAGAGATGAAAAACTGTTGTTGCATTTTCGTGTATATAAATATTTTAAAATCATTATGTAGCTACTGATTATATTATAAATGAATTGAAAATTGGTAATAATTTTAAGTTTATACTAGGATTTATAAAATTATTTTTGAAGGAAATCAAATTTACCAAAGATCCATACTAGATTTCTTATTCGTTCTGTGTTTTATTCAGTTATATTATTCAAATCCAATCAAAATAATTTAATTATTATGAGACATAAACTTTGAATGCCTATTTATAATTGAAAATGTTGTATTCGGATATTTAAAAAAAATTTAATGTTTCTTTTATTATTTTTTTTTATTGATCTTACGTTAACATTGACAGCAGCAGCCATTAGTTATTATATTAATTACAATTTTTTACTAATGATTAAAGTTTCTTGAATTATAATCTATAAATTAAACTGTAGGTACAGTTTAGATTTTCTTAAAAATATTAAAACTTGATTGGTGGTGTCTGCATTCGCTCCGAGTGCTGCGTCTAGGGTGTGGGAATGTAGAAGTTGCTGAGTTCATCTATGTACTGGATGTATTCTGTCAAAAAAAAAAAATAGTTGACTGATAGTTTGGTACCGCAGATAGTGCACATGGCTTTTCTCATTTGTCATGAATCGTGAGGTACCCATGTGTTAAATATATATACATGTGTATCGCCATAACATTAGAATGTTATTTTTTTTTTATCACATAACGTTTGGTTTGTGTTTTTTCTTACAGGTATTATCATGAAACCTAATCGTTTGCTAAACGTTCTGTCTTAATGACTTTAATTTAAACCCGCAATGATCAGAGACAGGGCTATGCATTGGTTTTACACAAAGAATGGTTTAACTGACAAAAACCGTAGCGTGTTGGATGTTTATCATCAAGAGAATGTGTCGGAAGTTACTAACTTCCACGACTGGCAAAATGAATTGGAAACAGAACTGTTTCAAGGGTATTCGCCTGCCCTATTAACATTTGCTAGTATATGCTGTGTGGTTTATATGATGGTTGGCGTTCCTGGAAATCTTATCACCATCATTGCTTTGTTTAGATGCAAAAAGGTAAGTGTATTTTAGTTTTTAGTTGAACCTATACAATTAATTATTTTTAAGATAATTAGAAATTTCAACACATTTTGATTGAGGATTTTTCTTTGATATTCACCAAATTATAGATAGTATCAAGTAGTAACGAACATATTATAATAATTTTATTTAGATTAAAAGGTTTTATTATGCAGTAAAATTGATTATATTATTACGTAATACGTCGTATATATACATAGGTATCAAAAATAAGGATGATCTATTAAACATAATACAACACTAATTAGGTTCTTTAGAAATTACTTAAGTTTTTGGAAATATTTTTTTACATAATTTTAAGTTTTACAAAATTTTTGGAAAACACTTTTTTTTAGTTATAACGATAAAGAATGATTGTCTTAAGTTAAATAAATGATTCAGTATAGTAATCATTTTATGATATACGTATTTTATAATTACCTACATTAAAAATTTAATGAGACAATCATATTCATACTAGTTATACCTAAAACAATATTTTTAATATGAATACAGAAGTGAAATTACTAAAATTAGGTTGTTATTAATAATTATCTTTTGCACAATATTGCATACTGGACTTTTGACTTGGTTACATTTAAAGATTTATTATGGAATAGTTATTTTAAATATATATCAACGCTATAGTTTGATATAGTTTGATTTATCGATACAAATTGTTCATATTATTGTATTGTAATTTTATTATATCTATAGGATTAAAAGAAAAGTACGATTTAAAATTGCATTGGAAAATAAATCATATACGTACATACATTTAAATAAAGTATAATTTATCGGTAACACAAATAAGGAAATGCAATTTTTATCGTCTCTATAAACCTTTTTAAAACAGTAATAAAACTTAAATACTTTATACAAATAGTCGGGATTGAACTGCATTCTTAATAAATCACATAGAGTAAACGAATAAAAATATATTTAAAGTTTGTCATTTGGAAACTACTTCAATGCAGTTATAAGTTTATAACTTATAAATATTATACATTTCAATATACCTATGTTTAAACGGTTCCAATTCTACATGCGAATAGTTTTTGTCGACAAGGGAACTCAATCAATTTATATTAAAATGTATTGCCATAAACAACAAAGTTGTGATTATAATTATAGTAGAAATTTAATCATAATATGGCATTAATAAGGTTCGAACGAGTACTAGGTACTGAGATATAATATACAGCTATTAATTTTAATATTATTTATATATTATTAAATTATAATATTATGTTATACGTAGATCATAGGAAATTAAAAATTTCAATAATAAATGTGCATATAAATTATGAACAGAAAGAGTAGAGTGGTTATTAAATTCTTGGTTACGTCTTCCCAGAAGTAAGAACGTCATCATTTGAGTCGCTGTCGCAGGTCGTTGTCGTCGTCGGTTCCGTTCTAGACCGGATGCTAGTGATGCGGCTATACAACCATGCTAGTAAGTGTACATGGTTTTGCTATTAAATGCATTGTGCATAAGATTTCTCGGCAGTAGCGAAATGGGTGGATGATCGTAGAAGTCTGGCCGGATGGCTGCCTCCGAAATCTATAGACGAAAATGTAATTTTATTCCTAATGAAAGTAGCTAGGCGATTTCGCTTTGTAGGTTGTAATCTATCAATTACAGCTCAATGAGAATTCAGATATTTATCAGGTATATCTGGGTAAGGTTGTAGGTAGGTACCTACGTAATATGCACACACTAATTTTATAAGTATGGATATTATTTTAAAATATCGAATATCTGACAAATCATCTTCTTTTCTTGGTTAGAGAAAGCTCATATTATAGGTAATTATAATAAGAATATACAAGACAAATTGAATTCATAAGGAATTTGTGTTAAGTTATGAAAACTTACGAAAAGGTAATAAGTAGATATTTCATATAAGAAAATATAATAAATATAATTTTTTTTCTTTCATAAATCTGTAATATTATAATATAATAGTTGTATACGTCATACATTTATCAAAAACAATATGCTAATATTATAGTTTATAGGTAAATTTAATAAATATTGTTAGGAACCTACTATTTGTTCGGTAACTCTCAGTGAGTTGAACTCTTTTTTTTTCCAATAATCATTTTGAAGGATTGATGGATATTTTACTACTCACCATATTTTACCTTAATTCGTTTTCGAGTGGATTTTTTTTATATTGACCCGATTTTCATGTATAATTTTATTTAATGTTATGTAAAATGACTTTATACTGAGTGATTCAAGTATTGAATACAGCGATAAGAGTATTAACTGTATACAGTTTAAAATAAGTACAGAAACGAACTTCGTTTTAAGTTTATTAGACATAATATGCCGTTAAAAATGACAAATTTATAAAGTTCTACGTATAAGAACACTTGGGAATCTCTTGATAATCGAATTTAGTTGTATTATGTTTAAAATACAGTCTTCATATTTGTGTATGTTATAACTTAAGTGTAGATTGGATTAAATTTTTTATCAAACCACAACACTCAGTGAAAACTCATAAAAGTATCTATAAAAAATAACGTGTACCTAATATAAAAGAAAATTTAATTAACAGTTGAGCCGATCGATAAATACTGTTGATTTGTGAACAGTTGTTTTGATAATATCAAATATTGCACTAAGCAAAATATTAAAGACGTCTTTTAAACTATATATTAATATACATATATGTACAAAATTTAATATAATATTTACTTATATTACATAGTAACTCATTTAACATAGGTAAATAATTATTATAATTCATTGATTACGAATACAATTCCATAATATTGTTTCATTGCTTAAAGGGTGCTGTTTCTTAATTTTCAAACGGTAAAATTTTAACAAGGTACCTGTAGTATGACTTATGAGTACCAGGTTTAGTGAACAATACAATTTACGATTTGCACATAATGTTAAAGATAATATTCATTATACATATGTGACAGAATACAGAGATATATATTATTAAAGTTTTCATTCTTGGGAAATGGAAATGTTTTAACCAATCTGAATTTTTAAGTTTGTATATAATATAATAGCAAGGTGGCTGACATGAAAAAAATTTCTGAGTGACAAGTTTACATTGATAAATTATATTCGACATTCGTAACAAGAGTTAAACATATTTAAAGCTTACGCAGCTCGTTAAACATTTAATGGATTAATTTTATTATATTATTAATTAATTTTATTTAGGTAATATAATTATAATTTTTATTAAATTTGGGTACCTGTTATAAATTGTTCTAAGGTAAAAATAATTGATGTGTTCATCATTGTTTATTTTCTGTTTTGGAGATTATAATAAATAACAAACCTATAAATATTGTATATACTCATGTATTTATTTTTATTATTTTGATTCTTTTAAGTTATCAAGAGTTAAATAAATTATATTATTTCAATATAAGAAACTTTAGTTTTTTATTGTTTGGTAATTTATTTTTTTAATCGATTGAAAATAATTTATAAAATATGAAAATGCTTGCTTGTATTGATAAGTACCTAAAATAAAAATAAATATAAAAATGTTTATTAATTCTGCCCAGAATGAATAAAAAATAAATAAAAATAATATCGTTGTGAAACCGATAAATTTCATCGTAAATAAAATTTCAACGGTGTACCTACACCTACACATATGATATTATAATAATACCAATTTTGTATTTAAATTTCTACCGGAAATATATTATTATAATGTACAATTGAATATACTCGAGTTGGATCATGCACGCATATATCTCGTTTTTTATCATCATGATAAATGTATGTATTTAGAAAAATTGAGTTGAAGTGACCAGAACTCACCTTAGTATGGTGCAGATGTACCAGACACACGGGTGACGATAAACTTTCGCTATTATAATATTATTATTATACACCCAAAGACGAGACCTAGACCCGTCAGATAAACAACGCAATATTATGGTCGACAGTAATTCGCAGCCGGCTATCGTAGTGATGGCGTATGTACAGCAAACTCGTATACGTGCACGCACACATACACACACACCAACTTATACGACGGAGTAGTATAGTCATTACCATACATTCGTATGTATGTGTGTTACAGAATTTAAGTCGGGAAGAGAAGTGTTTGATTTGTATTCTGCGTTAAATTCGATAGGGGAAAAAACGGTCGTCGGTAATGGTTTCTTTTTTGGATTCGCCGTAAATATATGCTGTGAGTAAATTATAGTCTATAATAGATAAATATGTGCGAAAATTTCATAAGCGAAGCTACATAAAACATACCACAGAAAATGTACAATTTATACATATATGTATGATATTATGTGTGTCGAAATACGTATATAATAATATGATATTATAGTCAAATACGTGTTAAATTTCTTTCTGACAGTTTTATGTTAACGTGAACAAGGTCAGTTTACGCTAATACTGTTATTACCGTATAGTTTAATACGGCATTAGAAAACCGCTGATAAAATGTCCACATGTTTTTATAAAAATTTATTGAATTCATAACAAATCGAAACAATGATTGTTTTCGGCAGTAATAATAGTGCAATTTTTTTTATTTTATCTTATGATATAACAGTTATGTACCTTGTGTATATAATTGACAACAAACATACATATACCTTATATCTATGTATAAAATGAACGGAAGTTAGATGATTAATAAAAAATAATGAACAACTTACTATGTCAACAAAGGAGTTTTAATTACTCTGCACCGTTAAGTAAAGATTGATTACTAAATGCTTTTAACAGATTATTATTATTTTTTTTTTTTTTGAAACAATATATATTTTCGTGTTCAACTGATTTGATATTTTAAATATTGACATTAAGATTACACATAAAAATATTACTTAAGAATCTAATGTTAAGGTAGATAACTGCATGAACAAATTATCGATTTAATCAATTTTTAAATGTAAATAGTAACACTAGTGTAAAGGTTCATACAGAGCGGCAACGGTGCAAAAAGTTAACTATTTTACACTGAAATGCACATTTAATATTTAACTCCTAATTTTAATTTCATCAGTCACATGATTTTTTTTTACTGGTTTGAATGATCACCTCATTATAGTTAGTGCAAAATTCCAATATTCCAATTTTAATTTTATGTGCTTAATAACAATAATTTAATATATTATACGCAATGTTTAATTTATAAACTATTAGACCGTAAATATTACACTGATTTTATTCATGCGTAATCATTTATTAATACATATTATTTATATTCATTTTTATTTTTATTTCAAAAATATAGTTTTTTTTTTTTTTTTGCTTAATGAATACTTGATTTAGACAGACTGAAAAACTATTTTAGAATAAAGCATGATCAACTTTTATTACATTAGCTCGTTTACTAAAACTTTTTAATAAATTTAGTAGGTATTTCGTAAAACTAGATGCACTTTTGCTCAATTTTTTAAACATTTTTACAGAGAAAACCCTGTTCAAATATATATTTTATACTTAAGCTCGTAATATGTAATTATTATTGTTAAATAAACTATTCGAAAAATGACAATTTTAAACAATTATAGGTAATGAATTTATGAAAAAAGCATAAATTTGCAAACATATTGAAGCAACTGTTATTTATTATTGATCTCCAATTTTACGATAAACATTTTGTTTTATAAATATCATAAACTTTAATAATAACACTTTGTTGTAGGTGTTTTAAATTTGTAGGAATATATTTCTTTCTCACGAAATCATATTTATTCCCACACGCTGTAATGTACCACATGTTCCTTATACATTCTTTTTTTTATTAGAAAGGATCTCAAAAAAGTAAATAAAAACGTTTTTAATTCATAAACATGAGGTAAAACGATTAATTTGATCACAAGCTGTTGTTATAAAGTAACGATGTTTTTAGGCATATAAAAAATTTAAAGAAGTAATTGTAGTAATTATTTATAGAATTACTCAGAGTTTTGTTATGTATTAGCCTTTAAAATAGGGTAAACATTTTATTTTAACTGTGGGAAATTTTCGATGCCTAATTTATATTAATAAATATTTTCATATCGTATTATTAAAATTTATTTTATTTCGAATCGAAGAAAATCATGAATACTATCGTATAAGTTATCATATAAATTGTACTTATTTGATAAATCGCAATACTATAAAATCAATTACAGATATTTTAGTTCTCTATAAATTAGTATAATTCTACATTTATCAGGTAATTTTTATCCTTTAAGGATAGGAATTACAAGGTAAATTTTAACTCAAACATTGTGATTTATGGCGATTTTAATAATTTATTTTTTTGTCCCTGTAATGCAAATTACTTAATATTACATTTCTTCTTTCTTAAACTTGAAGCACAGTTATTTATTCTATTTCTAGATTAAAGAATATATTACATTAGGTATGGAAATTTGTTGTAAAATGTGTAGTAATACAATTTGAGTTTGTCATATTTTTTTTTGCTGTCGGAATTTGTATTTACGGTTTTTAAGTTTAACACTTTTATTTGGAGATATTTAGGAGGGAAAATTGCACTTAGCTCTCATTAAACTATGATTTGGTTGTATGTCATTTTCCGGTTATTCAGATTGCAACATAGTGGTAATTCATTGCGATCGGACTCAACTGCAAAGACTGTGGTTAACGACTGAGACAGCTATGGGTGTATAATATAATATAATGCATCGTGATATCGTTTCAGTTTTTATTATTTTTTCTAATGGTGGCGTTTGCAACGATGAATATTGAACATAGTCCCCAGTTCCCCACCGATTTTATGAGTCGAGAAAATAATTGTCTCCACCACTCGATATCAATAACACAAATATTAATTTAGAAAATCATTTTTCTAAAAATACATTCATAAGCCACAGTTGCCGGGATAGAGATGAATTTTTTTAACGATTTTTAAGTGTAATAATATACACAACATTTCGTTCTACTCTGTTATACAATAATTCCTGATTTTACAAACCATTAAGGAAGACAATACAAATAAATTGAAACATTTAGTAAAATGTCCCTAAAATGTTCTATCTATTCTTTTTTAATGTGAAATATTTTTTTTTAAATTTTTAAAAATATTTGACTTTTAAGAATGTTGTTTTTAAAGAATTTGAAGGTGGTTGAAGATGTAATTACTAATTACTAGGGTGTGATAATCAAAGTTATTTACTTTTAATTAAATTAAATTAAAAAATAATAGTTTCTATTAAGATAATGTTAATTTTATGATACATTTAAACTTTTTTTAGATCTAATAAATTGAGAATATCTATCTAAAGAGCCACACTTTAATCTTTTTTTTTTATCATTAGAATTAGACATTAGTTAAAACATTTTATGTTTTTTTTACTGATTCGAAATTGTCTTGCTCTTAAAAAAGTACTCACGACTAAACATAATCAAATTATAATAGTTATTGAAAATGTAATAGTTATTATACATATATAGTAAAATTGTATGTTGAATTTTATTAACTCATTTGTTGAATAGGTGATAATGGCCTATATAAAGTTCCCAATTGTTTATTTAAAACAATTTTATTCTAAAATATTTATTCCAGACATTTTTTTCTGTCTACTATTATTAATTTAATAGTGTTTAAAATAATTGTTACCTACATAATAGACGAAGATAAATAATGATAGAGGTGTATAAATGCATAATGCATAATGCACCGGAATTCATTGTTAGAAGTTAGTATATTTAACATTTAAAATTAAGTGATTACTAAAATATTCTGGTCACGATTTCCGGCAAAATTAACAGGACCCTATGTTATTTGAGGTGTAAATTACTAATTTTACAAACGTTTATTACATAAAAACAAACATTATTGTCTAGTTAATTTGTTTCATAAATTAACCTGTACTATATATATACTTAACAATATATTTTATTTTACTGCGACTAATAATTAAAAACAAGTTAATAAATGGTTTGAAAATTTACAAGTAATCAATATTACGAAAATAATTTGCTTATTAGTGTTTCTATAAAAACATTGATTTGATTTATGTAACATAACATAATGTCGTTGTTTAAGTAAAATTAAGAATACAAATTCATTATTGAAATAAAAAGGAATATTTTAAATTAGCTTAAAATTATTTATTTATGCTTATTTGTAAAAAAAATACTAAATTGAATTCCTGAAAAATTTTCAAACTAGAAGTTATATATATTCTTCATTTTAAAGTATATTCACAACAATCGTATTTTTTTGCAAGACGCGAGAAGGAAGTTCTATAGGTACCTTGAAATTAATTTATCGTATTTATTATTATTATTATAAATTATTTGAACAAATAAAATAGTAGGTATATCTCTTTTAATTATTGTATTTGTTGTTATTATATTAATGGCAGTAGAAAAGAATTTCTCGATTTAATGGTTATTACAAAACTTTTATTATAAAATCTGCAATTATATGCATAGTTTTAGTAAATTTACAATATAATAACACTAATATTCACAATAAACAATAATAATAAACAATAATTTTCACAAAACATATTCATGCAAAATTATCCGAACAAAAAAAATAGTTTCTATTAATTTACATTGTATTGTATTTTATAAGCTATTGCGTTCACATAATACATACATTTCTTTTGTAATAAAACTGTTTAAATAATTTTGTGTAAATATAATCATGTTTTGTTTTTATTTAACAAACTATGAAGATGGTTACTTAAATATTAATACATTACCTAAAGATATGATAGATTATTATTTTATTTTCAATTGGCTTAAAACATTTTATACTAAAACCGTTTGAATAATTTTGAATATGTAGGTTTATAATCATGTTTTGTTTTAACTCAGTAAACTATGAAAATGGTGAATATAAATTAAATAGCAGTCATGTAAGTAAGAGATTAGGTATATTTTATTTTGTCCAAACATTTTTAAAGATTTATTGTTAAATAAGCGTATATTATTTTAAATTATGTCTTATTGTTAGAAGGTTCGTTATTTTAGAACATTATTTTTAAGATATAATAATTGTATTGAGAGTAATGCTATTAATAGACGAGTACTCACATCAAAACTTATTATGAAAATATTTTGTATTTCTTATTATTAGTTCACTATCGTGATTCATTAATAGTAATATGTATAAATGTTCTACCCTTAAGGCCTTAACACATGATATACTAATTGTGCCCTTAAGGTATGGATCACAATCGAAAATTAAGAAAAAAATAAAACGTAAAACAATATCTATTCTTTGTTACAAAAGCGATTTGTACAATATTAATTAAAGAATTATAATTTGGTAACTTATTTTAAAATTTAATGTATTTAATTAATGGCATAGGGTTAATATGCTTACTTAATTAAAAACTAGTATTTATACAATAGTTGGTCATATTTCAGATTCTGAGTGGAGCGTTGAATGTATTGATTTTACAATAATGTGCATTGTTTTAAAATTTTTTTTTGTGTCTGTTATCGTCTTTTGGGAAAGTTAAAATCCTTGATTATCATCAACAGCATCTTTTGTGATAAGAAAGTAAATCTATTATAGGTACTTTGAAAGTCAAAAGTATAAATTTCTCAATAGTTTTCAAAAGCATCAAGAAAAACAAATAAATAAATAGGTAAGGAAAATCTGAGATTGTGGATTTTGGAATTTGGTGTGACTAAAAAAATTTTACATGAAATTTTCACTGAATGTTTATATACACCATACAATTTTCAAAATATTTTGAATTGTGTTGAGCTGTTCATATAAATAGCATATACAATTTTCGATTCTATGATTTTTTATAAAATAGATAGGTATCAAAATAAAATTTCGTTCTTGAAAATGAAATACAAGGTTCCTCTTCAGTGTTGTTGTTAGTGGAAATTAAGTAGGTATTAAGTAGTTGAGATATACCTAATTATTTAAAATTAGTGTTGATCAAAACAAGACTTTCAAAATTTAGGTTTCGGTCTTGATCTTGATCTTGCGCAAGGCTCTTGCTATTCTTACAAAATGTATAAGAAAAACTAAATAGATATCTGTTATAGGTGTGTGCAGGTTTTTTTGATACGACTTCTAACATGAAACTTAAGTCCAATATCCATCTTAGATAATATATTAATAATCAAAACATGAACATAAAATAAGTTAAACAATTAAATTCTTATTATACTAGTTTAAAACTGCTCTTTTAAATTATATTTTTATAACTTTACTTGTATTCGTATTAGATAAATCAATTTACCAACACAATTAACTTTGTAAGTTCCTATTATATTTATAATAAATTTTAGTAGGCAATTACTAGTTACTAATTATTGGCCAATATAATATTTATAAAAATAAATTGTAGTTTTTTCACTTTACATGCTATAATGTATGAGACACTAGTTTAGATACACAATTTCAAGTATGAAATTATCACATAAATCTCGAACGAAAGTAAAAATGTATTCCAATAAGATGACTTCCAGCAATTATTAGTATATTCGAATCAAAGTAGAAGTGTATTATATGAACATCAATTATTCTGTTAGCAAGATAACTTATGACGTTTTTATCAATTTTGTAAAAGTAAAATAATTTTTCAGTATTTACCAATAAATATGAAGCAATAATTTTATTTCGTAATATTAATTTCAATTATTTTTATTATTTTTTTTTCAATAAGTCTATTTCCTGGTGTATTGATTAAATCTAATTACAATACAAATAATTTCTTATAATTTTTGTTGAAAATTATTAATTACTGAATCCTAAACATACTAATGTCTTTACGGGAAAAAAAATTTGCAAGAGTCTTGCAGTGATAGTTTTTTTTTTTTAGTCTTGGTGTTGCTACTACTGTACAATCTTAGTATTGGTCTTGCAGCAATAGTTTTGCGAGACCGTAAAACCAAAAGCAATAAATTTTGATCATCACTATTCAAAGTTCAAATTTTGACAACATTTATCAAAATCTTGAAAACTTTCAAATTATTTTATAGTTGAAAAATATAATAATATGTACAATATGTTGTAAAATGTTCAATTTTTTATAGCTAAGGTTTAAACAAGGTTATTATAAATAAGGATTCTCAAAAATAGTTCATACTGTAACCAAAAAATCTAAAGAATATATTATTAACACAGTTATTTTTCTATAAACATTTTATTCACAGTTCAAATTTGGACGAAATTACATATTGTAACTAAGCATAGTGATTTTCTCACATTTCCATATGATTTGTTTATAGAAAAATAATACAAATTTTGCTAGAAAATCGACTTTTTTCTGAAGAATATTCTTTTTATAAGTTGTTCTAAATATTCTTCAGAGGTTTACTAAATATTTATCCTAGACGGAAGACATTTTTAAATATTAACTAAAATCTAATTCACATACGATAAGCAACAGGAATTAAAGCTGCACAGTTAATAGTATTTCCTGTTAATTGTATTACAATTAATCTATTGGTTACCTAAAGTTTTCACGAAACAACTTATAAATAAATTACGTACAAACAAACGTCACTAACGTGCAATAAGCTATTAAATTTTGGTCATACCAATGTTCAGGACATGTATAAATCACGGACCTTAACCGACACATTCGATTTCTCTAAGCCACGAGCTTATATACAAGTGTGATTTATTATTAAAAAAATAATGCCTTAAAAGTTTTGGCAAATTTGTTGATATTCCACTACCATTTTTCTCATAGATTAAGGTACTGAAGGCAAATTGTACGATACTTGATTCCATTATTAATTTTAATTTTACTTTATATAAATAGAATACATTTACTTTAAAACTAAATAATAAATTAATTTTTCTAGACTTAAAATAGTTTCTAATATCTTCATGTAGAAATGTTAATTGATTGTATTGCTAATATTTTAAATATCGAATTTGTAAACTTTCTGTAGTTCAATGTTTATTTCCACCAGTCATGGTTTTAGATTGTTTGCCTATAAAAAAGAACTGTAAATTAATTTTATATAGGTATTTTTTTTTTCAAATAAAATATTTCTTTGGTTGTGCACACATCTACTGTATATTATATTAAACCTTTTCTAAGTATAACTAATAATACGAACAATTTTCACACGGGTATCTATTTCATAAATATTCATAAAAGTTTATAATTTTTTAATAATATAAGCAACATAATATTATGATAATCATTTAATCTCATTTTTGTTTCTAGCGATGATTCGCCTTTTTAGGATATATTATGATGGTATGACGTCAAAAATAATAATATAAAGTATAGTGATTTCGTTACCTAATATTTTCATTGTTGATTCATAGGATAACTCTTTTTATTTTATTAAACTTGATTTATGTACACCAGTACATGGTACATGGTTTCTCAAAAATTAACATATTATCATATGAAATCCATTGATGAATAATGCATTTTGATTTTCTGATTTCTTTTTTAATGCTAAACACCCGTGTTTATATAATTATACATAATACATAATACAATACACTGAACAAAAAAATGTTTGTAACTTTATAAGTCACTAATACTAAAAGATTGGGGAAAAGGTGAGGTGATAAACAAATCAACAATTCAATGACGAAAAACGTCGAATGGTAAATAACTTTCGTTGTTTGTCTTGTCATCGCAGCACAATTTCTTACTTGTTAAACATTATTTTATTCTTTTGTCCCTTCAATATATCAACTTCATTGTTACTGAGAAATAACTACCTATTTTTATTGATTTAGACATTAGAGATAAGGGAATTGATACGTTAATTGGTCAAAGAAACTCCTGTGCAGAGCTCGAATTATAGATTTTTCTTTAACTTTTAAATCTGCAGTGTAGTGTAGGTGTATCAATTGTTTCGGTGGAAAGATGACGTGGATCGGATACGAAACCAAAATGAGGTGGTTTTAATGCAATAAAAGAATTATTTTTCCACTAGTACTGTCATTATCTCACACACCACTTTCTCTCACTATCATTTTTTTATTGCATATATATAATATATTGCATAATGACACTCGTTAAGAATATCAGTGAGCGTACGTCTAGTTTTTATATTATGATAGTAATTGCATATCGATGAAACATGATTAATCGTTTTTACATATTTTTGTTATTTCAATAAAAACGCAGAAAAAAAATCAATTACAATTTTTCTACACTTATTAATATAGTCATCGATGTTATAAATTTGGAAAATAAGAACATTGAACTTTTAATAGGTACATTATAGTACTGTATTCAATTATTATCAATTATATTATGACGTTTTTCTTGTTAACCTCTCAAATAATATTAAATTGCGTTTTGCAATGTATATATATATTTTACCACGTAATAAAAAGTTATTGCCATAGACACATTTATAGGCATAATATATGGTAATCGAACTATAAATAGTTATTTTTATGAGTGTAATTTATATCTATAAATACATTCCTCTCTTTTAGAAAATAGTTAATTTCAGCAAAAATATTATATTATTTATTAATAAATATGATAAAAACTGTTGCACACCTATATTATCAGGCGATATGGAAATATTACCTACAACCGAGTTAATCAAATTTTAATAATTTTAGTAAAAGTTATTAAGTATTTTAGTTGTAACGATAAAATTATAAAATTAATATATCTGATAATTTATGAACTTGCATTACATAATATATTGATACAAAGTGCCAAATAACTACTCAAAAAAAAAAAAAAAATTATGATATGTATTACTATATTATATTAGGTATCTATGATACTTATATAATTGTACAAAATTAAAAATTACATAAAATTACATAATTGACATATGATAATTTCGCTAAAGTTCCTTGGATATGAAATTGAATAACATTCATTTTTGAAAAAATAAATTATGTCGTATTAAGGTTATTGAACTTTAAATAAAAAATAACGGAAAACTGAGCTCGCTTATTTGCTCTCCTTTACATATAATCAACACTATAGTATTTAAACATAATTTAAATTTTATTGCGGATAATATTTTAACTTTTATTTGAATTATACTTCAATACACCTGAAAGTAATACAAATACCCAACGCACATAAATTCAAAATAATTTAACTAGATATTAACTAGTTTATAAATTAATATAATATTACTGAAAAAAATGATTGTGAGACATTTTAATCAAGTATAAAATGGGTGAATAAACTTTGTTATTAACCTTGGACTTATGGCTTATGTGTTTTGGAATGATAGAACGTGATTTCTATGTGTCGTGGGGGCATTAGACTGTTGACAAATAATATTTCAGAGTTCAATTACTGCACACAATATACACAGATACATATTGAGGCATTGTTATATCATGTTGGTGATAAATTCAAAATCATATTAATTTTCAATGAGAATTTGTGTATTGTTTGATTTAGTATAAGCTGATGTATTATAGACACAGAATACATAATATTCATAATGTATTCGAAATAACTTCAACATGTATACCAACTATATATAATATATATATAAGATGTTTGTAAAAAATGAATGCGTTAAAATATTGCGTAAAGGCGTTAGAAGGTTAGAACATTTCAAAATTGTATTATTACATTTCTAAATTTTTTTTTATTCTTATATAATTGCTTAACAAGGCTATTGCTTGAATTTTCGTCTGGCGACGTAATATAATTAGCAAATAAATTAAAAAAAAGACACAACAGACACAATAAAAGATTGAAAAAATAAATAAATAAAAAAACAACTGCCAGGCACTATGTTTGTCGAGGGTGTAGGGAGGCAAACATTATAGCGTTTTCTTCACAAATCAAATGACTAGACAATACAGTATACGTAGGCTAAAAACAAATAAATAAAAGTATTAAGACAGATTGTTTTAGTTATTGTTTTTTTTAGCTATGTATAGGTCCCTCCAATTTCTTTATACCTAAAGCGGATTTTCAACCTTAAAAAAATGTGCTTCTACGAAATCATACTTAAATTGGACAGAGAAAATATAAACTTAAATATCAAGATTAAGCAACATTTTTTTGAGGAAACCACTTAGTATATGTAGAATTGTAATTAAAAAGTATTCAATCAATTGAATAAGCTTATTATTTTGCACTTCTAAAATAACGTAAATATTTCAGTTTTAAGTTTATGTATTATCATTAAAGTTTTTATATCTAAATAAAAACATCTGCAGAAATTATGAATGTAATTTAGAACTTCTTAAAATTTGTAAATTGAATAGCTGACATTTTCTGATATTTGTATCGTGTTATAAAATATACACGATATAAATACATACACTTTTAATTAGGTAAATATGATTTTTGTCAAATTAAATTTTTTATATGAATATTATGAATATCTCTGCACACATTACTGTACATATTATATTTTATTTTGGAGCTCTCATAATATGTTATACATATGGGATAGACATGTATTTCTTATGCAGTCTAAACTAGCTATTAAAAAATTTATATCGCAATAGTTCGATGAATTAAACACGTTTATATGATACACATTGTAGCCAATATTAAAAATATCTTGTTTAATATTAATAAATATGTTAGTCTATGCTTTTATCACGATATTCGTACTGTAAAGATATTTTTAATATATTTAAAGGGTTTGGTAAAAAACCTATTTGATGATATTTTATAAGCTATTGCATTTATCACATACAAGCCAAATACGAAAATACGTATTATACTCAGTTATGCAATTTTATTTTGTTTTAATAAGAGAGCCAAAATTTAGCTAGCCAATTTTTTCCATTGCAAAATAATATAGCTATTTTTGTATGACACATATATGGAATTGAATTTATTATTTTAATGAATAAAAAATTAGAAAGTTAAAAGTTGGTCAGCTTTTTTTCATGCACACGAAAATATAAATTTATAAATGTGAACACACATTTATACTTTACCATAATACATAATGGTTTTACACACATCATGGTTTTCATCATATATTTTAAATTTTATGCTTCAGTCATCGGCGCGTATATTTATTTTATAACTAGTCAATAACATGACAAGGAGTGGCGAAAAACTACACCCTGTTACCCTTCGTGAATAAGGAGGGACTTGTGATTTAGGGTTCGTACATTATCTCTAATTGCTATTAGACATAAGTAACACTAAACTGATAAACAACCGTCATTTAGTTCAGTTACCACTTACCAATAGCCATTACGATAGTAGAAATATAATAATTAGAATGGCATCCAGACATGTTGACATATAAAAGTTATAAATTTGTATGAATTAACTCGGAGACAAATATTACATAATATATAATTTATAAAAAACTTTTGTTATTTGAGCGTTTCAAAGCTTTTTTTGTATTTTAGATGTAAGAATAAATAAAAACAAATAATACAAAAAACTGAGAAGGTAGTTGTTCTGTATAGCATGTTTTAAGTGTTTTTAAAGAGACGTAAATAAATTTGATAGAGACTATAAGTGCAACTTATGAAGAAAAATGTATCATATTTTCAAGATTTTTTACGGAGAAAAAATATTATTTAGTCTAGAAAATTGTAGTATTGTGTGTAAAAGATGATCATAGTAATAGTGAAATGTTTCCGTAATTATTATACGTTTTAACATAAAATGAAGTAAAACTTTGATTTTGTATTCAAGTATATTGAAATTATTTGTAACATTACTTAACAACAAAAAATTTGGAAATTTTTGTGATTTTGACAATTCATGTAAACATTTTAATTTCTGTGACTGAGACGCGCAGCCCGAGCACTTCGACAACAGGTCGTGGAAGAAAACATGCTCGGATTGCCATCAATAAGAGCATTGAAAAAACAAGACGAAATAGAGACAGACATAACACGTGAAGCAACGTTTTTGTGCCAGTCGTCTGGGAGTCGATCACCTGCGGTATATCAGGCGTGTATAGGCTGTGAAGCAGCTTAGCAGCGGACATCAAAGACAGAGACACCAATTATTTTCCTTCTGTACAGATGATACAATGACCACGGGAAACCATGAAATAGCTCTTTTCAGGGGCTCTCCCAACTCCCAAGTTCACCTGCTTATATCACACATCGCGGTCGGACCTTGCTGCCAGACGCCACTTGTTTAAGCGGACCTGACACAGTGGTCCGTGCCCCATCCCGAATTGTATATAACACCATTCCCACTAATTGTCAACGAATACCCCACCCCACTGATGGCGTACGCAAGGGGGGGGGGCTAACGGGCTGAAGCCCCCCCCCCATTGCCCGTATTATTGTATTGTTATTATTTTTATTTTTAAATCTACCGACGATTTAATATAGTACATATCTAAATGTGTATTTCCTCATTTATTACAACCACGGACTAAGATACCGTATATTAGTATATTGTATATTATTACTATAATTAATATCTTTAATTGTGATGACGACCACAATCCATAGATATATAGATATCTATAATCTTTGATGATTACAACCGAACGTATACTATGTTACCAACAATCCGAACAACGTCAATCTATAAAAATAGCCAACATTCCGATTGCCGATAATTTTTCGACTTTCGTTATTATACTTATCAGTTATCTATGTAATTTTGGAAGTTCTACAATAATTTTCAAAAACGTCACCTAAGCGATTACAGTTATTAGATTGAACTAAATAAAAATGTTTAAACAACAAAATGGGCAATAAAATACATTTAGTCCAGTCTAATAAGTTTAAAATATATTTACACTATTAACAGTCATTGTAGTTTTTATTAAATCATAACCTTATATCGGAGACTAATAATTTTTAATATTAGATGTATTACCAAATTCATAATAATTATAAGAATACTTATTTATACTTATATTTTTGTAAATCTTCATTATTAATTTTTAAGGAGGTATTAGAGTTGTTCTGTACACCATATTTATGTTTCACAACATATATGATCTAATAAATCATAGGTAAAAAAAATATTTACATATCTAAAAAGGTGTTTCTAATTCAAGGATATCACTAGGTAAATCCATTTTCAAGCCCCCCCCCCCCCAATGTAAAATCTTGCGTACGATACTGCCCCACCCCCCGAATCGAGGGTATTAGGTCGTCGGGCGTACTCCGTTCCCTATATTTGTAATTTTATAGTTTCAAAATAGAAATAAACTACAATTGATTGTTCATAATTTATATTGAAGACTAAATTATTACGAGGTGACGTCGATCATCGTCCCATCGCTCAGAATCTCAAAATGTATACTACAATTTATGTCCAATATTCAATTTTGAGTAAACAAAACAAGACGAAATCATTCAACATATTGTCACAGTTGTTTTAAATGCTTAGAATATTTGATTTATTATATTTATTATTTATTTAATATTTAAATTACATAAAAAAAACCCAATCAAGTTAATCAAGAAATATACTTATACATAAAAAAAAAAAAAAAATTATAAAACAAACTTATGTGTTAGCAGTACAATATTAATAGTAGATTTTGTGAACAATTTTAAGGCGAATGTCATAATAATTAGGATTTATCATAGCAAATGTGATGTGAGTGGAAAAATCTTCTACCTATTTAATTTGTTGTGTACGAGTGAGCAGTGTAGTATTCCGAAACCTATTGAACCTTTATGGTTAATAGCATATTTCGGTATATTCCGTTTGTTTTGCATCATTGTTTTCATTAATAAAGACAACAGGGATTACATTGTCGTCTGATCGTCCTTGTAAGTTGTATTTATAATTGTATATGGCACTGATTACCTATCACATAAACTGAATATTCTAACAATAATTACTATAGAAGTAATAGTTTATGGTTTTATTTTTGTGAGTAGGTACTTTTTTATTGAATGGTGGTAAAAAATATTTAAAAAAATGTTATATCTACTTTTAAGAACGGATAGAATAAATTATTAAATAACTCCCCAGCGTATTTTCTCGTAGTCATAGATTCCTTTTCTTTTAGTTTATCCTCTGGAACGCTTGGTATGCAGTCGCTACCATTTCATTTTATTAAACGTGTTTTACTTTTTTGTGGCAAATATAAAACGAGAAAGTTTTTGGAGACCCAATGAATTGTTCACAAAGTATTTAAAAGGTGTTTAGTTTAATAATTTCTTGGACATTTTATTTAATTAGTTTGCTTTTCCAATTAATATTACAAACATTTTAACAATAATAATTTAAAAAATATATATTAAAATATTTATGATTTACATTTAAAATAAACGAATTAATTCTATAGTTACTATCTATTTCTAAGTAGAAGTATGATGAACAATTATTACACATTTTAATTAATTAAGAACATTATTATTTAGCTTATATCATCAGTTAGTTTTAACCAATACTAATGCATTTTATTATTAAATCTAATTTGTGAATTTATAATATCACGATTTATATGGGTTATTATAGGCCATCAATCAAATCCAGTAATTATCATTTCGGACGAATAGAATAATAGGATAATAATTGGTATAATTTTATTTAAGGTAACCCGTGGATATTGGTGAATATCTGATGTGCCTACCTAGACACCGTGTCAAATTAATAGGTACTAATTATTAAAAAAACGATAGTGACCTTTTTTATTAGTTTTGTTTTTACTCGAAGACAACCTACGTTCTGATGTAAAACGATGATGTGAAAAATTAGGATTTTAAATTTATTTCAACCATCTGAAATGACTAAAAATCCAAAATTCGAAGAGAAATCTTTCGTTAAAGAAAAACCAAATCTTAATCCATTAACTTCCGGGGTGGTGTGTGGGAGGCAAGTTATAATGGAAGTGGTTAATAGTAAAAGATCTACCTATAGTGCCTATATAATGGGCATAGGTATATATCATATGGCGTATTTTAAACACGTATATATGGCACGGGACGCGTCCGGTAGGTAATTTGACAGCAACAAAATAAATCGACTCGGATACATAATAAACCTACGCAGGCCACGCGCTTACATAGTATGACGGATAAATAGCATCGGTGGAGAAAATTTCTTTACGTTTTTGCTTTTCACCGGCGGCCCGTAGACAGCTCTTAAGCCTCAACGGATCGAGCACGCTCCCAATGATTATAAATTATTTCACGTCATATCATTAAGATTAATCGAAAATCCGTCCAATATGTTTCAATATACCGTTTATTTATTTTTATTGTCCGTATCGTTTTGATTTGGGCCCCGTGACATTAATACGCTCTATGGGTTTGGCTAATAACCGTGGTGACGGATGATAATAAACGATATTCAACATAAAGCTGTACACTGTTCAATATATAAAATATGTATCGTACAATGGCTTCAGGTGGACTTGCGTATAAACAACTTGCATCTATTTTAATATATATATTATATTCAGAGACACTCGACGAGATGTTTAAAGCATGAATTGTGGTATATAAGGGTTTATGACAATAGTAAAGAATGTGATCGTTTGGAGAATTATGAGCTTCGCTTTGTTACGAACAACGGGCTACGAATGCGGAGAGAGGGTATTCGATGATGAATTGAGACCCATTTAGAAACATATTAAGAATAGTTTCGGTGTTTAAAGTAGGTTAAGGAGTATTGATGATTTCTCTACGAGCTGATCTACAGAGTCCTGGGATCGACTTTAATATGATAAAACCGTTTTCTAGTGTACCATGTCTGTTGGCCGCAAATTCCAATATTGCTAATCGCTGATGTGCATCTAACAGTCGTGTACAATTTATCGTAGATACTTGTTAATTTATCGCTGATAATTGTATCATCCATTCTAATCATCATTTATTCAAAACAATTTTAAATCATAATTTAAATATAGATAATAATAATAATAATAATTTATATTAAAAAATGTATTATAGATGTTATATATGACATAATATATAGTTGGACGGTCCGTGGGTTAAAGGGTAGATTTTTAAATGGAGTTTAATAATAAAATTAGATTATTTAATGAAGAAATAATACTGGAGATAACGGTTAGAGAATGAGAAAGTAGGAGAATTACTATATGAAGGGAGGGTTGATTACTTAAAAATGACATAAACTAGGAGAGGACTGTTCTACGAGAGTATAGTTAATGTGGACAATGAAAGTGAATGTGTTGAAAATCACACGTGAACAAATTTTATATTAATATTCATTACTATTCCACATTTTCTTGTTTACACCACAATAATCAAAATTATACATAAACCACGATATATTAGCACATATTTTTATTTTTATTTTTTGTTTTCTGAAAGCGAAATCGGAAACTTAAAAAATGTTTTTTTTGATCGAAGAAAATCGAAATATAATAAAGTAAAATTGTGCCTTGTCACAAGGACAGTAAGTTATCACGTTTGACTTTAACATACTGAATCGTCATGTGATATATTTGATACGATGAATATTGACCGGACACTGCGAATAACACTTTAAGCGCATTAAATCATTGCTTTCGGGAATATGTCATGTAAACAATCAATAAATGATAAATGTGATTTTCACTGCTAAAATATTAAAACATCTGCTGCTTAATATGCTTATTAAATATAACAACAGTAATTTAATGGTGACTTATTAAATTTTGACTTATCGCGATGACTATTAATCACATTTTGATTTGCCAACAACAAACACAATACAATTACATTATCCGGAAATTAAAAATTTCATTACAAGTAGATATATGATGTAAAACATGCATTCATCTGTGTCATAAGTCCTTCCGGTGATCGAGTGTCTCTTTGTGGTTATCACAGTGTTAACACTCTATACCAACAATATTCGTTGTTTTTCTTATAAATATTTAAATACGCGCCTCGAGGTTGTTGACTTCTTACGCGGTACAGCACTTGAATTATCTCATCATTCGAACTATAACATATTGTAATATTGTTTGATATTATTTGTTTTCTTTAAACATATTTTACGGATTAGTATATTGTAATAGATTAATACATATGAAATACATAATATTTTGAATACAATTTGTACTTCGTATATCTTCGTATTATTATTTTTTATAAACATGTATGTAAAAAGATGGATTGCTATAAGTTTTGATTATAAGTTTATGATTTAAATTTTTTTTCTTTACTTTAGTTCTGTTTATATTATTGTATTACACAACCTCACTCAGATGTCCTGGAATTTTTTTCTATCCGGTTGTCAGGGCATTTCCCGCATTTTGATATACTATGCGTGCTAAAGACGCTCAATGTGATCTGTCATATTTTTAGTATGATTTTTCTTTTTCGTTTAACATAATATTTGATGTGTATGCTAGCTATGAGTTATGCGTATTTAAGTCGGTGAAAAGTACATACATGTGACTGGTAATAAAAAAAAAAATGAATTATGGTTTACCTTATTTTTATCAAGTACCTACTAATAATTTTCATATATTTTTAGTAAAAATGTTTATTTCCATAAGGTTTAATATGAATAGTAGACACTACACAATGTACAATTTGTAAATTGTCCATCTATTAACCTAACCTTTATGAAATAAATTACAAATTTTTTTCCATTGATTCCATTCAATCACGTTATTTTTTTTAAATATTTTTAAAATGTATTCGTTTATTGTTAAAAGTTAAACGATAAATTACATTACTCCATTAAAATGTTGATATCCATGATCAATATTCATTAATATGCTTTATAACAGGGTAAAACTATCATAATATGTATTGATAAATAGATATCTCATAAGGAAACATTATTTTAATTTTAGTTTAGCGTGAAAATTAAAAATCATATAATTATTTATTTATTCATTTTAAAATATTATATAAAATATTTTGAGCAACGTTTGTACATTATGCCGGAGTGATATTTAAAATTTAAATTATTTAAAATAATATATTTTTCTCAAAACTCAAAATATTTTAAATTTATTTTGTGCATAATATTTGAAAGAATTTCTATAAATTTCCATATGATAGGTAATAGTAATCATAAATATTTATTTATTTTATTCTTTATGTATGAATATTGTATTTATTGCAGGAGACATCGTAATTTTAAATTAGATTCATAAAATTGTTGCATAATTTTGCCACAACATTAAAAAATAACGGTTTTATTTAGGGGAACGCTGTCAAAATTGTAATTTGTTAAAAATAATATACTACGAAAAATGGCGGATGCCATATAAATTTATTAGGGCTGTACCAGAGGTTTTAAGTGCAAGACCATATTGTTTTTATGCTATTTGTTATTCATGCCGTTTCCAGAGAACTTCAGAAAGATAACTATATTTTTCTTTAAAACTCAATACAACAACATTAAAGTACAAATAAATAAATCTATCCTTTATAAATTGCTTTTAAGTTGTAATTGTGCGAATATTACATTCTCTTCAAATGTGATTTATTTGACAGATATTAGTCAATTTGGTTTGAAAATGACTGGGATTTATCATTATCTTTATTCATCATCTTAAAATTTTCTTGATTGTTTTAGTAATACTTGTTGTTTAGTACTCATATGTTTGTTGAATGTTATTTAGATGGGGGCTTAACTTTCTAAATGTTCGAAATTGAATTTTAATCTCTCTAATTTATCTTATAAATGTCTACATTAGTCTCTAAATATATTTATACCTCCATTTTATAACTCAGATACATTTATAAAAAAAGGTAAGTACTGATTTATAGAAAACACTTTATACAGTTGTTGCAATTTTTTACGATGTATCATTTTTTTTTCAAGCACCTTGGTAACAAAGGCCATAGGGTTAGGTTAAGTTACAATCGATTTGAAAAATGCACTTTTTTCTTCTCTATGTTTTTAACGAGAAGACTATATGCAAAAAGGTTTTTACAAAACTAATTTAATTTAAGTAGGTACTGTGCAAAATAATATGATTATTTCTTCTAAGAAGTGGCATATTACATTACTCATATTCAAAACATTTTTAAAAAAACAAAACATGATAGTATATTAAAATCCTGTAAATATAAGTAGTGTGTTTATAAATAGAATAAAACGTGATAAAATTTCTCGTTTTTCGTGATGTCAAGTATTTTAAAAGAGTTAAAATACCAGAAATCTCAAACCTGTACTTAGCCATTATTTATTCTTTATAAGATAAAATGCGCAATTCCGTAACATTCATAACTCGGCAATTATTGTTTATTTATTTATTTTTTTTTTTTTTGAGGGGAACCCCGCGGCAACATTGGCCATTGGGTGTGGGGGTGGTACGGTAGGAGTTATTTTTGTATATTTGTTTGTAGGTTTTTTTGAGTTAGTAGGGTTGTAACACGTGTTTGTGTATGTGTGGCAAGGATATGTTGCTAACCTAACCTGATTATCAGTTTAAAAATATATCAACCAGATACAGTAGGTACTTAAGTACCTACCTGATTACTGAATTTTCATCTCCATTGCATTTTTCGATTTGAGGGACATTTTACTGTTGTCTGTTGTAGTATAGTATAGATAATAATATTATTGTTATTTATTTTATTATTTTGTTGACATAAACCTTTCAATAAACCTCTAGTTTTAAAAAACGAGTTATCGTACAATTTTGGTTTTAAAAGGCAAGTAGTGTGTATACCAAAAATGAATGTTATTTTAAGGATTATTATGTTATCACGTATAGTTATATGTAATATGCATAATAACTAAATATTTATATTGACCCCAATATTTTGAAACATTAGACGGAAACTTCATATTGTGCTGTAAATATTATTTTGTATAGGTATGCTGAGGTAAGATTTATACTTAGAACCATATCGCCCTTCTTATTTACAACAAAAACGTATATTTTATATAATACAAGCACAGGTCATATTTATTTTCGATCTGTATCAAATTTCAATATTTTTTTTTAAATATTTTCTTTTTTACGTTAAAATAAATTAATATTTACGTATCAAGTAAATTAAATTAATCATTCATATGATTTTATTAAATTTAAAAACTTTGAATCCCAAGTGTAATCGTATGATATAAAAAACATATACAAAATAAACAGAAGTCTTGTGTTTTTCATAATGTCACGGTCATGGCAATTAGGTATAACCTATTTTATCTTAAAGCTTCATACCATTAATTTATGTACCTACGTAATATTTATTCAATAGGACGTTTGCTATTTTAAAAGGTTAAAGTACGAACATATAAATAAAAACATGCAATTCCAACAAAATGTATAATGTTTTAGATATTTTGATTGTGAACTTCCAACATATTTATATAATAGATTGATAAAAGAATTCGTCATTAAGAAACAATACAATTTGAAATTAATGCCAGCACCGTGGCTGAGGCTGCAAAAATTAAAATTAAAACAAAGTTAGTCACATATCAATCAACTATTTTATCAATTATCAAATTATATTTAGTCTGAAAAGTTTAATAAAATTTAAATATTTTTTTCTTTTCAAATGCCTTGTATAACTTTCGATGAATAAAAAACTGCTTCATTTATCATAAAAATGTTGATCTTTAATCATAATTTTTAGTTTAAACAAAATAATTAGTTAAAAACAAAATAAAATAATGCATAATATCTCCAGACCATCAAATTCATGGTTGCGTTTCTACCAATGTAATCCCCAAATTTAATATCTCCTAACTGATTATATAATGTCGTATTAAAAAACTATTTATCCATAGTTATGTGATCCATTGACAAACATGATATGTAAAACTATTACAATGATCCAATAGCTACAGCTGTCAACGGTTTGTTAAATAATAATAAATTTGATACGAAAATTAGTAATTTGCTGCTTTTATACTAGGTAGATACTATATTTAAAGATGATTTATGTACATACCTTTCAAAAACTTTTAAAACTGTCAAATATAATAATAATATGCTAATAATATATTGTAATCCTACGCATTAAGCATAAAGGAGTAATGTTTGTTTTCAATTATCTACTCATATCATAATATTAAGTAATTACATACAGTCTACGAAGTAGATACTCAACTATAACTTTTAATTTTCTCATTAATGTTATACTCAGGATTAAAAGTTAAAATTTAAAAGTAATAACAATATTAATTTATTCAACTCAACTTCATCATCAATTTTTACTGTATAGACTATAGTTCTTGTTACTTAAGTTATATTATTTATCATTAAAACGATGGGTTCATAAATATTTTTATCTAATAAAAAGATAAAGTTTTGAGTTTTAGATTTTTAATAGGCAAAAGGTGAAGTAAAGAGACAAAAAAAAAGTAAAAAAAAAAAATTGTAAAATGTTGCATTAAAAAGGATCAAAATGTTGGTACATTATTTATTTATTGACTTCTAAAACATTGTAGTTTTTCTTCATTGTTTAAATTTTTACTACAAATAAAAACAAAAATCTATCACCTAGTTTAACTTAATTCACAACTCTGCACATTTACTAGAAAATAATTTACATTTTATGGTGGGTGTTTTTTTTTTTTGATCGGTTGGAGGAGGTGCCTTTTAAATCTATGGGGTTTTTATTGAAAAGGACACGATAGCTATTTTATTTATAACTGTAGATGTATAAAACAAAACTGTTACTGCAAAAATGCAGTTAATTAAATTTTTGTCATTCATTTTATTGTTCAGTTTTCAGTTTTCAGTTTTTTTTTTTTATTTAATATAAAAGTAATTTCATGAAGTTGAATTATATTCAAGGGCGCCGCGAGGGTGGTGCAAGGGGGTGCAATTGCACCTCCCTGGCTTAAAATTTTTTTTTTATGGTATTGAAAAGATTTTTTTTGCATAATTATCTATTAAAAACTTTGTATCTGACGAAAAAACAAAAATAACTTTGTATCGGCATATAATTTGAAAAAAAATTTCTACGTATTTAACTAAAATAATTTAAACATTATTTAGAAATCAAAGTATACTATGCACGATGCACCCCCCCCCCCCTGACAAAATTCCTGGCGGTGCATATGATTATATATAATCATATCCACGTGGGCAGAGGGAAATAATTATTTGTTATTAAAGCATAAAATATGTCACGTTTTATTTTAAGAACTTGAAATATTATACTATATTATTTTATTTTTAAGGATTGAAGTACAGTATCAAATAACTTGACTTATGTTTTTGTCAACGCAAATGTAATAATTATGTCTAAATTTAAATGTTATTGTAAAAATTCCCAACTCAATATTTTTGCACTTGATAGAAATAATATAGGCAGTAGGTATACTACTTGTCATATAATTTTAGCCTCAGAAGTTGTGATTTAAAGTACCTACTGTTTTAATTAGATATACACGCTTAATAAATAATCATTAGATGATACCTATAGGAAGAGTTTTATATTAGATGATGACAGCAATAAATAACAACAATATAGTTTGATATAATTTAATACAATTTTACTGGCAATCCACTTTAATAATATAAACTTAGAGTTTTAAAAATTTCATTTTTAACTTGTATATACAATCACACAAGTTATTTTTTCGGTTACCTATTATGTTATATTATTATGTTGTGTAACAATAAAGCAATGCAAATAATTAATACCTATGATAACATAATTGTGAATGATCTAATACCGGTCACCTGCTATTATTTTTCAACACTAAAACCGCATACCAACTTATTGAGTTCCAATAAAATATCAAACTTTATTCTGTTCTTATTATCCGACTCTATAGGTCTGCGTGCAGTAGTGTGCAGACCGCCATCATCGTCAAGTGTCGAGTCGGGTGGATGGCGCGTGACGATGCGGGGTTGTGGTGATAGTGACGGGGTAGGAACGGTTAGACATGTACACTCACTCACTGCATATTATTATATAAACGCCGATATAGGCTACTGAGCCATTGCACTCGAAGGGCCGACGACCGTTGACAGTTTAATAAGCCTTTAACGCAAAGGCCTAGTGGAAAGCGTACTTGGCGATAAGGTGACGGGAACGAGAGAGAACAGTCTCTAATAGAATTATTTCACGTTATGAAATGGCGGTTGACTGGAGGGGACACAACACACGAATTCTAGAAAATATACGTCATTATTGCGTTGAGCACCCCGAAGATTTATCACACCGCCGTTGCGGCAGACCGTTTATCAAAAAAAATAAATAAATAAATAAAAGAAAGAAAGAAGGAAAAAAGGAAAAATGGAAATAAATAAAAATAAATAAATATATAGTCCCTTACGGACGAGAATTATTTTGTGGTCTCAGTGTACATGTGCATTTGTGTATTATACTATTATAGGCAGTGTGTGTGTATTAGTTACACGATAAATAGATACTATCGCGACAGTAATGTCGAGTACAGTAATAATAATTGACCAAAAATAATGTATATTGTTTAATACATACTGCAGCAGATTCACTGGAGAATACTGGCGAAAATTTAAGCTGCTAGCAACATTACGATAGGAATCCGAAAATCGATGATTAATCTTGATACTTTTGGTACTAAAAAATAAGTAGTTACCTATAGACGAGTATTTTTACTTTATTTTAATTTATGTTGTTATACAGCATTATAACTATACAATATAATTATTGGCTACCTACGTCATACCTAATTATCGAGTTGTGGGTATTATGATATAAATTCGATCAAAGTTTCCAAAAAAGGCTAAAAATAACACAGAAAACTAATACAAAATCTTTTAAGCATAACACTTTAGGAAACTCTTAAAATGATTACTTAAAACAACCCAAACTACGTAAAAATTATCAAAAAAAAATTCATACTTTATTTTGGATTAAAAATGCTCTTAGTGACTGTGTTGTTACCGATTTACTTTTTCAATTAAAATATATATTTTTTTTTACTTAAAAAAAATTAAAATATTATTTATGTATTTAAAAAGGTGATTCGTTTTGATTGTACGGAGTACTTTTAAAATACACAAATCAATAAAAATGACACTAAATGTCACGAAAAATTCAAAGTGAAAGTTTCAAATTTAAATAATTTGATTCATGATTTGAATTTACACCAAGAAATTATTTAAAACTAGGAAACTCTGTCCTTGTTAGCTAAAATTATCGGATGTATATTCTTAAATTCTTTTAAAAAATTCAACGCTCATAACTATCATTTTTTTTTAAAATTATTATGATTTTTTTAATTATAAGACATCAAAAACTTTTTTTATATTAGAGAGAAATTATTTTTATGAAAATTCGTGAACTTAATACATAGCTTATTAGTTTCATCAAAATCGAATTTATTCATAACTTAAAAAGTTAAGTAAACTTAATTACTACTTTGACCGTTGAAGTATTACCAATGTGTATTGGCTAATGTCAAATAAGTTTAATATGTCATGACAGTGTTTAGCAATTTATTTGATGTATAGGTTTGTACTTATAAGGCTATAGTTTATAGAGTTGTTTGAAAATGTTTAAATAACCGTGTAAACTATACGTCGAAGTTAATTCGTTAAATAATATGATGGACGTTGTGGGTCTATTATTTTTAAAGCTATACTGGTTAACTGGATATTGCTAGGTGGTCGAGAACTTGAAAATAATACAGTACTATGTGCCATACGTATAAATTGCCGTAAATATCAAACATTACAATGGCGACGGCGCTACAGTGTTCGAACTATATCCAATACTGAAGATGACAACGTTGTTGCCAAAATACGTATCCATTTAATCTGCGCGTTCTATATTTTTCGGATTTCAGGTTTTTTGAATTTCAGATTGAACCCTATAGAGAAAGCTGGGCTATTCGCCAACGCCCACTTCTAAGCCTATATAATATATATATATATACGCTCCGAGGGTATATACAAAACTGTTTCTGAGACAATACAACATTGTAGTCCGTACGGCTGGACGATCAGTGTGCAGTGAATCCCATCCGATCGTGATTCAATTTCGACCCTCCTGGTGTGAAGGCAGTTTATCGGTGTCATGGAACACTATGGACGCTGAAGATGTGTGTTTTTTCACACAAATGAGATGTAGATGAGATAAAATAAAAAAAAAATTTATCGAGTTCGTAAAAAAAAAATAAAATGCAACCAACCATAATACTAGATATTCAATATTTTGTAAAAGTTGGTATTGTATAACTGTATAAGTACATATTTTGAACGTATTGTTGATAATGATTCGTTCTAACCATACTAAAATTCCCAAATGTTATTCCATAACTTTTTCGGCTTTTTCAAGTTTTCAAACTTACTGATTATCTTGTATACGAAAACAAAACGAATCAATCTCTTCATAAAGTATAGTTCTGGGACGTTAAAAACGTGAGAACTTCAAAACTTATTGTTTTTGAAATCTAGTCAAAGTTGTGATGTAAAGTTCGTTACGTCATGAACATTAGTTATCAGCTGTTGATATCGATTGAAAATTATTATATTTTGCTAAAACATTTATTTTATGTCTGATAATAATAAATTATATTTTTGAAGAATGATAAGATCGTTATAATTTCCATTGTTAATATTCATTTTGGTATGTGTTTGAACTTAATGTATTAATTTAGTATTACATAGTATTCAGTAAAATACTTGTATTTATGTATATTCGTATTGAAAATCGTACTTTTATAGTTTATTTATATCGTTGTCAGAAGTAAATTTTATTGTTTAAAGTACTTGCAGGTACTTAAATAACTTTTTGAACTTAATTCCAAATTACCTTCATTTCTTATAATAAGTGTTATTTAGTTGGTTACCGCGTCTAAATTTTTTATTAGGATGTAAATAATGAATGCTTATCAAAACTACGGATGACGTTTGTTCATCTACAATGTTTATAATTCATATAAATGAATGGATTATATATAAATAATATTATACATTGATAACGAAACAAAAACTATTTATGTTAAAGAACAAGGTTAAAATTTGAACCCATTTTATAAAATTCAATTTATCAAATTAACTCAATGTACATATTTTCTTTGGACTTATAATGACGGTGGTATAAATTGTTATTCATACGATGCATACAATGATTTTCTGGCTTGTATTGTTGAATTATGTTGTACAATCGCCAGTACCCATTTCAAATCCGATTATAAATCGATATTTTATTAATTAAGAAAATAAATGGGATAATCGATCTGGAGAGTCTATTTTGTTTTATTTGAATGTACACCACTTTCGGGCGACATGCCAGACGACGCGGCACCACTAGAGTAACTTTGGTAAATATAAAATACAATTATTTAATCGAATTTTGTACGAATCCCCAAATGTGTTAACAATTTTTTTTCTTTTACTATAACTGAAAATGACAAATTATCCATTATAAAATATTTAACCAAACCAAATATGACTAAATTAATTGGTAGGTTTAAGACACATTTTATTGTTTTGACTTGGCTTTAAATTTATATTCGAACATCAATGATTTTATACAAATAATAGTTACGTAAATTGTAAATTATTCCACTGACAAAACAAATATTATATTCATCTTTTACGAGAAATTATGCATTTTAATAAAGATTTTCAACAAAATATTTCATCCACAAAATACCGAGGTACTTGATTTAAGCTTTATATAATATATTTATCATTATGTAAAATAGAATATTTTTCCCGTCAAAAAATACATATTATCAGAGAACTCCCTTTTTCAGCAACGACGTTTGTGTAAATTGTAAGACTCATATTATTATTTATTACTCTGTCCCATCAACTGTCACTTGTAAGTAGTCACCGGCTGAGTGCAACTCATTATTTTTGCTCATGTGCAAATAGGTCTATATAGCTTATATAGACAATATAGTATAATATATTATTGTATAACAGCTATTGTTGGATTGTGACCCTGAACCTTGTATATGGGCACAGCGAGAAACTAATGTCAACGGAAATCGCGCTCGCTGCAGCGAAAATAGTTTGAATGGCAAACCGTTTTCTGAAAGAGCTAATTATTCACTCTTGAAATAGGTACCTATAACTTGTGTTCAACCATAATGTCAGAAATCAATGGCGGTGTTATTGTGCACATGTATTTCACATATATTCTCGTATTTGCACCTACCATCATTCATCAAAACCCGCAGTGTTCAAGTCACATGATATTATATGCTTGCTATAAATGCTCTAGTACGAATAATGTGCGATTTTTTTTTATTTTTCGTGCTTGGGCGTAATGCGATGGTTAGCGTTTACCCACATGCTGTCGGGCCGTTCGAATGCTCTGTAGCAAACAGTAACGTTGTTCAATAAACTTAATAACTCCATCACTAACAATGGTACAAAACACAATATACCACAGTTTAATGACTTCAGCCCAATAGGTAGGCCGATTTCTCTTCATATATTTCGACAATAATATATTTATTCAATATTTGGATTAGATTTTTTGTTGCCAATAATATATGTTTTCTACTAGGGTGGTTCGGTGTTTCGTGAAACGTATCGTACTGCAGACTGTTGGCAATATTGGTGATTGGGCTAGTTGAATAGTCGAAGTGTTGTTCCTTAAAACTTTCCGTTATTGATTGCTGAAAATCAAAAATAGTCATCGCTTTCATAACTTATATTTCGGTCGTAAGATTAAGTTGTTTGAACTTTGTCCAAAGACTGTGTCGCTTCAGTTAAATTTTCCTTCATTTAGTTTTTCTTCTACGAGATTCTATTGCAGTTAATACATGTGGTGTTTGATGGAAGTTGACGCACAAAACTTTACCACCATCAGGGCATATGATTCCGTTATTTCTTAATAAATCTCAAAACAATATATGTGCAGGGAGTGGGTTATGAGAAGCCTCCCTCATCTATCATCGGTGTTTGTCATTCTTTTGTTCAAATAACTTGTGCGGTGTTAAGTTTAACGCTTAAGATAGACTTTTCTTATAATGAATTTGACCACTTAAACATAATATGTTATGTAATGCATTGTGTGTAATAATCGTACACGATTGCCATCAACAAAATTTTGTGGCAATTTTGGTAAGTGCAACAAAAAATAAGTCTTATAATCCTTTTCGATCAAACTTTTACCATTATTACTTGTTGAAAATAAAGTCACACAATTTCTTCAATAGTTGACAGGTGTGACAACTAACAAGGTAATGTATTATTTTGTTTCACATATCGTTGTAAAATTCAACACAGTGTCAATCACATCATAACACTGTAACTTGTTTGTTCTATAGTGTATGTGACACTCTATGCATATTTTCGTTATTCAAACCTCCATCAATCCCGTGTTCTATGACAGATTCTGATTGGTAAGAGGCAGTTGTGAAACGTTAATATTTCGAGACCGAAAATATCATGAAAATAATCTAATTTTATGATTACGATATGAATTTAAGCGTAGTAACAGTGCAAAATAAATGTAGGTATGTACATAGGTTGAACCAGAAAATATTGATTTTATAGAGATTTATTAATATAATTATAATTGTTTTTCTACATTACAGAAAAACAAAATTACAAATTATTTACGTTTTTCCACACTAATCATTTTTAAATAATTATTCGATAATTGTGCATATTTAGTCCAATCATTATTCCATTCCTTATCATAAGTGAAATTATCCGTTATATATAGAGGTGTTACCGGTGTATCTTAATAAATGTTGATATGGTTTATATCAAACACAAACTCATCAGTTTACTAATTATTATATTAAAATAATGATAACTACGTTGCATAGTTATAACTTGTGTATATGATTTTAGCTAGAAACTATATAGAACCTAAAAGGCTAAAAGTGGTACATAAGTTTTATTATCTTTCATCTTCAGTTGCGTTTTTGATGTATCGGTATCACCATTTTTATTTGACCCATTTTAAAAAGTTATGTTTTTATCTATACTTTATTGATGAATCGATGTATAAAAATTTTCAAACAGATGAAAAAACATAATATACGCATAATATAATTTATGCGTTATTTTAGAACACAAACTTAAAATGTATATTTATCACTCGGAAATCGAAAGTAAAAACATTTTTAGTAAGATGCATAACACCAAAAGTATTCATGATATTTGTCAGAGTGTAAAATTGAACGAAATTTCGTCGTAGCAAAGTGAAAAGCGTTAGGAAAATAAAAATTTGTTTCGTATCATAATATATTATTACATAAACGTGTGCAAGAAATCGATAATTCTTACTGGTAAGCGTTTTGAATGTGTACAATACATAATAATATTACATTATTATATATTTTATCCAGTGTGTACTCCGTTATGTAAACTTTGATATTTTATAACGTGCATCGCTACACAATAGTTCACTACACGGTTTATAGGTACAAGCAAAAAACATAATGTCACGTGGTTTTCTGGTATTACCGTTGCAGCATTAGGGCACGTGATGTATGCATACATACATACGAAAATAACAAAATAATATGTGATATTAAGAAAAATATTTTATAATTTTATTTGGTTCAGTAGTTTAATGACTAAATAGTATTATATTATGTAGGTATAAGTACGAGTCAGAAATTAAAATGCCGTAAGAACAAGTTTTATAAGTACCGATGTTCATCGATTTTGTACAAAATACATTATGTTTTTAAGTTATTTCAAAATTACGTAGCTTATATATTATTATTTATTAAGTTTTGCCTCTAATTTCATACTTTTCGTTCACCTTGCCTATCCCTTAGTCCACTTTTAGTACATATTTAATAAACATTTACTTCAATATAATTTGCATTTATGTATTTTTTTTTAAATACTTCTATGCTACACTATTTATTTGTGTTATTTCCATAAAATGTTACAAGTTTATTTCAATACACACATATATATATATATTAATGTTATTTCAAATACTAATATTATGTGATTTATAATAGTAATAAACAAAAAAATAATACATTAGAAGTGGTTTTATTTTTAAATCGCTTAAAATAAATAGTTTATTTCAATTACTGATTAATGGCTAAAAACGTTTTTATTTTATTTATAATTTGTGTGTTTACTTTTGAAATTTAAACAATTATTACAAAAATGAAATGAATACACTTAATATTTTTATTTGATGCTAACAAACTTTACGATTTATCGGATTTACGAATTTGACTAAATATTATAAACGAACGCTTTGTGATTTTTCAGGATTTTAGGGTTCGTCCGCAATATAGCGCATAGTTTCTTGAAAATATCATTACGGGCTATTTCACCCACAGCTGTTGATCACAGAGAGTTAAAATTGAATTAAAATCGTTTAGGTTTTGTGACAATATAGTTTATTAAAATTATAGTAACCCTTTTATTTAACTTTTCTGCCGCTGAAGTGCAAGGAATTGAAAAGTCTACTTAACAATGTAAATATTTATATATATATTTATCAATTATTATAAAATAGAATTTCAAATTGTTAAAGCTTAAAATTAGACTCTACGATATCGCTAACAAGATTTACAATTATAATTATTTTAATATAATATCAAAAACTAACTTATTATATGTAAATTTAATATTTCAAGTTATAATTTTGATTAATTATATATTTTTCAAAAGTTTTAACTGTTCATAATTTATAATTGTAATAATTTTTTTTTGTTTTAAGATTAAGTAACAACTTTAAATGAAAGTGTAAACTAATAACTACTATTGGAAAATTAAATATTTCATAAGCCATAAACAATTTAAAATACTTAGTTAAGTTTAAAAAATATTAAAACCAAAAAGCTTAGCTAAATTTTTTACTAAATTAATCAAAAACTTTAATTGTCGTAAACTCGTAACATCTGAAATACGATAAAGACTAAACAAATTATTAATTTAACTAATTGTGTCAAAGGAAAATAGTCAAAATTCATTATATTTTTACGTCTTTTAAAACTTTTTTTATCTTATCAATTTTATTGATGTTCATAAAATATAGAATGGATTAAAGTACCGAATAGTATAAAATTTATCGAATGAAAAAATGTGTTATTATTATTGTTATAGTTTATTGAGTGTAAGCGTGATTTTGTCAGTTAAGAAAACAACATAATATCTTTAGAAGGATTGATTTAGTTTTGCGTATGGTTTTTTGTATTCAATACAATCGAGTCCACGTGTTCAGTGTCCATGGATGCGAACATACTATGTCTATTTATTTGAATAACCAGTAAATACAGTTGGCAAATAATACAAAAACGTTTGGCGATAAAAAATATATTTAGAGTTAAAAAAAGTCAACATTCTTTTCCAGTGAACGCCCAAAATGTTAGAATTCTGAATAGTGTGGAGCGCTACTGGAATAAAACGGACCATTTTATCACTTTATTTTCCTATTCAATAAGTTTACGATTGAAATTCTATTCCAATACCTAACTAATGTATACACAACCGATTGATGACTGTTTTTCGTTTTAAACAATTAGTGTTTATTAACACCGGAGAACGCATTAAGTTACTAATACAATTGTATTTATTATGACGTGTCAAATGCATTAATTAGTTTTACCGTAAATCGTAATATATATTACCAACATGTGATGGTATTTAATATTGACAGTTAGTATTTGTCATATTTCGGTTGCACTGAATAACAGCTCTGTGTGCTTTCACACTCACGTGGTTCTGACTTATAAATACTGTTAAATTTTAGCTTCCATATTATGTGAATTCGGGTTCTATATTGTGTTTTCCGCAAAGTCCTGTGTCAACCAGTATGTGCATATTATATAGAATCTGTTTAAAAACATTCTATGCACGTTTCAATTATTCTGGTTACAATTGTATTCATTAGCGGAGTACCAACGGTATTGTCGGTATTTATGATATGTGTTTGAATCCCAAACAAAAATATTATATTTATATTAACACACAACAAACGGCATATATGATTAAATATGACTAGTTAGGTATATATATTATGTATCTACTATCACCATATAAGTTATATAATGCATATATTGAACTTTTTAGCTGACACGCGAAGAGCATCATTAAGTTCTTGCCCATCAATGAATATATATATATATATATATATATATATATATATATATATATATATAAAAAAAGCAATAATTCCTATATGCAGTTTTAATTTAATAGTGTTATAAAATACCTAATAATATTATTATTTTTAATTTAAAGTTATAATCATAACTAGTAATGTATTGCTTTCGTGCCATTCTCATTCTTCTTAAATAAGATTGCTATCGTTTTAAAACTAATAATATATTATTACAACAAACTTGTATGCATGAATCATCTTATTACTTTTAGCTTACATTTTGTCAGAAATGTAAAATGTTGTTAAACATTAAACAAAATGTGATCAATTTGTGAATACATTTTAAGTTTAAGTCATATGGGGAAAAATATTGGGTTTACATTGACAAGTTCTTGAACTCAAAAGTTTTATAAATGTATTTTTTTTATAAAACGTTAAATACAATTTGTACGAGTTTTTATTAAATTCATAAACTTGTGAATGTTTAAGTTAACCCTCGTTTTTAACAGAATCTTGACCCTTGTACAAACTCTATTTAAAAAATATTTTTTCAATCACAATATATGTATTAATCACTATTAAAATTTAACAGTACAAACCAGTCTAATCACAGACTATTTAGTTTTACCTAACTTTTTATCATTTATCATCATTATACTTAGATTTAATGTACTGACAGCCAAAGCGAGAGTGGTAGAGAAGTTATAGTTCGTAAGTATATCTTTTTCTTCCATTGTATTTAAGTGTTCTTTGAGTAATTGAAAGTATATAGAACTATATGGACCTGCCTATTGACGGTAATTGTATAAATTAAAAATATATTTAAATAATTCATGTCTATAATTATTGTGTAAATGTGAGAAATTTGTCATTAATTTATTTTTACATTTGTCTGACTGCTATAAAACTATCAATTCATTTGTTGAACTGCTTTTAAATAAATAAAATAAATTATGCTAAAGGAATAGATGTCGTTTATAACCGTGAATTTCAGACTCACATAGCTATTTATCTCGCCTCATTTGACTTCTAACGATATCATTTTGATATTAGTTAATTAGATCCATGGAGTTCGTTAATGTATAACGGTTTCACATTAATAAAATAAATAATTGGTTAGTTAAAGTAAGACAAATTTGTTTCAAAAAAAGTTAAACTTTTTTTTTACTTTTTAAATAAATACCTAGGAATATAAAGTAGGTACAAGGATATAATAATAATAATAATATTCTTTTTAAATCATATTTTTTATTTTGTCGAGTGCTACTGCTGGATAGCTACTTCTCTCACGATTTTCATAGTCAACTGTACATTTCCGCTCATATGCTTATTGTAACATTTGTAAATTGTAACTAGTATTACTACATATTGTATAGAGTATAGAGGGTGTCCCACAGAGATCTGACATTCTGGCAAATGAAATAACTTTTATTCTAATCAATATTTTTTAAAAATTTCTATTAAATATAATTTATAGACACTTGTGCTAAATTTATAGAATACATTTTTTATTTTTTAATACTGAAAATAAAATCAGATTTACAAAATTGACTATATTGAATATTTCAAAAAAAAAATTTTTATCAATTTTTAAGTTTTTTATTTTCACTATTAAAAAATAAAAATGTATTCTAAAAATGTAACGCAAGTGTCTAGGAATCATATTCAAAAGAAATTTTTAAAAAATATTGAACAGAACAAAAGTTATTTCATTTGTCAAATCTCCATGGGACACCCTGTACCTATATTCCAATAAATGTTAAATATTTTTTATTTACAATAATATGTTATATATTTATATTGCATTTCATAAAATATATAGTTTTTTTGTTTTTATTGTGATCGGATTTTGTTTAAAAATGGTTCTGATATCAAAACATAAAACGTAATAACCTGAAATAATAATAATAAAAAATAAAAAATACACACCCATTATACCTCTACAGGTGAATTGGATTGCCGTAGTAAAAAAAAAATCATCGCTGAATTGGCGTTTTTTGAAAATTTGAGACAATCTCGTTATTTCGAGGCATACAAGATTCTTATGTTTCACACATGCGGATCGATTTCACCTGACAATTAAATTATTGGAGGGATGTTATAATACCTTGTGGTGCCAATTAACTCATTTACTATACCACAACCCATTCGTTTTAATAGTGGATTCGGTTGATAACTATTCGTATTCCCCTCCCCCTACCCATAGTTTGGAACATACTGGGCACGGGTGGGTCGTAGTAGAAATTAAATCACGATAAACCATATTAATCGCCTTGACATCCACTGTCAAAGATTTTTCTATCTCATATACAACCGCACTGTATATACATAGTATATCAGTAAACGTGTATCTAGGTGCGTACACTGAATGATTGCATTGTTTTTGATGGAACTATTTATGGTCAACAAACTTTAGCTCCTCGATCTGATATACGTTCGAGACCGAAATCGTTGCTTTTTCGGGACGACGCACGTTTTCAGCGGTATCGAATGTGCCAAACGGAGATGCGCGCGCGATTTATGATTTGCCAAATCGTTTTTCATACGCGTCTTGAAACCAATAAAAACTTTTCAACGCGACCATCCGCTTGCCGAGCTGTTTTATTTACCAACTTATTCCAAACAAATCATCGAATCCCGATATAATATGTGGCCACGTGCATGTCGAAACTTCAATATACTATTATTATTATTATTAATATAGTATACACTCACCACTCTCACGATCGCGTAAACGGTCGTCATGAATCGTTTTAATTGTGTTGGTCATTGTTTTGCGACGGCTCTTGTATAGCGCCTAATTAAAAAGAATATCGTACATTTATTTTTATGAATTCGATCTAAATTACATTCCGAGTGAGAAAATTGCCAGTTGAAATGTGTGTTTTATTAAACTTTTTTTTACATTTTACATACCCCAAACCGGGTTACACACACACACACACACACACACACACACACACACACATATACATATAATACGTTATTACGCACATTTATACTTATATGGACATTTTTTTCCCGTTGAGCATCCTATTTCGTCCATTAACTCAATACGACGACGGATGTTATTGACAATTACGAAAATAGTTTATATTTCTGTTTAATGTTCGTTTATTTTTCACAGTTTCGTAGAGTTATAAAGTGAAACCAAACCACTTCTTCCCGACCGCAAGTTGACCAGTATAGACGCCTAACCACTATTCTATATAAGAAATAATATTGTTCATAACAATTTCGTATTGGCGTTTACCAAACACACTCAAAAACTACTTGGGTAACTGCAGCATGCTTTTTTTGCTGGCTCACACCGTGTGGAATCCAAAGGCAATCCCACAATATTCACCATAATAATCGATAAATACAATTTTAAGATTTGGCGGTTATATTTTCCTACTCAATAATGATGAATAGCGATTTAAACTCACCATTTACCCAATTCTTCTTCCCACCCCTGTGATGTTTGTAGGTTAATCGATTTGGAATTATGTATTTCTTTTCTAAAGAATAATATCATAGATTAATATATTATAATACGAAAACGCTGACCATCAAATAACATAACCGAACAAAATTGATGAGCCATTTTCAAACAAGTATTTTATTATTTACTCATGTTGAAAGTAATAATATAATATACAATGTAGATTGCATTGTTATTTAATACAATATCTATAACACTATAACGCTTTGAAATACATCGAGTGGTTCACTAGCCTATAAAATTAACATAACGTCAATATATAGTATTAGGGAAATATAGTATTATTATTATAATGTATATTATAGCTATAAAATATATCTATATATAAGTAGTGTTATATATAATACAATATTTTCAAAAAAAACATTGTTTTTTAAAATTATTTTTGTTCATGACTAATGAATAATAATCATGTTATTTATTAGAAAAATATTATGATTATTTTGTAGTTGAATAAATTTCGAGCTTTAGTCTAATAAGAATCTAATTTTATTGTTTTTAATTAATATTTAATTACTCGAAAAGAAAAATAGTTTGCGAGAATTTGGTGACAATAAAAATTATAAAAGAAAGAGTTGACCTAAATGTTATATCCACTGAACTGTATTTATCTTCAGGCTGACAATTGGGAAATTCATTTGTCAAAAATTAATACTTTATTCATTCAACCTTTTAAATTAATGTTTATTATTTATTTCATACTAATTATTGAATTTATAATTTATACGAATGTTCGAGACATCGAATTATTACTTTTGAGTTGGAACCTTAAAAAATAATGTTTGTGTTAAAAAATTCCTTTAATAACAAGTGTTTTTATGAAGTAAAGTAAAAATTCGTCAGATAACTGTTGAAATAATACATCATAATAATTATCTAATATAAGTATGGTATGTTGAAAATATTTAAATTAATTTAACTTAAAAATTGCATATTTATACTTAATATCAATATGATTTCTCACAAATTTGTAAACGAATGTTATTTTCATAATTAATTTTTGAAAATTTTCAATTTATACATTTATTTATATCATAAATAAAATAGTAATAATAAACAATATTTCTCGGTCTCATCTCATTGGCAGACAGAAAAGTTAACGCTAACGTAGAGTTTTTGAAAAACTGGCGGATGGTTGTATTGAACTATTGATGCATTCTTACTTCTTTCCTCGATCAATTTAGTTCAACAAAAGTTCCTTGTCGCACATGATGTGGTTGGCCAATGAGAGCACCAAATATTAAAACTCACAAAATTAAAATTAGGTGTTATGCTATTTATGTTATGTATACTATCATTATACTTGAATTATTATTGCAATTATTATCTTATATAAACTTTTGGGTGTAATTTGTATTAATTTCTCTTTTTTATCATATTTTTTTTAATTTGTACAATCTGTATAAAATATTTTTACAATAAGCAAAAGTCTTGGTTGATTGAAGAAACTATTCAATAATAGTACTTTATGGAGATTAATTAATTAAATTGTAAATTATATTGTTTTAAATTATTGTATAGGGCTCAGCCCTTTAATAAAGGTGAACAGATAAATAAATATTATTTATAAAGTAAATTAAACAATAATGGCGTTTAATAGCTTTTAAAGCAAATAAGTATAATATACCTAAGTAATAGATTTTCGGGTAGGTAATCATAACACAAATTATTATAATTCACCTAACATCAATACAATTTAAATATTCTATTGTAGTTTTCCATGAGAATCGCGAAAATGTTTAACTTTTATACACAGACATTTTAACTTTAGGTAACAATATTACAATGCCATAGTAACTAGTAACCGTAAAATATCTAAAGAAAAAAAAAATTATAAAATATTACAAATTGATATAGATTTAATTAATGTGCATCGTGAGCGCGTTTAAAAAAATAAGTAAAATTTCACAGCGTAATGAAATATCGCTTATTATGAATTTAATGTGTTCAAACATTACAGGAGCATAAATAATATTCTTTTGGCCGGTCGTTAACCGCTCCTGAAAATGTCCATTAAAAAAAGATTTCAGAAACGCCTCCCGGAAAAGAGCTTCATTTTTCCAACTATATCTCCTTCGGTTTTTACAGTTACTGTGGTTTTATTGTTAATACTTTTCGCGTTGGCCATGGCTCGTGCGACTAGTGCTGATTGCTGGTATGTGGTGTCCTTAAGCGCAAGCGCATCCCGAGTATACACTTATAAATTTCGATAAGTTTAATCATATTTGGGTCAACGCGGACGACCGCGTTCTCCACGTCTATATAGCTACTAGCTAGACATGTTAGTTTAGAAATCCGATCTGAAACTACAACGGAATCACTGATATACGAAACTATCGGGTTTGATTAAATCAGACTAAAAACATTTATCAACATAAAACCTATTGTAAATAACTTTTGACAGGTAAAATTATACACAATAGTGAAAATGTCAACCAACTGTCTTACCTTAGTTAATTGTATCTATAGAATATGGTACAATGACTATGGCCATCAATCATTGTACAAGACTATACAAATTATAATATTGTATAGTTTTATCTTATATAATTGTGCATAATCGTTTACTGAAACAATCACAAGATTAAATTGTTCGAGACGAGTGTAATAGTATATAGTGATCACTACAACATAGACTGTATATTATAGTTATGAACTAGAAAATGGTTGGTCCAAACCGGTGTAAATAATCGGAGTCAACGATATGGTGTAAACTTTTAGGGGTTTTTCACACTGGTTTATGCACTATATAATACTATTGTTAATACTATTTTAATCTGCAATTCTATTATTCAAATCTCGTACTTCATGATAATACATGCATTTAATAATATTCTAAATAATTACATACTATTGACACTTGACATTGTCATATTTTCTGACATTTATAATATTAATGAATTAAATTATCTGAATTATATATTAAATATTTATTGATAAATTATTTTAAAACTATACTGTTGGCATATAAACTATTTTGTTCACATCACAAGCGGTCCAATTTTATTTTCAGTAATTTACATTATTGTAATATTATTATAATATATATATATCATTGTTAGTATACTTCATTAGTTACTTTATTAATTGCTACTTAATACTTGAGTCGTATAAATGAAATAAGACAACTTTATACATTAAAATTAGTAAAATTGTTAATTAAGTTATAGTTAAGCTTTTTATATTTCATGTTTTAGTCCCCAGGTATATTATATATCTATAAATATGTTTTAAGCATATATAATAGTAAGTTTAATAAACCAGCTGTGGACACTTTTACTATTTTTTTTTTTTTTTAACGAAGATGCCTCAAAAATCATAGTTTGAAAATAAATTGACTCAGTATTATATGCGATACATGTTTTTTGCCTCATCTGGTGTTCATAAAAATGTATTATTTACTTAAATAAAATATACATAATATATACAGGGTGATTCTTTTGTAAAAGAACACTTATATGGTGTTTGTGTGTAAACACCACCAAACATATGTACATCTATAACACACAAACACCACCCAAAACCACCCAACTTTGGGAAGCTATATCTTGTAAACGGATTAACGAAAAATGAAAATTTAAACGTGAAAATTGATTGAAAAAATAGCTTTTATAGTTTATGAAATTTTAAGTAAGGTTGTCATTTTAAAATCAAAAGTTGATAATGGTTAACCTGATAAATATAAGTGTGAAAATATTTAAAAAATATATAGTTTCTAGAACAAGATGGTTCTAAAATTTTGAAGAAAAAAAAAATTTGAAAAATTCAATAGTTTTTGAAATAATGAGTGTTGTTTGATAAAAGAATCACCCTGTATATATAAATTGTATTATAATTTATAATTATTAATTTTTGAAGTATAATATTATGTCATGCTCTATATTTCTGTAGTGTTTGATAAAAATAATATTTTCTTATTTACTAAGAATAATTATTGACTATCACTTACCCTCATATCATCTCACCACATGACGTATTGGAACAAAACATGCGCTTCACTAGGCATAATTTTATTTGTAGTTGTTTTATTTTTTGAATCGATTGTTCTTTGATGCTGATTACGAATATGTGAAACAATTTGCGGATACAATACATTAGTTTAAAAGTTTCAACAGTATAAGCTAGGCGTTTTTTGTGTTATGCCTACCGCATGTAGGCACTATAAGACATCGGGATGGTGTGTAATAAAAGTGTGTATCCCTCGATTTTCTACGAAAAACCACTTTCAGTAATATCACAATCGTGATCGGAAGTAGTTGTGCAACCCAGCGGGTGTAACATTATTGCTAATAAGAGAATGACAAGTAGTCACTCCCTACGCCTACCATCTCCGGTCACAAATTTAAAGATCTTACAGCTAGCTCACATATAAGGGAAAACCTCCTCTTAATACCACTAAAAAACCAAAAGGCAAAATTAAAATTAATTTCGGATACGTAATAGTACCTATATAGCGTAATTTGCTTCTGAATTATTTTGAGCGGCTGGCATATCAGAATTCTGATTATAGGATAGTCATATGATTGTAGTTTCATGGGATCGACAATTGACTGGCAGAGCATAGGAATATTCCAAATACAGTATCTTACTATGGGCATATTATTGGTATATATATATATATATATGTGAAACTACCTAATCCACTCCTCTAGGACCGTAGCTAGAACTAGTAGCGCACTAACCCTAAAAATAAACGACGGATTTTTTTTGATTTTTGTAAATTATTATGTAGGTATTTTAATTGAGAGTGTCACTCGATGAAATTGCGATTTATTATTTTGTATTATTTCTACCATGGTAAATGCCCTCTTTCCAGTGCCTAACTACTGTTCTAGGCCTTGTTGTCAATTTTAAATATTTTACATCTTCAGGACATTAAACGTTTGCTGCAGCCTAGAGAGAAACTCATAATATCTGATAGATATATGTATACTCAAAATATCATGTTAATTAACACCTTAAAGAATAATATATCAACTTATATAATATTACTTTTATTACAATATAATACCTACATTATATTATACTATATTGTTAATACTATTTTAATCTGCAATCCTATTATACAAATCTCGTATTTCATGATAATACACGCATTTAATATTTTAAATGCTAAATATTATAAACAAACCTGTAATATTTGAATTTACGGAAACAATAAATAAAAAATTGAATATCTCGATATAGGTTTTATGATCAATGCATATAGGTTAGGTATATCTTACATGTATATAATTTTATCACATTTCCAGATTTCCTTGGAGAACAATCTAGTCATTTTTTTCTCTCCTGACAATTTATTATGTCTTTAAGATAACGTAACGTTACACAGCACATAATAACAGTAAAGATATAGGACTCCAATGTCGTTAACGAGTTCTTCATTGCCCGAGGCCGAAGAAAAATGCGGGTTTATTGACCTATATTATTGAGTTATATCTGATTGGAGTATTGGGGATCTCAAGGAATCTCAATAATACAATGGTATACCTTTAATGACTTTTAAAGTTGTTTGATTGAGTACCACATTGCATATGGGGGGCACTTACATACATATCCACATGTGGAATGAGTTTGAAACTCTCGACGAAACTTTAGTTCTCCTTGAGAAGTCATGTGCGAATTTTTTTTTGATAGGCTATTCACTCGTGTAATTTTTTTTTTTTAAGAATTTATTAGATTTCTAATAAGTTTCAACAAAATCCAATCATTGAAGTATATTAAGTTTTTTTTTATCCAAACTTTCAAACTCACTTACGCGTGGATGTTTGGTAGTGTTCAATTTTTACACTTTGTGACATCACTATACTGACCTAGTTTATTCGAAACAAAGTCTAAACTTTTGATAATAAAACAATTAGTGTAAGTTACATTATGTTTCAGATTAATTAGTTATTGATACTAACCAGCAGATAGTTAATTCAAGATACTATGTATATTTTTGACTCTCGTATAAATATATTAAAATTAATGACAACATAATTGGTATCGTGACCTTTTATAAAAATTATTTTATGATAGTTCTTATAAATATTATGATAAATACTAATATAATCCTTGCAGTAGACATTTTTTAGGTTTTAAAGCTTTAAGTAAATTAATGAAATTTATTAGTCATATTCACCTAAGAGATGATATTATAAGATATACTGTAGGTAATGAAAGAATATAATTATTAACAGTAGCATACAATGTAACTATACATTCTTCTGATCGTAAATGATACCTAATTAACCATAAAAAAACATGTTTACAGTACACTCGAAGTTGAATTTTCTTTTGCAAGTATATGACAACTATTTCATAATAACATTTATTTGACTATCGCATACTTATTTGCAGTAGTAACCCATCTGTAAATTTGTCATATTGTTATAATTATTACGAATTGTTATTAATGTTATAACATAATATAACAATTGTTACAAATACAATCGAACATAGAAAATACTTATCTATATTTAGTCTATATTATGCATTATATTAAAAATATATGATAAACGCTTATACCATGATGATGATATTCAGATTCCATAACTAAACCATTAGGTATGCGGTATTTCTTGGAAACCAGTACGGACAGGTTAAGTTATGATAGTCCTACGTTTGTTCGCAAAATATGAACGTGGCCATATTGAAATAATATAATAATATAATATAATATATATATTATTATATTTTTATATAATAATAATCTATAGTATAATTCCTAGTCTAAAAAAAGTTCAATAACAATTTATGAGACGGAGCTGTGTAGTATCATCACCCGTTTACTACCTAGTTGATTTGTATATTATGAATACCTAAATAGACGACGTCATTTTTAATTTAAGCATTATTCTTATTGTTCTTATTTTATATCGAATTACTCGTATTGGTTATTTGAGTAACTAAACTGCAAAAAAATTATTAAATTGGCACATTTTAATGACTTTTGAATGATTTATGACTTTATGCAAATTCATTAATGAAAATGAACAATGAAAAATAGCAAGTAAAAACGGCTACTATTTAATAAAGTAAAAAACATCTCATTTAAAATAAAATATTTCGATAATAAACTATAGGTGCACGCAGTACTTCTTTACTACAAGATTATAACAATCGAAAAATGTTTAAATTGACTTATTTAATTTTTCCTTCGACGCATCGCATCATCTATCTATATGACTAATGAATGATATATTTTTATACATATACTTTTTTTGACAGTTGGTGTTTATTATTTAGACGTGGTATGATAAATAACGCTCTATTATATTTTTACTGACCTATAGTGTGATGTAAGAAATTCATTTAATATCATCCATTATCCCCTCTACTATGGAGTGTTTGAAAATAACTTTTTTAAGGGAAAAAAACGTTCAACCTGTACAAGTGTACACGTATGGAAAGAAACAAGGCAATCATTGGTGTACGTGACTTGAAATTTAAAAAAAAATATATTTATGTATATATATTTTAGCACTATGTATAGATTGCAGAAGAACGCGTTTTAACCTGTTATAGAAATGGTTTTCAATAAAACTTGAAACACTTCACGTTATCCTTTTATTTTATTCCGAATAAGTCTTATACACACGGGATTTATTTCGTTTAGAAAATGTACGTAACAAATACAAGAAAATAAAGTATCGAAATAATAAAACACAGTAATAGACAGGGGGAAATCATTTTTTTCAAGCATCCCTCCTTCATCCAAAAAATTTTACATTTACTGGGTAGGTAGATATATTAATTTTTCAGTGTATTTATTTATCAGAGGAATGCAGTGGAACAAAACCAAAAATTAAGCTACATTTGTTTTTATTCACTTAATAATTTGGTATAGGTATTGTTATTATGTGTAGACTGTATAGTTAAAAATGTTATGAAGCATTATAATATATTTATATGGTATATATTCATAAAATATTTAATGTTCATATTGACACGGCCGACAATAAAACGATTTGGTTGCTTTAGCACAGAAGTATTGAGAAAAAAAAATAATGCAGAGAAAAATGTTTTTCCAGCATATTTATGTATAAATTATGTATTTACTTATGTATATTATGTGTATGTGTTTGAGGACTTATCGTTTTTCAGTACTTTTTCCTGCGCCAATGTTCTTATGACTTCTCGTTAAAAATGAAATAACATTAAACTGTTTTAGTTTTTATTCATTTTTTATTGTGAGTCGTACTTTTGTGCATATTGCATATACAGGACTGTTTCAGGGTATTGATAAGTTTGTGCACATAAAAACGCGTGTAAAAAAAAAAAAAAATGATGATAATAATAAAAAACACGATACGCACTAATGCTGCTTGTATAACTTATGGTGTATATCGCCTATCGCGTCGGTCTGGAATTATTATTGTTATAAGTTTCGTATTCATATTATATGTCGTGATTATAATACATATTGTATATATTATATATATTTATATATTTATATGTATATAGTGTAGTATTATATAAACTGCAATAAATGTAAATTTATCGCACTACACACTATATATACGCACGCCGAGTAATGCTTTGTTGTTGTTGTTTTTTTTATCGTAATTGGTCGGTAGGTTTAATGGCCATGTTATAGGATTATTTGTAGACAATAAAATATTTTAATATCTGAAAAAACCATCGGCCGTGCATTTCTGAAATGGACGATAAATTTCCAATTATATTATAATATTATGCTTTGCGTTATAATACATCGGTACCACGATCGTGGCTAATATTTCAACTAATCAAAGCATTACACGAAATAGGGTCACCTACTGATACTATATATTATATAGTCGAGCACAGTTTATACTTAATGTAAAGTAAATTGTCTAGAGAAATATCATCATCGTGGCTGGTGGCATACTATTAACAGATTAATCAAATGAGTAAAATGCTCTGGTAGAGACAGTAAAACTCGTATAGTATAATATATATTTTATATAATATAATATTATATATTTAAATATGCGATATGTATAAGTTACTTATATCACATATTGTAAGCCGCTTTCGTCTGACGAAAATTATCGTGTGTCTAAAATATAAATTATTTTGGTTACATCAAAGCGAGTTTTGTTTAGCACATAAAAGGTGTTCCTACATAATACTATTATTGTTTTCACAGTCTTTTCTTACTTTTTATTTTTAAACTCTGAGTGGAGTGTTAAATGTATAGATTTTATAATGATGTGAGGATTTTTTTTGTGTGGAACACGATTTTTTTACATATATTTCCAACTTTAAGGGTGAATTCTGGTAGCAAATTTGATCTAGTTTGTACTTTAACTAGTCAAAAGCGAAAAAGTCCTAGTATTTTTCTAAATAATTGGGAAAATTAATTAAAAATTTATGAAAAATGAATTTCTTACACAAAACCGGTTTTTACTAAATCAATAAATTTTGTTCTTTTGGTGCTACACAAAAATAAATAACAGTATGTATAATACTTGAATTTTTTGACAAATATTTATAATAACATTTTCTATACATCATACCATGTTGACTCTTTTTGAGCGATATATGTATATATATAGACATTTGGTATTTTCGATTTTTTTCCATGAATATGAATGACAAAGTTTCGCTTGGTCAAAAAGTTTAAAATTTAATACAAGATTCCTCAAAAGTCATAAGTATTCCGTATCTTATGATGTAATCAAAAAATCTAAAAATATCATAAAATATACTTAGTAATATATGCGCTGACAGCCCGTTTTTCTCGGAATCGTATTTCATATGCAATGAGTTGTCATTGAATTCAAAATGTAAAAATGTGTTAATATGTTATACTTAACCAGGTACACTCAAAACCTACTGTACATCATAGTGGTTACTTTTTTTTGATTTCGACCCGTGCGTGGTTCTGTAATATGAACACAAAACCATATGTAGATATTTGCAAAATACGAATGATATTATGGACGTTTATACTCCACCGATGGCTATTGTTGCAATTTGCGTATAAAAGTTTCGTACTCGTTTTAGCAGTACTCAAATTCACCGTATAAAAGTTTCATACTTATATATAGTTTGCGATCAACTGAACTACATAAATCTTAGGAAAATATATACTCTTATTTGCATTTATAAATCATGGTTACAGTTGCAAGAGGAAACATTGTGCTGAAAGGATGTTTTCAGCGAACCAAAAGGAAAATACTTAACTTTCCTAGGTACTGTATTAGGTACAATAAAAATCACACCAATACGATTAATGGGTGATTTATTTATTTTTTTATCAATCTGCATAGGATAGCACAAGTCACATTACATCGTATTAAAAATTGTTAGAATGGCTAACGTAAAATACAACATTTATTATAATTTATAATATAACGAGTAAAGTGTTTTCTATAAATTACGACGTCGTATTTAATATTATTTACCATTTATTATCTGTTAAATAAATAAATAAATAAATAATTACTTTAAACTATATTTTACATGAACTATCCATATAATAAAATGACAAAATTCTTAAATCTACACATTTCAATTCCATTCTGGCAAGTCACTACAACTGTCTTAAAACTTTCTTTGACTTAAAATACTCATAAGTGTTTCTTAAAACTGAAAAGACATAGACTATTTCAAAATGTTTTTCAACAGCGATATGCTGAGTGATAAACACATATTTACTTCATAGACACAAAAGTTAGTTTTTATGGAATATTTAAGTTAACAATAAGACAAAGAAGTTTGTACAAAAATTGATCAATATGTTAATTTTTATTTTGACTCTTTAATACATATTATATATATATACTGAAATCCCATTGTTTTATAGTGAGAAAATAATTTACATTACCTAATGATTTGTTTTTTTCAAGATTTAATTTTTATGCAATTTTATCAGCGTCTAATGCTGCTGATGCATGACGTAGTTCAAATTCAGTTAATTCTTTCGTGTAAAACTGTCAGATAATAATAATAATACTATAGTATTACATAAGTAATCTACAAGGTATATGTATCTTGATTTACATATTATTTTTTAATCCGCTACGGGACTAAACCTTTCAAAAACTTTTAAAAATCCTTTTGGATTTTCTTTAATATTATATATACTTAATATCTTATTTGAAGTAACAAAATTAAGTGTAAATGTTTGAAATACTTATTTGCATTAAACAAAAACTCTACTCTTTGAATAAATTCAATAAAGTCTCCAATGTTACATACATTATTTATTATTGAATGGTTAAGCAATTTTAAGTTTCAAATATATTTAGATTCTATTTTGTAGCAATAGGGAAATTTTTCAACTGTTGTTTGTTATTACTTATTATATAGATAACAGATAACGATGTATAAATACATAAAACTTAAAAAAAAGTATTTGTTCGTAATATGTTTTTTAAAGCTTTTCATGAACAGTTGTTAAAGAATTTTTATTTAAATTTTAAATAATCATTTTTTGTAATATTTGAATAATAGAAACAGATAATGTTATTCTGTCATCATTTCAGTGTATAATAAGTTATTGTGTAGTTCTTATTAATAACTGCACAATATTTGTGTTAATTTGCCTGTAACTAATTAAATATTTATAGTCTTCACCATAAACAGCATTCTATCAAATTACTGATAAAATGCTCTCTCTCATCTGCAGACTTATTTTATTTTTTTAATGTCGTACTGAGTAATAAATTAAAAAAGCGGGTAAGTGGATGTCGCTCTGCTGTACATTAGGTGGTGGGGTAGACCTCTGACTAGGGTAGGTTAGATTTGAATGCAATGATAGGTATCATTGTATACGAAAAACGATTCTGAACGGAGATGATTTATCAGTCTAGGATATATTATATTTAAATATTGTCATAAATTCTATTTTGAAACAAATATATTAATTTTCAATTAGGACGCATTTTGCATAAGGCATGGTTAATAAATTTTTCTAAAAACATTGTATGTAGTTATCATAATTCATAATACCTTATATTATCATAGATATACATATACCTGATTTCATAAAAGTTTAAAACTCAAACGCTCAAAACATTTTTCCTGTAATGACGCTTCAAATTTTCTCTATAGCTATTTGAAAATTTCAGTTATCTATAAATACCTCAAAAAAAGTCAGAATATTTTGAAAATTAAATTGTGTAAAGAAAATGCTAATCTAAATAACTTGTGAAATTTTCAAGTATCTACGACTTATACTTTTTGAATAATAACAAATGTTTAAAATCGTTTGAGGATAAATCGTTATCATTACGCTATTTCGTAAAAATTTAAAATTCAAACGCACTTAAAATTTTTCCTATCATGATGTTTCGAGTTTTCTCTATAGCTAATTGAAGGAAAACTTATGGAAAACTTAGTGTTATATTTTTAATCCTTAGTTATAAACATAAAACATTTTACCATTTTTCAAATTCAAAATTACTTGCAAATTTTCGCGTTTTTAACAGATTTCGTAAAAATTTGAATTATAAACGCTTATAAAAAAAAATTGTGACTAACGATTTTTAGTCATTTTTGAAAATTAAACTGTATATAGATAACACTAACATAAACATTTGGTGAAAATTTTAAGTATTTACAGTGATTAGTTTTTGAATTACAACCATATAAAAAAATCGATTTGGTCGAAAACTGGTTTTGCGTAAAAATTACCCGTTTTTCTGTAATTTTTTTTTCTCGATTTTTTGAAAACTGTTGGAAAATTTTTACTTTTTTCCTATATAATGCACCAAGGATCTTCACTTTTACATCGGAAACCACCCCCAAAGTTTGAAATCGAAGCATTATTTCGACTAGTTATGCTGTACACACACACAAAACCAAAAAAAAACATATCATTGTAAAATCAATACATACATCACTTCGTCCAGAACCTAAAATAAGGATAATATAATATATATTAATTTGTTCATCTATAATACATGATTCGAATACTTAATGTAAAATTGTATTCAGAGACAAGTGTATGTATTTTACTATGCAAGCTATTATTAGTTAGATTGGATAAGTTTTTATAAACACATTTTTATTAATTTCCAACTTTTAAATATTTTAGGGCAGACGTCCCATTCATGTTAATTCTCTTAATGTGGGCGTCCTATTCTTCTTTCCTTGAGTTCTAAAAGTTTAAATCTCACCCTCAGCACTCCAGATAAGCCGTATTTTTGTAAGGCATACTTTTTAATGCTTTTTTCAATTTAACAAATTATTTAAATGTTGCCTGTAATGCGACCATGCTTGTATTCGAATCAGCCAAATGTTATTTGAATGGTGATTGAAATGTGTTTTCTAGCATCCAATTTACTTTCCAAAGTATCGTGTGTTCATAATATTATTATTTATTATTATATACACATTGAAATAAGTTCAATTACGTAATAATTCAATTCATTGAAAAAATTAGAGCACCACAATATCAGTTGTACGAAAAAAAAAAGTGTAAGTCGGGTCGGTTTGATCTTCACGGACATACGTGGTGTCTTATTATGTATCTTACGAAAAAAAGATTATTGAACCCAGAAGTCAGAATACAATATAAAATTCACTGCAGCTGACCGCGCTACAACCTCGGACCAGCTGCTGCTAGGCAATATATACGTAGTGTGTGCAATTACATCCGTTTTTGGCACTGCAAGTTGACTAGTGTGTGTGCGTGTGTGCAATTACATCCGATTTCGACTGCAAGCTTGTTGTGCTGTGTCCGAGTAAGTGTATAATCGTGAACCACTATAGTCGGTAATAATATTATCGCGAACGGTCACATAGTCGTCGTCGCACATTGTTTATACATTGCGCGTTCCAAAGAGGACAGAGCAGGAAATTACAATTTTTTTTCCGTCTCGACCCGTACGCACATAATATAATACATAGTAATTTTGCGTATGTTAATAGCTAGCTCCGGCCGGATTCCATCTGTTTAATTGCAATTTACAACACACACACGCGTTCAGTAAACTCAGTGACGGTTGTTGTTTACTGCGATCCCACACATCAGCACCAATAGGTACCCAATGGCGTAGTTCGGAATTCATCATTTCAGGGAGGTCCAAATAATGTCCCTAGTATATTGATGAGTGGGACTTTATCCTCATACCCTTTAAAAATGCATTGTATTTAGGAATTAAATTTTATTACAATGTATATCATACAAAAAAAAACCATTAAATAAAAAATATTATTTATAGATTTAGGAAACAAAAATTTCAAAAAAACTAAATTTTTTCAGAGACCTCTAGAAATTAAGTAAAAACAGAGATTTTCAAAACTATTAAATTTTGAAAAACAGGGCTTTTTAAAATTAAAAAAAAACGTTACGCTTAAAATAATTAAAAAATAGTTTTTTCGAATATTTGTTTCACTATAATATTAATTATTACTACTAATAAATAATAACTACACATAAATAAAACAAAACATATTTTTCCATATCTATTTTTTTTTTTTGTTCACTCACAATATTAATAAAAAATGTAACATGGTATTAATTAACAGAATTAGGTAGGGTCGGGAGTCGAAGGTAAAATGCGCTGCAGTATTTAACCACACTAAACGATCCTAATCAGTCCCTATTTAACCCTAATTTTTAGGGTAGTTTATCAAACATATATTATAATATATTGAGTTGGCCCTGTGTTCAACGAGACACTAGCATACCCGACCAGTCTGCCTCTAGCAATAGGGGTTGTGCCGGAGATTCATGGACCCACTCCCTTCTGTAACTACAATGCTGTCACCACAACCCTACGATCGTATAGCCGTATAAATAGGTTTCATCACACACGTCCACGTATACTCTGTTAACAAAGGTTGTTTTCGATAGGTTGGTGGACGTATGGTGTTTTCTATGGTATTATATTAGGCGGTGCGTGCCCTGACGCGTATCGAACTTCGCGATGTAAAGCAAAACTTCATTATTGAATCTTCGTTTTTGAGGAGGCGTATTCCGTTTTAAACCTCAAAAGAACTGCGAGTCAAACATTATACCTTTATATATATTTACATTGGTTTTATACACCGCGTTTCAGACACTGGAAACTCTATTCACTATTACGTCTCGTCACACCGAGATACAAACAAAATTGGGTTGAAAACTTTTCAAAGATTTCATATTATTATCCGTCCGTTACAGCATTTATTTATTCGTGTTTAATCATTGTCATGACCGGAAAACCGAATATATTCACGTAACCAGATGCGCGTTAACTGGTAAATAAATCACATAATATATATAACGTGCTCATTATGCAACCAACCTTTTAGTTTAGAATTCAATTGAAATTTAACTTCAAATATACCGACGATTTTTTTTTAACGTTAAGATAACTACCCTCACTTTTTACTATTGAAGACGAGTAAAAAATATATGGTTTTTAGTATTGTTTTCATTTTTAATTAAGTTTTAATATGTACACACACATATATATATATTTAATATGAATGCTGAATATTGTTCAAACTACTTATTCCTTATAATCAATCAAAAGTAGATCGTTCAAATCCAATGTTTAAGAATTTTAAAATCATTAAATTGAATGCAGTAATTGAGAAAATGTCTTGTAATTCTTAACGAGTCTTTGTGCGTGCGTTTTTAAATTACCAGATGTTTATTTTTGTAGGGTATACGCGTTTGTTACGATCGTAGTCTGTTTTAGTCATGGACGTGTTTTTCCTTCATTTTTCTCAGTAAATTAAATTCAATAACCATTATTTCAGAAATATATTTTAATTTATGGCACTTTTACCAAATTGCAAATTTAATATTGTCTTCTGTAAAAGTGCACCGTTCTTATATAGTTGTATTATAGCGTTTTATTCTTATTATATGCGGTATGTTTTTCATTTAATAATAGCGTATTTATAGCTTCAAAATGTGAGAATTAACTACTGAACAAATGAATGCGCAATGCTAGTACCTATATGTATTTTTAAAACCTTTTGTTTATCCGTGTCAATTCGATGCACAACTTCCTGAATGTTTGCTAGTGGTATAACTTTAAATGGATAGGGGACTCCATACTAGAAGGGCGTCAAAAATGGGCTTTTCTGTTCTAAAAACAAATGATATTGACCACTCGAGTGTAAATACGCAACCCCCAAACTTCTCTCACACGTCTAAAATATCTATAGGCTGTACGTAATTTAAAAACTATACCAACAGTAAAGGTAAATATCATTAATATCAATCTAAACCTAATGTACTATAAATATTTAATAGTGTATTTAATGTATGATTAATTAGTATTCCGTTTGTTTATATTTTTAACATATTCATTTTTACAATAAAATTTATTTTAAGGATATTTGAAAATATTTCCACTCAAATTATAATTATGATTTACGATTAGCAATAATTATTAATATTTCAATTAGTATTTATTAACTGTTTTAAACCATCTTAGTGCCTATTTATATTATTATTATTAACAACAATATATCTAGTTTGGATTATCTATATTGGTTACTCTATTATATATTGTAATTAATTTACGGTTAACAACTTAATGATGTTAAAAATTCTTTATTATATCCATAAGTTCGATGACCTTGATGTCAGAAACATTTTAATTTGATAAAAAAAAAAAAAGGTTACTCTATCGCTATTACTTATTATCATGTTTTTGTTTTACTACCAACATCGTTGCAGAATGAATACAACTTCTCATACTGATGCTAGGCGTATATACAATATTCTCATCATGAGATTGAGCTTGTTATTAATAATGTGAATGTGGTAAAGAAAATCCATATAAATATATAGACAGTTAGTATAGATACAGAAAATAATATATTATACATAATATATATACGTGCAGTGTGTCTGTTGATCATAAATATTTTTTTCGTTCTTCAGTAATATATTTGACCAAATATGTCTATCTTCGTTATTTATTATTATTTATTGTATATCTCTGTTTTTGATCACTTAATAAAAATTGTTGGTACTATTATACTTTTTTTCACATAGTACAAGCTCAGTACACTCAAAGTAGATTTATTAATGAAGTGTCGAATTTGAAATTCCGAAGATAGCTTTCAATGTAAACATTAATTAATTAAAAAATTTTATCAAAATGGAAGTAATCAATGAAAAGAATATTTTTTCACGGACGATTGAAAAAAAAAATGATAAATAATATGTTATTTTGGTTTTATTTGGTTTATTAATGGATACAGTCCTGTTAGAAATCTTTCATGTTGTTGTAAAAAATGTAAACTTTTTAAGCATTATAATATTTAGAATAATGTATTATTTTCTCTTAATTAATTATTATGACATCAATGGCGAAAGATTTAATTCAATAGTTTTAAATGTAAATAAACTTAATTTTCACATAAATAAATTATAAGTGCTTGTCCATATTCCATATTCCCATCAACTGACAATGACCTATACAATTAATATACATGCAATAATGATGAAATGTAAACTTTAAAAAAATACTTTTTCTGATTGTGACTATCACCGCCCTAATTTAATGAAAATACAAATAAATACAATATTTTTCATTCAAAATTACCTAAATAGTTTTGCGTTTATTATGTTGCTAAAAACATTAACATATTATTCATATTTGTATTTAATTTATTAATTTATTTGTTTTTATAAAACCAACTTTATTTGAAATATTTATTATCTATGAGGTCTTGGGATACATCTCGCTCCACCCCCCCCCCCTAAAAAAACACACTCGCTATTAAATAAAATATATATCACTGTCCTACTAAAAATGTTAAAATTATTGTTTTTTAATGAAAAAAACTACTAAAATATACCTAACTACAGTATTTATTTTAATTAATTGTGGTATCATAGGTAGAATTCGTGTGGTAAATTTATCTTATCAAAAACCGTATAGTACCTACTACTTACCCACTACGCTACGAGTGATTGTTGTAATCGCACCAGAATATTATTGTTACACAGACAATCGTAACATTTGAAACAATTAAACGCCCGCAGTTTGTGACAGATGAAAACGTCACGTTCATTCGCCTAAATACGTCCGTCGTCTGTGTTAGTATTCGATCCTGAAAAATATGATGCAATAATATTTACTATATCCACGGGAAAACTGTGTCGTAGAATAAAATGAATGAATCCCTGCACTGATTCGCGCATATATAATAATAATAATAGTACCGACCGTGTATGTATGGGTATAAGTATACAATAGATACTACAGTCATCAGTACACCAAACATAACTGCATAGCATAATTATACCTATTACCTATGTTTTTTGTATGACGTATATGACCAGTGCAGATACTGTCGTTAAGAACTTACCTATATGCTATACGCGCGGTGGAGCATGTTTGTTCAAACACGATCTTATGTGCTCACATATATATAATACTTGATATGTAATATTTATATATTATATATATAATATTATATACTATATACCTATAGGTAAGCGTATGCGGGGTTATAATGTTTTCGCGATTCGTTTTCCCCTCTGTGCAATCCGACACACCGTCCCATTTTACCTGCACGGTTATCGCACTGCACAAGGGTCCCGCTCATAAAATCACGATATCGTGTAAATAATAATAATAATGTATAATAACAGTAATAACATCATAATCATTAACTTTCGGTGTGTACAATCCATTATAATATAATACGATAGTCCGCAACGGTTGTTTGCATGTAAATTTCGTTACAATAAAGACGCCGGACAGGTTGAATTTACGACGCGTACCTATCTACATATATATAATATATAATAATAATATGGTGTAAAGGTTGTGTTGCAACGGCGACGGTAATGAGCACCCGTGTAAACACAGTGCACCACCTATATTGTAATAGTACGAATAATGCAAATCGTGTGAAATTAATCAGAATTTAAGGGCTATAATATAGTGATGGTTGACGGGGGTGGTGGCGGTTGCTGGAGGGTTAACGAAGCGTATAATAATTATATCATCCTTTCAGTGTGTAAGTGGACGTGTGGTAATTTAGTAATTATACCGACGAGGTAGAAGGTATTATTACAAATGTATCGTACTTCAATATGTCATCACGAATCTCGACACAGTCCCGACGGCGACGGCGACAACGTAATTCGAAATGCATTATCGCTCGGCAGCAACATATTATTATACAAGTTTTTTTTTTCCACTTATTTTCTTTTCGCCGAGTTTTCCCCCTCCGAATCGTCACTCTTGTATATAAATAGAAAATTCGGCCAAATGTATCCATCATCGTCTGAGAATTAATCGCCGTCTGGTCAGTGGTTCGTTTCGGGCCGTAGAACGTGGGGAAAAACACCGCATCTATTCGGTCCCAAGATTAATGTTCCCTCGACAGTGTTATCAATCGGATATAAAACATCACGGCGCTAATGTTGCGGGTGGGACGCGCTATGGCGATTTGTTTTTTTTCTTACATGAGCATTATATATGGGCGAAAAAAGCGATTGAAAATCTGTAAAAAAAAAAAAAAATGTATACTTATAAGACCACAATAATACGCATTCATAGTCCAACATCATTCCCTGTTGAATCATTACAATCTCTGTACAAAATCATATTAATTGTCCTAATAATTGTAACCTAGGTATACTTTGTATATAAAAAATTACATTTTTACAAATATCCTTTGTACAGTTATTATGATGTTACATACATATAAATATATAATATTTATCAATTTCAATGAATAAAATAATTTCGATCATAAAACGTTACACCTACATCATAATATCATTGTCACAAAGCGTGGTTAAGGGCTTTATGCGTTGAATAGGAATAAAATGTTTATACATTTTGCACAATGGTAATTTAGTTTTATATTTTTATGTAAATGTGTTAAGCCTACAATCTGCGTGTTCCAAAAGCAAATAAAGTCTTGACAATTCTTGAATTGTACCTACATATTATTTTGCTGTTGAATTTTCTTCAGGTATTATATTTAATAAATTGTATAGAAAAATGTATCAAGAAATATATATCCTAATAATATTATTCGAGTTTAATGTTTACGTCATCAGCTTCACCAAAAGCTGAAGAATTTGACCTACATTTTATTGTAAAGCCACATTGTAGACAGGAATATTGTTGTTAACAAAGCAGCGTGTACGATTAATGCGTTTCAGCGATTGGAAGTGCATATAAAGCTGTTTGTGGGTGGCGAAATCAAATTGATTACTCCATCATTAAATTTGTTCAATTTGTTCAGCGTACACAATATGACAATATTAACAAACCTGACGTTTTACAATTTTAACGTAAATTATGCTTTGGCTTTATTCAGGGGTAAAATACCTACTCAATCCAATTCCTGCAATAAATAACAATTAATTGTACTTAATATGATACAATTCTATTTCACTTTACCACTATATTATATACAAGTACTAAATAATTTTTTTTTTTTAGTAAAGTAATTTACAGTTTACTAGTTTACATATTCCAACGGTAATTTAATTTTAATTAAATCCAAGAGAAATAATATTATCGATTTAAACACATTGTAGACACAAAAGCGTACGATTTGAGTTTATTATATTATTAACGAATACATGTGCAGTGTAATACTATGGTACATACGTTACACGTTTTTGTGCACGAATAAGTAATACATTCTGTCATGGTTCATGGGGATATTAATATTGTATTTAACTCCACTAGACCAAAGCGGGTTTGCTAAAAACAAACAAACAAACCAAGAGAATTTTTAACTACACCGGTTATACTGTGAGTCTGTGAGTATAATAATATGTAATAGTATAACGTGCATCTACACACGTATAATATGGAGTCTGTGAACCGATTTTGAGGGCGAAGCGGTTTGTGGTAGTTGTATTGGCGATGGAGATGGTAGGGGTGGCTATAGTACGTGTAAGTCGTTTAAGGGAATGCAATTCAAACGTCTCGTCGTCGTCATCGGTAGCGGTGTAGTCATAGTGCATATCGTCTATATATATATATTTAATATATGTGTGTAAGTGTAATATACACTCTGTGTTAGGGTGATGAGGGCAAAACGATTAACTCGGTCGCGAACGAAATTGTAAAACTTTAAACGTACGCAGTGTTATATTATTGTGTATATATATATAATTGTAGGCGAACCGTGTTCGGAACTACGACCGTCTACTACTACTACCACCACCACCGCCATCGTCAACACCATCACTGTGTAGGCGGTGGCCTCGGATCTTACGCGTTTCTCGCGGGTATACAAACGCCACTGTCGCCGCGTCGTTTTCTCAATTGGTTTTCGGTCCCCACTGGGGGATGTTGGATGATGCGCATAAGTCGCTCCGTCCAATATTTTGTCACATGCTTTTATCGACTAATTTTCCGGTCAAATAATTCATTCATGTTCCATATGCGTAAAGACAGACATTAATATAATGTGCTCAACTCAATGTATGTTGCACGTGACCTATACTCGGTAAACATATTCTTTAAGATACCGTCTAACGTCTTGGACATACAACGATATATAATAATATATCTTCGCATATTATTATCTACATAAAAATAATACGTACTTATTATAGTAAGATATTATATTTTATGTGGCTAGATTTTTTTATAACACTTTTTGATGAAAATTTGAGCTATTGTGGATAGAATATTATGATAGTAATATAGTGTAGCTCAGTTTAGACATCAACAATGGTTTTGTATGTTATGGGTCTCTCTTTATATTTGAATGTATTTGTTTGAAAAAAAAAAAGTTGGTAGGAATACCTATACCACATTTGTGGATAATGGTGTATACAGAGATAAACGTCTATTACCGACAAAAATCATGCAAATATTTCAAATATATTAATCATACAAAGTTATGATACACCAGAAAAATTCTAAAATTGCCCAACAATCTCTTTGAAGCCCTCAACCTACGACAAAACCAACAATATAATCACATTTTTAAAACAAATTGATATGTATTAATCTAATTTAAGAATCTATTGTATAACTATATTTTACTATGTACTAAATACTTAATTTTGTTACAAGCTAATAACCTTAGCAGTTGAAGCTGTACCATGAATAAAAAAAAAAAAATCATGATACAAAAAAAATTAATTGAAATCGATACCAATATATTTTTATACTGTTGTCTATGTTACATTATTACATTTTTATTTCATTGGAAATATGTTAATTTAGATTGCGTTTTCTTTAGAACATAAATAAATTATTCAAGTTTTAAATAATTGAATTGATTATAAATTATTCTATTCGCTTAATTTATAGGTTTTATGACTCATAATTAAAATAATTATTCAAGTAAATAATTCTTCACAGATAATATTTATTTTTATCGAATTATTCAAATATTCAGTTAGTTGAAATTTGTACTTGAATAGTTGAATTTAATATTGTTATTTATCATTATTTATTATATTTAACAATTAACAAAACTACTTCTTTAAATAATTTATAAGTAAAAGGCTTAATTTGTACCTATATTTATTTTTCCTATTATTTTAATTGCTGCAGTTTTTAATTTTGTAAACATATACCTAATTTAAAATCTAATTATAAAAGGTAAATGTACATTATAATACTTATGACCTATATAATATAATTTATATTATACATAGGAATGTATACAATTTTTACAAATAAATGAAGTTTTAAATACTTACTCGTAAAATACGTCTAATTTTTTTATTTAATCTAAGCCTTGTATAATTTAGTATAATGACATTCTTATTTTTAATAGTTCTTATAGTATTTGAGTTATGTTATATAAATATTTACTGGAATGTATATAAAATAATTTATTTTATATCATAATTTGATTCGTATAAAATATTAGCACAAATGATTTTAATAGACTTCAAATAAAATTAATCTAGTTTAATATGAAACACAGGAAATCTTCGTAATTATAACAATTGGAATTTTAATATTTTTAATTTAATTTATTAGAATTAAACGCTAAGTACTTACCTAATGCCCGTTTTATAGATATTCAATTTTCATATCCTCAAAAACAGTTATTAATTTTCAGATACAATATATTGAATTTATTTATTTTAAAATTCAAATATAATATTATACTAAACAATTGCTATGTACATATTATTATAGTAATGAGTTTTATATTAATATAGGTACCTTATAGAAAAAAATGATACAATAAGCCATAATTTGGTTTAAAATGTGAAATTTATTCAATTATGTATTTCTAAGATTTAAATAAATATTATTATATAAGAAGGATGATGGGCTAAATATTACATTTATAAATGGATTTGAATTTAACAACCTATTTTCTTGGATTTATAGAAAATTGAATTTTATTTAATCCTAGCCCTGTCTGAAAAAAATAGTTAAGTAAGTCATGAAAATAATCTTAGAGGTCCATTGGTCACGGAAAGACGTAACAGGAATAATCGATAATACGTCATTTGATTTTTATTATTTTCAGAACTACGACTGTTACTTCGTCAGTTCGGTGAAAGTTGTAAAATTCTTCTGCGACGCGACTGGCCAGTGCCTCCCCTAACTCTACACCACACGTGTATACACAACGTAATATATGTATAGCAGAACAAATAATAATGCAATTCCCATTGCTCACACGAGGGTTCATTATTGTATATATGTGCTGTATACTTGTATGGAGGGAATATGATTAAATAGAAATATATTATTATAACACCACAACCTGACCTCTGAATTTCATAATTGCATACACTTGCAGAATAATATAAATACTGTTGCACAACGATATTTTTCCCCGATTTTTGACCAATATAAATTATATTATGTACTGAAATGTCAACTTGAAAACCAAAGTGTTTCCATAATAACATATAGCTCATTTCTTTTCACTATATAGAAGTATAAACTACGTAATTATTCATTACTTGCTTTATTTAAAAAAAAAATCTAATGGATTAACAAATCCAATCGCTAAACATGTTCGTATTTTTACTATTGTACTATATTTACTATTTAGTATAATACCTATTTTTTAAAGCGGCGGTCATCAACCGATTAACTATATAAACTTCAAGTTTATATAGTTGGATATAATATGTATTATCATTGGTTATAAATACTTTAGAATGTATAGCTTACTGTGGTACCTACAAAAAACGTTACGCTTAATTTACTAACGATCCTGCCAGGATCATACTTTTTTTTAAAACATAAGATATTCCTAGCCTAAGGCTATCTAAATCTATGGATATTTTACAGTTTACATAGTAGTTTTAACATTATAACATGATAATTAAAATATTAAAATATTTTTAAGGCACTAAGGATAATATTAATGATTGGTAATTTTAAGATTACAATAATATTCTGATATTTACATATTTACAATAGTATAACTTTAAGTAACTGAAGTCGAAGAGTGATCTGGAAGAAGCACATGTGTAGGGTGAAGATTTGTATGTTGACAGGTGGCTTAGTGTAGGAGGTCGTGGGGACGACTTCGTTTTAATCGACGATGAGTTAGGCGAGTGAGGAGGTTTTGGTGAATTGCACCTGATGAGTTTGGAAGAGAGCAGTGGGCATTTTTTGTTAATGTTTTAATATGAGCTTGGATATCTTGGATTTGAAAGTCTTTGTGGAGGTTTGCATTTCTGACAAACCATGGAGCATTTGCAATTATTCTGAGGACTTTGTTTTGGACAATTGGATCATCCTAGTATTGTTATCCAGAACTGGCTAGGTGTAAAGGTTATAAGGAATGTCACCTAAATAATAGTAAAAAAAAAATTCTAAAAACTAAATTTTTTATTTTAGTATTTATATAACTTAACACTATTTATCAATAAGATTTATTTTTCTGAAACATACGGTTCATAAAATAGGTTAGGTTAGGTTCATAAATAAGCTTGTAACTTAAATTGGTTTTAGGTGCACTATGGTCAAAAACAACCACTATAATGGAATATATATAGAAATATACCATATAATCATATAACAATTAATAGATAAGTAGGTTCTAAATAAGTTTTCAACAATGTGATCACTTATAATCCATTGTTTGCCACTTTGATTACATGATTACATAGAAAATTATTAAAAATGTACTCTAATATAAATATGGTATACTTAAAAAATATTATCTGTCAACCATAAAAAAAGTTTTGCGTACTTGCATATCTTTGAATCTTTCACATATTATCAATAATAATATTCATAATTATTTTAGCCAACACAAAAAATACTAAGCCTAAGAAATTTAGCATAATTGTATGTGTTTATTTTTTAAATGTTTTAAATTACAGGTATTAAATTTGATGATGTGAAATGGGGTTACCATTGGGTCATTTAGGGGCTGACTAAAAGCTGGTGAGAAAAACACCTGAGGACATAGTTTATTGTATTATCATCATGTAATCGTAATATAGGCTCGAATAACACACATTTTTAAACTATATAATAGATTAAAAACTCTGAATAAAACAAAAATATAGAAAGTAATTAAACCTGGTCCGCTATGTTTTTGTCATGGAAAAATGTCCAATATAAGTAAATAATTTAGAATTAAGGTAACATAGCAAACGGTATGCATATTAATTGGGTACCTGTTAATTACACGCGTAGGTATAGGTATCAACGCTGTCTAACCGATAAAATGGCGAAACAAGATTCACTTGATGACATACATACTGTCTGTTTTCTCATCTGTAGTGTAGGTAGTATCATTATAGAAGACAGGTAATAGGTAGTCGTGTCGTAAAATCACTATTACCGCAGACAAAAAACCATATTATATGGCTCTCGCTTTTTTTTCACCCACGACGGTGCTCGGCCGCATCCGCAGGGACGTGACGACTAGTTCACTACCGGAAAAATCGTGTTAAAATGTATACGTTTTCATGACGTACAGACATAATAATATTACATGTACGCGTAACGTATACATTAGCACATTTACCATTCGATGTGCAACGACGCGCGTAAACCCGTCCCGTCCACCTCTCAGTCGTCGCAAACGTCCGACGAGTGTCAACTGTCAACGACACGACGACGTCTCCGGACTAACATTTTATTATCATAAAAAATTATGCCGTCTTCGTTGTGCTAGACTAGTGTGGGGTGGGGGATGGGGGGGTTTAAAAAACCCTAAAACCTCCTGGCTACGTCACTGCCGTCGGTTTATCGCAATAATAAGATGCTTGTAAATTGCCGTTTATTACGGTTTTGTCGTTTTTTTCGTGCGAGAATATTATATCGATATATTAATGCAAATCGTTCGCGAACCGTTCCGAATTTTTTCCGCCCGTTCAATATAACAATATAATTATAGTTTTATGTCGATTATAATAATATTTTGGCTGTGCGTGCTTAGGTACCACTCGTATGGTTTCTCCCCTGATTTCTGCAGAGTAAAATTAATTAGCATTGGTTATACACCGAAACCATGGTATATGACTTAAATGTATAAGGAAATCGTCCTCATAAACTATCTTGACGTATTGTAACTTTTGCGTACTTATTAATACATATTTCGACGATATTGTTTTTTTTTTTACGTCGTATACGAACCTCGGTTACCGCAGGTTATTGACATAGTACATTTGCAAGCTTAAGAAATAAAATAAAGATATATGAAACCTGCAGCTTAAGGTTGTGCATGCAACATACCATGTATATAATATTTTATATCTACAAACGGATACCCACCCGTATCATCGAAGTAGCTTCGGAGTGTAACTTTCGGCAGTTATTTACACCTGCGCGCGCGAATAGTGCGAATTCATGACCACAACTGGATGACCTATATACCTATTTCCGATATATATTTACGGCAAGATATTTCAACAATGCACACACGTGGCGCTGGTATGATCTGTGTAGAGCATTTATAATTTATACCTGTTCTGCGATAAGTAGCACTGTAGCAGTTAATCATTGAATGCGGTGTGATTGCCAAAAATAAATGTGCAAATGGGTTGTTAACTAGAGTCTGACACTAAGAAGACTTGTATTCAGTGTTGAGTATCTAATATTATGTATATTCGTTCCCATTTTACAACACTTTTATCGCAAGTAACAATATGTATAATGAAGTTGAGTAGGTACCGTGTTCACGAATATTATCGCGGTCGCTAAAAGTCGCCACTTGTCATTCTGACAAGTAAATGACGATAAATAAACCAAAATAGAAATGTTGCGTTTATAGTATACACTATAACTGCAGTACCAGCAATGCTTTGAATATCCATCAACATGATACTTGACATAGGTACCTAATGGATTACGTAGTTTACTGTCAAATTGTATGGCACTGTTATTACTTCACTTGCATTATTATTTTTTTGTCATTAATATATGTGCGTCTCAACATATTATGCATAATATAAATTATATTTCTAAAAAATTATATACATTTGTTCAAACTTCTCTATCCGCAGGTTCTTACACGCCTTGTATATTGTTTATAATGTGCTATGTATGCGTATTAAATGTATAATTTTTAATACCAAAATGTACGTTCAAAATTAATCTTTGACAAGAAATTTGGAGTAATGAATAAACTAATTTAAAGTTTTAAGGTAAAATTTAATCATCTCTTTTGTACTACGGAAACAATGTATATAATATATAAGTATCAAACACAAACTGAAAAATGAAGTTAAAATTTATTTTCATAATTATTTAAAAAACTAATTGTCTATATCTATCTTACTGTTTTACTTTAAATGGTTAAAATATTTCAGAGTATTATTAAAGAAATTAAAAATAAGAATAAACATAAGTGTTATAATTGAATTTTGTTTTTTTCTCTTCAAATAATATACAGTTATTTCTCGATTGACATTAGCTTTAAATTAAATAAAAATTTTTAAAATGATTTTCAAACATTTCTTCGTAAACTTTTGGAATTTAATTTAGATTAGGTAATAATTGTGAAAGTTTCGACAATTATTTGATAATAGTTTGTGTGACAGTATTTTTAATAGGATTTTTGTGTTCATGTGTATACGTTTTATAATAGGGAAAAAAGGCCTCAACTTTGAGAGTGGTTTGTGATACTAAATAGAATCTATTCGGAACTTTAGGAGATTAACAGTTTTCGTTAAAATCCATTTTCTTATAATTAAAAAAAATAACAATAATTTTTGTAATTTTTACTCGATGTTTATGCTAAACATGTTTATATCTATACATGGTTTAGTTTTAAAAATTGTTTGAATCTTTTCGAGTTGACATGATTTTTTTTAGTTTTTTAGTAGGTAAAATGCAAAGTTTTGGTTGGGTCAAAAGCTTGAACATTTTTAATTTAAGGTTCCTCATGTGTTTTTATTATTTGAATAATTAAAAACAAAGTTAAGCGTTAATTCAAAAAAAAAAATTGTATGAGTTTCTGACATTTACATTTTAAAAGAATTGGGTATTCACGACTCTTAACGATTTATAGTCAAAGAATTTTAGTTTTTATTGTTTTAATTTAAAAGTATCGATTTTGGCTTAAAACACGATACTTCACTGTAAAATGAATTATCATTTTTTATATCCAATGAAATTTTAAAATTGTTTAAACTTGAGATAAGCTATGTCTGTGTGTCTGACAGTATTTGAATTTAAAATTTTAGAATATTTTTTTCATAGATTGACAAAAATGATCAGACTTGGTCAAACAATTTGAAATCTAATATAGCGTCCCACATAAGTTTTTCTTTTAACAATTTATAAATACAGTTATCTCGCAATATGATTCCAAGGAATAGAGAAAAAAGTTCGAAAAATCAAATATTTGATACATCAAAATTTGTTATATCGAAAATAACCCAATTTAATTAACTATCACGATATTTATTAAAATTAAAATTGACATGCTACAAATTCGTCATATTCTTTTTAATTTTAAGTCGAAAACCATAAAGATGTGCAAATACTTTTGAAATAAAAAGCTTATAAAATGTTCAATTATTAAAAAGGTATTTATTTTCTAATTTTTTTTTCTATTTATGTTTCAGTCCTAACACTTTAAAGGGCCTTACATCTTACAATACATTTTTATATATTTATAAAGCTTAAATAATTTAAGTTAAATTTATGCAAACATTTATGGTCACTTTTAACTGTATATGTTATTAGTTTTACTCTTGTTGATATATACAACACAAATATTTAAATTTGAACAGATTTAGAATTATGAAACAAATCTCATCAGTGATGTCATACGAGTGTCTGAATATATAAGTTGAAATTAAAAACTTTTTTTTTAAGAACACTAGCTATACTATATTATTATTATTGTTAATTTTACTTCAATCAGCAATTTTACATGTTATAACAATAGTAACAGTATATAGAACAATAGTTGAAGTTATTAATAATAATTAAAAAAGAAAAACATGGGTAATGCAAGTGTTTATGTATTATAGATAAATAAATAAAAATTAATTTCATGACACACAAGTCAATTAAGATTAGCAGCTCTCAAAATATGATGAAGAGAATGTTTGTGTCCAATGTCCATTGAAAGTCATATGCATATAATTGGGGATGATTTCTAGAGAGACAATAAGGAGGGGCTCTAAAAGGTATATAACAGCATGAGAGAGGCCCATTAGTAATGAAAATAATAATACTAAAGTAACTAAAGACGTTATATATTATGTGAACGTACAATAATAATACAATAATATCGTACATATATTTTAGTATTTTACATAAATGTGTTAAACTCACAAATATGTTTATCTTTAAGTTCTCATGATTCAACATAATTTTAAGTATAGTGTGTACTGCATGTGTACTCACAGCTTTAGAATCAATATTTATTTTTTTTAATATTTCCGATATTTCCGGTAAATTATTATGATATAAAATTATTAATTATTAATATATCCTAATTATATATATTCAAATCCTCAAATACGTGAAATAATTTCTGGGTATATACATGATAAGTTAATCATTTTATTATATTTTATAAAGAATTGTTAAAGTTATTTCACTACTTTTCGAAGTAGTACCTACCTTCTTTTCCCAAACTGGGTACGGTACATATACATTGATTGCATATGTTAAACTTGTAAACAAATCCAGTGGGACGTTCCCGTAATATATATTTTCGTTAAAATAAATGTTTCATTAATTGTAAAACACATGTGATTACAATGTATCAATGTTTTAAAAGTGTATAAACAATAAGTACGTACTGTATTGCCTTTTCCTAGAGCTATAAATTGATTATTTTTTTACTATCGATCTATTTACAGTTTACACCTACAACAACATATGATGTTATTCTAATATGATGCTCATTAAGTATTGAATGATAGTGAAAGATAATAATATGCACGTGTTATTTAATAATTATTTTACTGCCATGATTCATTTAAATTGGATTTTGTTAAATTTCCAGTCGTTTAAACGACAGTGATAATGATGCGTTTCCTACCGATCTGATGTTTTTTAAGCTCAAGGCTTGTTTCCACTACATATAACAGTAACACTATAATAATATTATAAACATTTATGGATTTAAATATTTAATCATCACATTGAGTTTTGTCTTCAAAGATAACCTTTTTATTTTCATATGAATATATATTAAATAGTTAATTAAGAAATGGCTTTTTATTTTATATTTATTACTAGCTGCTGTCGGAAACTCGCTGTCCTGAAACTCGGGGGATAGGTGAGACTCGCTGAAGTGGGCGGTGGAGGCTAGTGACGACAATGTCGTCGTAGTTTTACATATAAAAATTGTTCCTGTTTAAAAACAAAAATTTGAGGAGGTGATAAGGATTTCTGATAATGCTTGGCGAACTCGTTACGAAGGCGGGAATGTTTGAATTTCGAGTTTGAGTGTCTAGATATATTCTCACATCACCTATGGCCTATGCAAATCGGCCATTGAATAATACGGCCTCCCGTCGCATGTCCGATGCTTTTTCGTATGTAAAAAATCGTCAATTTGAAATCAATGTTTCAGTGTCTAGCAAGTTAATCTCCTCAAGTGAATATCGATTAACATATATGCAGCAGCTTGTCAGGTAGACCCTCTGTTCCGCGGCAATACATGAAATTCGGCTACTTTGGTAGTATAAACCTATTCTGTACACGCATAATATATTATTATAAACATTTTAGAGCACACATGATTGTATTCGCCATGATAAACCCTAAGCAAATTTTATCATACACAGAGAAGTAACGTAAACCATACACACACACACATATATATATATTATATACCAGCCATTGAATTATACGGCCTCTCGTCGCATGTCCGATGCTTTTTCGTATGTAAAAAATCTTCAATTTGAAATCCATGTTTTGGTGTCTAGCAAGTTAATCTCCCCAAGTGAATATCGATTAACATATGTGCAGCAGCTTATCAGGTAGGCAATCCACCTGCGGTGGATTGCAGACCCTCTGTTCCACGGCAATAAATAAAACTGCGCTACTTTGGTAGTAGATATATATCTATTTTGTTCACGAAAAATATATGAATAACAAAACGCATATAAACGTATTTAATCTGATAAACCAATAGCATTTGATCATATAGACAGTCAATTTTATAAATAACACGCAATTCGCAATAGAAATTCACGATGAATAATAATAAAGTATTAAGTGAATTAAGAAATTAATGAATATCACAAATAAAATGGTGTGCATGCCGTGTAGAAATTCTTATGATTAACAGAGTACCTATGGTTTAGTCACAAATTAGTAATAAGTATTAATACAATGATGATTTATTTTAATGTGTTTCTGTTACATTTGCATTGATGAAATGAGTAATATAAAAGATATTCCTTTTATATATGTGTTTTTCTTCAAGGTGTTCCTATATAGTAAATTTTTTTTATATACCTATATCATCGAACCTAACTTATATTAAAATTATATACGTCATCATAAGTTCGAACAAATTACTGCTGGTAGTTGTGTAGCCTATAGGTTATTGAATAATACTGAAGACAACATATTGTATGTTTTAAGGAATTGGAATTTATTTAGTGTAACCAATGGCTTATTTTATATTATATACTACTACTAGCTATACTATATTATTATTATTGTTAATTTTACTTCAATCAGCAATTTTACATGTTATAACAATAGTAACAGTATATAGAACAATAGTTGAAGTTATTAATAATAATTAAAAAAGAAAAACATGGGTAATGCAAGTGTTTATGTATTATAGATAAATAAATAAAAATTAATTTCATGACACACAAGTCAATTAAGATTAGCAGCTCTCAAAATATGATGAAGAGAATGTTTGTGTCCAATGTCCATTGAAAGTCATATGCATATAATTGGGGATGATTTCTAGAGAGACAATAAGGAGGGGCTCTAAAAGGTATATAACAGCATGAGAGAGGCCCATTAGTAATGAAAATAATAATACTAAAGTAACTAAAGACGTTATATATTATGTGAACGTACAATAATAATACAATAATATCGTACATATATTTTAGTATTTTACATAAATGTGTTAAACTCACAAATATGTTTATCTTTAAGTTCTCATGATTCAACATAATTTTAAGTATAGTGTGTACTGCATGTGTACTCACAGCTTTAGAATCAATATTTATTTTTTTTAATATTTCCGATATTTCCGGTAAATTATTATGATATAAAATTATTAATTATTAATATATCCTAATTATATATATTCAAATCCTCAAATACGTGAAATAATTTCTGGGTATATACATGATAAGTTAATCATTTTATTATATTTTATAAAGAATTGTTAAAGTTATTTCACTACTTTTCGAAGTAGTACCTACCTTCTTTTCCCAAACTGGGTACGGTACATATACATTGATTGCATATGTTAAACTTGTAAACAAATCCAGTGGGACGTTCCCGTAATATATATTTTCGTTAAAATAAATGTTTCATTAATTGTAAAACACATGTGATTACAATGTATCAATGTTTTAAAAGTGTATAAACAATAAGTACGTACTGTATTGCCTTTTCCTAGAGCTATAAATTGATTATTTTTTTACTATCGATCTATTTACAGTTTACACCTACAACAACATATGATGTTATTCTAATATGATGCTCATTAAGTATTGAATGATAGTGAAAGATAATAATATGCACGTGTTATTTAATAATTATTTTACTGCCATGATTCATTTAAATTGGATTTTGTTAAATTTCCAGTCGTTTAAACGACAGTGATAATGATGCGTTTCCTACCGATCTGATGTTTTTTAAGCTCAAGGCTTGTTTCCACTACATATAACAGTAACACTATAATAATATTATAAACATTTATGGATTTAAATATTTAATCATCACATTGAGTTTTGTCTTCAAAGATAACCTTTTTATTTTCATATGAATATATATTAAATAGTTAATTAAGAAATGGCTTTTTATTTTATATTTATTACTAGCTGCTGTCGGAAACTCGCTGTCCTGAAACTCGGGGGATAGGTGAGACTCGCTGAAGTGGGCGGTGGAGGCTAGTGACGACAATGTCGTCGTAGTTTTACATATAAAAATTGTTCCTGTTTAAAAACAAAAATTTGAGGAGGTGATAAGGATTTCTGATAATGCTTGGCGAACTCGTTACGAAGGCGGGAATGTTTGAATTTCGAGTTTGAGTGTCTAGATATATTCTCACATCACCTATGGCCTATGCAAATCGGCCATTGAATAATACGGCCTCCCGTCGCATGTCCGATGCTTTTTCGTATGTAAAAAATCGTCAATTTGAAATCAATGTTTCAGTGTCTAGCAAGTTAATCTCCTCAAGTGAATATCGATTAACATATATGCAGCAGCTTGTCAGGTAGACCCTCTGTTCCGCGGCAATACATGAAATTCGGCTACTTTGGTAGTATAAACCTATTCTGTACACGCATAATATATTATTATAAACATTTTAGAGCACACATGATTGTATTCGCCATGATAAACCCTAAGCAAATTTTATCATACACAGAGAAGTAACGTAAACCATACACACACACACATATATATATATTATATACCAGCCATTGAATTATACGGCCTCTCGTCGCATGTCCGATGCTTTTTCGTATGTAAAAAATCTTCAATTTGAAATCCATGTTTTGGTGTCTAGCAAGTTAATCTCCCCAAGTGAATATCGATTAACATATGTGCAGCAGCTTATCAGGTAGGCAATCCACCTGCGGTGGATTGCAGACCCTCTGTTCCACGGCAATAAATAAAACTGCGCTACTTTGGTAGTAGATATATATCTATTTTGTTCACGAAAAATATATGAATAACAAAACGCATATAAACGTATTTAATCTGATAAACCAATAGCATTTGATCATATAGACAGTCAATTTTATAAATAACACGCAATTCGCAATAGAAATTCACGATGAATAATAATAAAGTATTAAGTGAATTAAGAAATTAATGAATATCACAAATAAAATGGTGTGCATGCCGTGTAGAAATTCTTATGATTAACAGAGTACCTATGGTTTAGTCACAAATTAGTAATAAGTATTAATACAATGATGATTTATTTTAATGTGTTTCTGTTACATTTGCATTGATGAAATGAGTAATATAAAAGATATTCCTTTTATATATGTGTTTTTCTTCAAGGTGTTCCTATATAGTAAATTTTTTTTATATACCTATATCATCGAACCTAACTTATATTAAAATTATATACGTCATCATAAGTTCGAACAAATTACTGCTGGTAGTTGTGTAGCCTATAGGTTATTGAATAATACTGAAGACAACATATTGTATGTTTTAAGGAATTGGAATTTATTTAGTGTAACCAATGGCTTATTTTATATTATATACTACTACTAGCTATACTATATTATTATTATTGTTAATTTTACTTCAATCAGCAATTTTACATGTTATAACAATAGTAACAGTATATAGAACAATAGTTGAAGTTATTAATAATAATTAAAAAAGAAAAACATGGGTAATGCAAGTGTTTATGTATTATAGATAAATAAATAAAAATTAATTTCATGACACACAAGTCAATTAAGATTAGCAGCTCTCAAAATATGATGAAGAGAATGTTTGTGTCCAATGTCCATTGAAAGTCATATGCATATAATTGGGGATGATTTCTAGAGAGACAATAAGGAGGGGCTCTAAAAGGTATATAACAGCATGAGAGAGGCCCATTAGTAATGAAAATAATAATACTAAAGTAACTAAAGACGTTATATATTATGTGAACGTACAATAATAATACAATAATATCGTACATATATTTTAGTATTTTACATAAATGTGTTAAACTCACAAATATGTTTATCTTTAAGTTCTCATGATTCAACATAATTTTAAGTATAGTGTGTACTGCATGTGTACTCACAGCTTTAGAATCAATATTTATTTTTTTTAATATTTCCGATATTTCCGGTAAATTATTATGATATAAAATTATTAATTATTAATATATCCTAATTATATATATTCAAATCCTCAAATACGTGAAATAATTTCTGGGTATATACATGATAAGTTAATCATTTTATTATATTTTATAAAGAATTGTTAAAGTTATTTCACTACTTTTCGAAGTAGTACCTACCTTCTTTTCCCAAACTGGGTACGGTACATATACATTGATTGCATATGTTAAACTTGTAAACAAATCCAGTGGGACGTTCCCGTAATATATATTTTCGTTAAAATAAATGTTTCATTAATTGTAAAACACATGTGATTACAATGTATCAATGTTTTAAAAGTGTATAAACAATAAGTACGTACTGTATTGCCTTTTCCTAGAGCTATAAATTGATTATTTTTTTACTATCGATCTATTTACAGTTTACACCTACAACAACATATGATGTTATTCTAATATGATGCTCATTAAGTATTGAATGATAGTGAAAGATAATAATATGCACGTGTTATTTAATAATTATTTTACTGCCATGATTCATTTAAATTGGATTTTGTTAAATTTCCAGTCGTTTAAACGACAGTGATAATGATGCGTTTCCTACCGATCTGATGTTTTTTAAGCTCAAGGCTTGTTTCCACTACATATAACAGTAACACTATAATAATATTATAAACATTTATGGATTTAAATATTTAATCATCACATTGAGTTTTGTCTTCAAAGATAACCTTTTTATTTTCATATGAATATATATTAAATAGTTAATTAAGAAATGGCTTTTTATTTTATATTTATTACTAGCTGCTGTCGGAAACTCGCTGTCCTGAAACTCGGGGGATAGGTGAGACTCGCTGAAGTGGGCGGTGGAGGCTAGTGACGACAATGTCGTCGTAGTTTTACATATAAAAATTGTTCCTGTTTAAAAACAAAAATTTGAGGAGGTGATAAGGATTTCTGATAATGCTTGGCGAACTCGTTACGAAGGCGGGAATGTTTGAATTTCGAGTTTGAGTGTCTAGATATATTCTCACATCACCTATGGCCTATGCAAATCGGCCATTGAATAATACGGCCTCCCGTCGCATGTCCGATGCTTTTTCGTATGTAAAAAATCGTCAATTTGAAATCAATGTTTCAGTGTCTAGCAAGTTAATCTCCTCAAGTGAATATCGATTAACATATATGCAGCAGCTTGTCAGGTAGACCCTCTGTTCCGCGGCAATACATGAAATTCGGCTACTTTGGTAGTATAAACCTATTCTGTACACGCATAATATATTATTATAAACATTTTAGAGCACACATGATTGTATTCGCCATGATAAACCCTAAGCAAATTTTATCATACACAGAGAAGTAACGTAAACCATACACACACACACATATATATATATTATATACCAGCCATTGAATTATACGGCCTCTCGTCGCATGTCCGATGCTTTTTCGTATGTAAAAAATCTTCAATTTGAAATCCATGTTTTGGTGTCTAGCAAGTTAATCTCCCCAAGTGAATATCGATTAACATATGTGCAGCAGCTTATCAGGTAGGCAATCCACCTGCGGTGGATTGCAGACCCTCTGTTCCACGGCAATAAATAAAACTGCGCTACTTTGGTAGTAGATATATATCTATTTTGTTCACGAAAAATATATGAATAACAAAACGCATATAAACGTATTTAATCTGATAAACCAATAGCATTTGATCATATAGACAGTCAATTTTATAAATAACACGCAATTCGCAATAGAAATTCACGATGAATAATAATAAAGTATTAAGTGAATTAAGAAATTAATGAATATCACAAATAAAATGGTGTGCATGCCGTGTAGAAATTCTTATGATTAACAGAGTACCTATGGTTTAGTCACAAATTAGTAATAAGTATTAATACAATGATGATTTATTTTAATGTGTTTCTGTTACATTTGCATTGATGAAATGAGTAATATAAAAGATATTCCTTTTATATATGTGTTTTTCTTCAAGGTGTTCCTATATAGTAAATTTTTTTTATATACCTATATCATCGAACCTAACTTATATTAAAATTATATACGTCATCATAAGTTCGAACAAATTACTGCTGGTAGTTGTGTAGCCTATAGGTTATTGAATAATACTGAAGACAACATATTGTATGTTTTAAGGAATTGGAATTTATTTAGTGTAACCAATGGCTTATTTTATATTATATACTACTATATACTATTTTGTATACTATACAGTATACACACACATAGCTTAATTAAATGGTTTTTTTTTTCTTGAAAACGGTTTATTATGGAAGACGGATCGTAAATGGTTAGGTACCCATCAATTATCATTTATCGTCGTTGTGGGATATCCAAATACATTTAGGCATATAGCTCTAATTGGTTTTCAGTGATGGTGGAGCAACCTTCACTAAAAAAAGAACTAAGTAATAATATAACAAAAAATAATTAAATAAAATTCGAAAAAAATGCAAAAGATCTCAGGTGGCTATGTTATTTAAATGAGCCACCGCAATAACTTAGCTAGTCCTACAACTAACAATTTTATTATTATTAATTAATTAATAAATAATACGATGTACGCGTAGATATAAGATGCGAAGTGATTAACGGTACTAAGCGATATCCAGAGACCACAGTATTTTCAAAAACACTTTTATCGATATCATTGATATCAATAAATAGATCACGCGTAGTTATTAAATATAACAGACTAAAAACACGGACTACCTAGTATTCAAGTATTTATTGTAGGTATAATATGCAACAGTAATTCGAGTGACAAATTATGATCATTAGAACATTGGAAAATTATGAAAAAAAAAAAAAAACGAAAAAAACATTAGGACATCGGTAAATTAAAAAAAATACAAAAAAAAGATCAAACAAATTAAATCAATTAATTTTGTTATCATTAGAACACCTTCTTTCCTTAAGAAGTCGGAGAAAAATCTGTCAAATTTATTATTCTCCGCCGCCGGGATCGAACCCTATACCCTAACATCTAATGCTTAACGCCTAACCTACTGGGACATCCTACCGAGATACTGGAATGTGGAAAAACTTTAGCATTTAAACCGTTTTAATTTAGCGGCGATTAATACTAAAAACGTTTAAACGTGTGAATTATGTGTCAGTTAACCTTATAATATAGTAGGTATGTTTGTTTTTAATCGATGTGTTTATACTATTTCGGTATAGTATATCCATCTATGATTCTGTTCATATTGTACTAAGTTATGTTTCTATTCACTGTTTAGTCATAACATTTAGTTAACCTACCATTATTTTATTGCATATTGTAACTAACAAAATTAATCAAGAAGTCATGTGAATACACAGCAATTTCTTTTTTGTTAGGTATCAAATAAAATCAAAACATATTGTAATATATACAAAATCATTGTGTATATTTTAAAAATACATATACACGGCTAAATAATTAAGTTCTAGGTAAATGTTAAATAATTTACAATTAGTCGTTACTTCTAAATGTAGTGTAATATCAATATATTATTTTTTATTTATTTTGATAGTCTATGTTTAAATAATTTTATTAAAATCAAACTATTGAAGTCCTTTTAACTAAATTTGCTTATTAATTTATTCTAATTCTAATGATTTTTACACAATTTATCAAAATAAGGGAGTTTAACATAATATGCATGTATGTATACTATTTAATAAAAATAACATTTCATTTTGTCAACAAACTGTTTTGTGACTATACTATTATATTACATTGGTGTACATTTGTGGGCTTGGTTAAATAATTTACCTAACCAATATAGATTACCTACTTATAGAATCTACCTTGCCCAACAATAGCATAATTTAATACCGTATCCATTTCAGTACATATAGACTTTCATAACTAACACCGTCAATGAACTAAAGTGTTATTTAAATCTATCAAATATTTAAAAACAATAGGCTTTTCACAGTAGCTAACTTACCTATAAACAGTAATATTTAATAACACACTGACAATAATAGAGCCGGCGATGAACCAAAGCGTTAATATAATTACCAAAATATGCTTTTTCTGGTAAATTTGGGTAGGTATTTGATTATCACAAATGTATAGACTACTCATAGAACCTAAATTATTTATCAACAATAATATTTAATGTTTTATCCGTCCCATGAATGACATTCATACAGCCGTTAATAAATAAAACTGTCCATATTATTACTACTGGTGTAATTTAGTAACTATTTAATTACCACAAATGAATAAAAACTACATTGCCTATAAGTAATGATATTTAATAATGCATCCGTAGCAGTACATACTCACTTTTACTAAATTATTAACATTACCACCAAAATATTCTAAATATGGTATAACCGAGTAGTTATTTAATCAATTTAAACATAAAAACCCTAAAGAGATTACATATACACAGATACTACGGTTGTCGATTAACCACCGTCGTAGACTACTCATTACACCTATCGACAGCAATTAATATTAAACACCTTATCCTTAGCCGTCGACGAACAAAAGTGTAAATAAATATTACATATAATTATATCACATGTAGTCGCACCTTTTATGTGCTGTGTTAAATATTTGGCTACTAACCGAGTAGCCGTTTTTGTAATAATTTATAAAAAGTAGGAACACTCAAACACCGTCGACATGAGCTTAAAATAAGGATCTCGAACAGGCAAAAGACAGAATTAAACGTATTTAAAACAATATTTATTGAATCAAACAAAAACAGTATAATATTTATTATTATCAGTACAATAGGTAGGTAACGCACGTCTACGGGTTCGAAAATGAGTATACTACGCGAAAAAAAGAGCAGTCGGCGGTCTTAAAGACGAAAAAAAAAAACGATAAAAACGAAAGTCGGCCGCGTTTTCGATTTTAAAAGAAACGCGCTTGAATTAAACGTAAAAAAAAGGCGACGGAAAAGGGCGTAAAAGCAGAAAAATCGAGTAAAAAGTCGAAAAAAAATAAGCATAAAACGTTTCGAAAAATCTAAAACACGATGTCTGTGACTGATGAGTGATACGATAACCGAAAAATCGTGATAGCTCGGCCGCCGCCGCGAGGAAGTAACGCGATTGGCCGGTCTTAAGAAACCCATGGAAGAAAAACGTAATTCTTCCATGGGTTGCTTAGAGCGATATATATAGGGATTCACGTTTTATATTATAAGACTAGCCCTCCGTGCTAGCTGGGGGAGACCCCCAGACCCCCTTGGTCGGTGAAAAGTGGGTACCGATGGCGGACGTAGAGTCGTTTGAATTATTAAAATCATTGCTGTACTCGCCGGTCAATCAATAATCAAAAGTCGTAGCAGGTGATAACGATTTATGATGAGGCGTGGAGGTATCGTTTCGAAAGCGGCAAATTTGAAATCCCAGTTCAACAGTCGATACGGTCCAGTCTTGTGCTGTTATGAGACCCCCAGGCCCCCTTGGTCGGTGAAAAGTGGGTACCGATGGCGGACGTAGAGTCGTTTGAATTATTAAAATCATTGCTGTACTCGCCGGTCAATCAATAATCAAAAGTCGTAGCAGGTGATAACGATTTATGATGAGGCGTGGAGGTATCGTTTCGAAAGCGGCAAATTTGAAATCCCAGTTCAACAGTCGATACGGTCCAGTCTTGTGCTGTTATGAGACCCCCAGGCCCCCTTGGTCGGTGAAAAGTGGGTACCGATGGTGGACGTAGAGTCGTTGGAATTATTAAAATCATTGCTGTACTCGCTGGTCAATCAATAATCAAAAGTCGTAGCGGGTGATAACGATTTATGATGAGGCGTGGAGGTATCGTTTCGAAAGCGGCAAATTTGAAATTCCAGTTTAACAGTCGATACGGTCCAGTCTTGTGCTGTTATGAATGTCGAAACGAAAATCGTAAAGCCGAAAGCCGCATTTAAATGTCTAGCAAGTCGGTCACGTCAAGTGAATACCGATTTTGGAGAGTATATCGTTAGAATTATGTACATAGCGCCTGTAACGACGCACTACGTCCTACCATACCGCTAGACGATATGAGTAGGTAATACGATTGACGTCGCCATATGTGGATTAATGATAAAGGGTTTTTGATGAGGCCCACCGGTAAGGTGGTAATCCATCGAAAGCGACAGTATTTGAAAACCGTGTTCGAGCATCTATCGATTCGTTAGGGAGTTGGTAATCAAAAGTAGACCTTTTAGTGGGCCCCGCATGAAACGTTCAAAACTGTAAGGTTTAATGCTGTATCATATACAATATCTCAATACCATAATTAGTCAAAATACAAATCAAAGGATAAATGTTAAAAAGTACCAATAAAAACGAAATGAAACCGACAGACGAATGCGAATACATTGCAATGTCTGATGCGTTTTGGCAGAGAATAAATTAAGAATAATTGTTATTGTCATTGCTCACCAAATGAGTACACTATAAAATCCTGTGCACATGCCATAGTAATATACCCCCTGACCCCCTTGGTCGGTGAAAAGTGGGTATCGATGGTGGAGACAGAGTCGTTGGAATTATTAAAATCTTTACTGTACTCGCCGGTCAATAATCAAAAGTCGTAGCAGGTGATAACGATTTCTGATAAGGCGTGGAGGTATCGTTTCGAAAGCGGCAAATTTGAAATTTCAGTTCAACAGTCGATACGGTCCAGTCTTGTGCTGTTATGAGACCCCCAGGCCCCCTTGGTCGGTGAAAAGTGGGTACCGATGGTGGACGTAGAGTCGTTGGAATTATTAAAATCATTGCTGTACTCGCTGGTCAATCAATAATCAAAAGTCGTAGCGGGTGATAACGATTTATGATGAGGCGTGGAGGTATCGTTTCGAAAGCGGCAAATTTGAAATTCCAGTTTAACAGTCGATACGGTCCAGTCTTGTGCTGTTATGAATGTCGAAACGAAAATCGTAAAGCCGAAAGCCGCATTTAAATGTCTAGCAAGTCGGTCACGTCAAGTGAATACCGATTTTGGAGAGTATATCGTTAGAATTATGTACATAGCGCCTGTAACGTCGCACTACGTCCTACCATACCGCTAGACGATATGAGTAGGTAATACGATTGACGTCGCCATATGTGGATTAATGATAAAGGGTTTTTGATGAGGCCCACCGGTAAGGTGGTAATCCATCGAAAGCGACAGTATTTGAAAACCGTGTTCGAGCATCTATCGATTCGTTAGGGAGTTGGTAATCAAAAGTAGACCTTTTAGTGGGCCCCGCATGAAACGTTCAAAACTGTAAGGTTTAATGCTGTATCATATACAATATCTCAATACCATAATTAGTCAAAATACAAATCAAAGGATAAATGTTAAAAAGTACCAATAAAAACGAAATGAAACCGACAGACGAATGCGAATACATTGCAATGTCTGATGCGTTTTGGCAGAGAATAAATTAAGAATAATTGTTATTGTCATTGCTCACCAAATGAGTACACTATAAAATCCTGTGCACATGCCATAGTAATATACCCCCTGACCCCCTTGGTCGGTGAAAAGTGGGTATCGATGGTGGAGACAGAGTCGTTGGAATTATTAAAATCATTGCTGTACTCGCTGGTCAATCAATAATCAAAAGTCGTAGCGGGTGATAACGATTTATGATGAGGCGTGGAGGTATCGTTTCGAAAGCGGCAAATTTGAAATTCCAGTTTAACAGTCGATACGGTCCAGTCTTGTGCTGTTATGAATGTCGAAACGAAAATCGTAAAGCCGAAAGCCGCATTTAAATGTCTAGCAAGTCGGTCACGTCAAGTGAATACCGATTTCGGAGACTATATGGTTAGAATTTTGTACATAGCACCTGTAATGTTGCACTACCATAATGGTAGACGATATGAGTAGGTAATACGATTGACGTCGCGATATGTGGATTTATAATAAAAGGTTTTTGTGGTAACCCATCGAAGGCGGCAATATTTGAAAACCGTGTTCGAGCGTCTATCAATTCGTATTAGAGAGTCGGTAATCAAAAGTCGACCCACATGAAACGTAAAATATAATATCATATACAATATCTCAATATCATAATTAATCAATTAACCAGCCACACTGTCATTTTTGTCGAGTGCACTAAAACAATACTAATTAAAGGATAAATGTTAAAAATTACCAATAACAATGAAATGAAACCGACGGACTACTTGTGTTGGTAAGAATGAACGTAAAAATGTCCGACGTGCCAATGACATAAAGTGAATTACACACATACCTTCTTCTTCTTCTTCGGTAAACTCGGCCACTATGACCATCCCGACATACATCCTTGCCTCCAGTTTTCTCTATTCGATGCCTGTAATCTCCAATCTTCTCCTCCACCTAATGCTTTCACATCATCCCTAACTCCATCCTCCCATCTCCGACGTGGTCTTCCCAGCGGTCTTTTTCCATTAGGGTTCTCCTCCAGTACCATACGTATGAGTGGGTTTTGACTACGCCAGGCATGCCCAGCCCAAAGCAATCTTTTGTTCTTTATCGTTTCGAGTATACTGGGTTTATGAAAGAGTGTCTCTAGTTCATCATTCTTCCTTATTCTCCATTCCCCACTAAGCCTGTCCTTTACTGGTCCAAAGATCTTCCTCAGTATTTTTCTTTCCAGAACTAAGAGTTTTCTTTCATCACTTTTCCTTAATGGCCACGCCTCAGCTCCATAAGTAATAACAGGTCGTATTAATGTGATGTATAATTGTAATTTTAACTCTCTTGAAAGTGATCTTGATCCCAGTAATTTCGCAAGACCATAAAGGCATTTATTTCCTGACTGAATTCTTGTTCCTATTTCTATTTCGATTTCATTTCTCTCTGAAAGTATGGATCCTAGGTACTTAAATTGTCTTGTTCTTTTGAAATTTCGGTTGTTGATGTTAAGAGTTGGATATAATCTTATAGTGTCTCGTCTTCCTACTACCATATATTCCGTTTTGTCCTCATTGATATGGAGTCCAACTTTCAGTGCTGCTTTCTCCAGCCGGTTTAATAAATCTTTTAGTCCGTCTTGTGAATCCTCCATGATCACCAGATCATCTGCATAAGCCAGAAGTCCTATGGACGATTCCTGGAATTTAACTCCTTCTTGCGGTGTAATATTCATCTCTCTTACGACTTTCTCTACTACTATATTAAATAAGATTGGTGACATAGCGTCTCCCTGTCTTAATCCCGATTTAACTAAAATTGGGTCTGAGTTTGTATTTCCAACCTTAACTTTGACAAATGTATCCGAAATGCTTATCCCAACCAATTTTATAAGCTTGTCCTGGAAATGGAATTCTCTCAAGATGTTTATTAAGCTTTCTCTATGGATGCTATCATACGCCTTCTTAAAATCTATGAAAAGAACGTGTATTTCTCTATCGAACTCCCAGATATTTTGAAATATTTGTCTTAAAATAAATATCTGGTCTGTGGTCGATCTTCCCGGTCTGAAGCCACCTAGGTAATAATAGAAACCCCGGTCTAATTGCCAATAATTTGTTCTGCTTTTGTTTTTATTCTTGTTAATAGGCAATTCTTGTTTACTTCCCTTTTTATGAATTGGACAGATCACCGCTGTCTTCCACTCTTTAGGCATTTTTTCAGTTGTCCAGACTTCGTGAATTACCTTCCATAACCACATTACCATTTCCTCTCCGCCTTCCTTTAAGAGCTCTGATTGAATGTCATCCTCTCCGGGGGATTTGTTATTCTTTAGCATGTTTATCTGTAATTTTATTTCTTCCAAGATCGGTTCTTCACAATCCTGTGATTCTTGGATTTCCTGATTAAAATTAAAATTAAAGGTTTCATTCGGTTCTTCACAGTTTAGCAAGTTTTCAAAGTAGCTAGCCCATTTCTTTGCTAACTCTTCATTTGTAGTTATCAGGGAGCCATCATCATCCCTTAGAAATCTTTCTTTCTTTTTGTATCCACCTCTGAGATCATTCAGGTCACTCGCTTATACATATCCCTAGTTCTGTGTGTTTTATAATCGAGTTCTGCTGTTTCTAATATGTTTTGAACGTATTTTCTCTTTTCACATCTCAATATCTTGCTGGCTTCTTTTTGGCGAGTTCTAAATCTTCTCAGTGTTACTTCGTTGTTAGTGTCAATTAACCACTCTTGTCTTGCTAATTTTCTTCTTTGTACAGCTTCTTCACAAATCGTATTGAACCATGGTTTTGTTTTCGATACTTTTTTTCCCAAGACTTTCGATGATGCTTCATTTATGCTTTCTTTTACATGTTCCCATGTTTTATCAACATTTAAGTTTCTTTCTATATCTAGTTGTTTACTTTTAATAATATTCTGAAAGCACTCTACATACTCTTTGCATATTTGTTTGTCCTTTAGTTTATTTATATCGGTACGTCCTTTGTTTGTTAGATTACCTTTCTTATACTTCTTAATTTTTACTTTCATCCATATACCAACCAATAGGTGGTCCGAGTCCATATCAGCTCCCCGTAAAGTTCTTATATTCAGGATACTATTTTTGAATCTATTATTTATTAGGACATGGTCAATTTGGTTTTGATGTCTCCCATTCGGCGAGATCCATGTATATTTATGTATGTCTTTTCGTTGGAACATAGTACTTTTGACCACCAAACCCTTTCCTAAAGCGAAGTCGATTAATTTAGTACCATTATCGTTGGTGCTGGAATGTAGGCTGTAGTTTCCAATAGTCGATTTGTAGCACTCTTCCCTTCCTATTTTTGCATTGAAATCGCCTAGTACTAATTTTATATCACCTTTTGACGTGCTAAACGTATCTTCTAGTGTTGCATAAAACAGCTCTTTTTCTTCTTCATTCTTATCCTCAGTTGGAGCATGCGCGTTGATTAATACCATGTCAAAATTGTCTGTTTTAATTGTTAAAGTTGTAATTCTCGGATTTATATCTCTAAACTCCTTTACTGAATGTATAATTGATTCGTGCACAGCAAAACCGGTTCCCAGTTTATGACCTTTTTCGCATTTTCCGTTAAACATACCTAAACAATACCTACATCATCAAGAGTGTATAGTGTAGGTACATGATAAATACCCACGCATGGAAACGCCATCGACACCGTCAACGTTTATACAGATCACACAAAGTCGAACCAAAAGTGACATTTTAACATTTTAAAAGCAAACAGAAACAGTTGTTTTTAAATATTATTTGTACATGGTACATTATTATTATTATTGCATTACTATTATTTTAACGTCAAAAGTAACATGACATCATAATATTATGGTGGTATAGAGAGTGGAAAATAACTTCTAAAAGGCAGTGATTGAAAAATATATGTGAGGGGCTGAAGGCCTCCCAATTTTTTTACTCTAATTGCGTCTATGTGCAATACAATTGAAGTACGGTTAGGTTAAAATACAGATATAAGAAGATGAGTTGATTAGTTTGTACATTCATATTTATAAAAGTAAGTGTAGATACTATAAATTATATGGTAAGTCTGAGCCATCTGAGGTGAATATTTGTATCATGTGAGTACTATGTAATTGTATGAAAGAAAGTCCATTATAAACTATACTGTGAAATGTATAAGTGTTTTGTTCATTTGTTAAAAGTACAATAACTGTAACTCTACCTTTTATTGAGTGCGTGTGTGAACTATGCAATAGAAACATAGTTCAATATCAATACGGTCAAATTATTCAATTGTATTTTGTTTTGAGCAGTAAAACAAAACAGAAGAACTACTTTTTTGACCACTGATAACTTGCTTTATCTTACATATAAAATCAGCAATTTTCACGGCGTATATAGTAATAAACGTTATATAACAACATTAAGACCATAGGCGTGTCCACGGGGGGTGCAGGGTATGCAACCGCACCCTCTGCGATTTCAAGTGGCACCATGAATTAAGAAAAATTGTTTAAAAAAGGTGGCTAGGGCTCATTAGCCCCTTGGGTACGCACCAGGTTGCACTCTCTGCGTCAAAGGTCTAAACACGCCTATGATTAAGGCAACAAAAAATACAATGCGAATAATATATTGTTATGAAATATGATATTAATATGTTAATAGCAATTCATGGTGATACATAATAATAAGTTAACTTAAGCATATACGATGTACAGTTAGTTCTAAAGTATAGGGAGCATTGAAAAGAGTATAGCATGTGGAATGATGAAATCCGTAGTACACATCTTACAATTAATAAAGAATTCAGTAGAAAGCCATTTAGCAGAACTCAACTGTTTGTAGTTAAAATACCTAGGTACCGATGTGTTATGTATGTAGGTACAGACAAACAACTGTTTAAGAAAACATATAAGTATAAGTTGATATAGTTGTGAGTTGTAACACATTTAGTGTAGGTGTAAGTGTGTGTGTCTGTCATAGGCGCTGTAGTGGGGGAGGGGCTGTAGGGGCTAAGCCCCCTAAAAAACATTCAAAGTCCCCCTAAAAACCACGCAAAGCTTTATATTAAAAAAACAATAAGTGATTACTATTGAAAAAACGAATAATAGAAAACTTGTTAACTTTGAAGGATCATCATTACTTATAAATCAATATTTGTTTGAAGTTATACCTTATGAATTGAAATGTGAGATGATTGTTTTGAAAAATATGATGAAATGAGTTACTATAATATATCTAAAGATACAGTTCCAAATCTTTTTGAAATGATTCAATTGGCTTTCACTCATCAGGTCAATTCCATCTACTTGCAACGGCCATTTTCTGCAATGAGAAGAAATAACAATTACCTCAAATCTACTATTATGTCAAAGGAACGGTTTTCGAAATAAGCAATACTTCATATTGATAGAGATGTTATATTGTTGACAACGAAATTATTTTAAATAGAAAAATAAGAATATAAAATGTAAAAACTGTATTAAATCTGTTACCTATACTTATAAAAGTTTATTATTGTTTTATTTTTAAGTTTTACTTGCCTGGCAATTAGCACATTTTTATAGAGGATAAAGGATAACTTCTGATAGTCAGTGATTGTAAAATATATGTGAGGGGCTGTGGTGTGTGTGTGTGTTCGTATGTACACAGTTTTACCTAATTAACACTATTACAATCATAATGTTGGTTAATCTACTTGTGACAGTAAATTTGAGACAAAAATTGTTGAATGTTCTCATGTGTTGTTAACTGTACAGTATAGTCTATACTATATGCATTAAGTGGGTAAGATTTATGTTTTGCAGAATATTTATATCAGATACTTATAGTATCATGTGAGTACACCTACAGTGTACTTATATGGAAGAAAGTCCATTTTAATATACTGTGAAATGTATAAGTGTTTTGTTCATTTGTTAAAGGTACATTTAAAATAAAAGTGAGCTATAACTTATAAATAACTGTAACTCTACTTATTGTGTGTATGTGTGTGTGTGAACTATGCAAAAGAAACATAGTTCCATACAGTTATACCTCAACAACATATTATTAGGTACTTTAACAACATACAATTTTCAATTGTATTTTATACTGAGCAGTAGAACAAATAGAAGAATGTTTAATTGGTGTGTTCATACATACATATTCATAATCTTTATAATAATTTACTTGTAAGTGTTTAATATGCCTATGAGTTTTGCAGAAACAAAATTTGTTGTTGACTCTACAACATTAAGTGTAGGCACCCATATGTAGTGTTATGTAATTAACTTTCAACAGTATGATTGGAGTGAGAAATGTTTATGTCTTGAGTACAGAATTTGGAATTATGAAATCCCTAGTACACGTCTCACAAATAAAGATTTCAGTAGAAAGCCATTTAGCAGAACACAACAGGTGGTTTTAACTGTTTGTAGTTAAAGTACCTATAGATACCAATGTGTTATGAGTAACATTAAAATTGTGTAGTATGTACAATACAATTAAAACATGGTTTTACCTAATTAACATTAATGCAATCCATAGCCAAAACTGCTATAAGATGAGTTATAAAATATTTGTTAATCTACTTGAATGAGCTTATGTGTTAGTAACTGCAGTAAGTGTAGGTACTATACTATATGTATTAACTATTAAGTGAATTTATAAATTACATAGGTATATGATTGTAGCATCTCATGTGAGTAGAGTGTACTTGTAAGAAAGAAAGTCCATAATGTGTTTTGTTCATCTGTTATTGGTATATTTTAAATAAAAGTTAGTTATAACTTAAAAATAAAGTAACTCTACTTATTGTGTGTGTGTTTGTGAACTATTCACCTAAACAATATTAAAATACGGAATATTCAATTGTATATTGTTTTGAGCAGTAGAACAAAACAGAAGAATGTTTAATTGGTGTATTCATACATGCATATTTATAATCTTTATATTAATTTATTTATGTTGATTAGGCTGAAACAATAAGTGTTTAATATGCCTGTGAGTTTTGCAGAAACAAAATGTGTTGTTAACTCTACAACAGTAAGTGTGGCACCCATAGGTATATGAGTTGTAAATAATTATCAACAGTATAATCGGAGTGATGCGTGCCATGTCAGTGGCGTAATTAGGAATTTGTCTTAGGGGGGGGGAGATAAACATACTTAGATTTTCAAGTACAAAATCTGGGAAAACTATTTCATCAAAAATTCTTAAACTAATATATATGTACACAAAATGTATTAATAAATTTTTTTTTAAAATTCTACACAATTTAGTACCTATACAATATTATAATAATTTCTTCAAAATGTAAATTTCGAATATATTAGAATTAAAATTTACTTTTAAATTAAATAATAATTTCCTAAAACCTAACGCCTAACGGGACCTACCTACTATTTGAGTTGTTAACGTATGAAAACAACTACTCTTAAGCTGTTTTTTTCTCTAACGAATAGTGAATTAAATATTGTTAAACCGATTAACTTTGTATGAATTGTGTAGGTAATAAAACCTATTCGGCATGCGTAAGCCCCATAAAAAAACATTCAAAGTCCCCCTAAAAACCACGCGAAGCTTTATATTATAAAAAAACAATAAGTGAATACTTTTGAAAAAACGAATAATAGACAACTTGTTAATATTAAACTTTGAAGGATCATCATTACTTATAAATCAATATTTGTTTGAAGTTATACCTAATGAATTGAAATGTGAGATGATTGTTTTGAAAAATATGATGAAATGAGTTACTAACTATATTTAACCGTCGAAGAAAATATATCTAAAGATAAAGATATACAGTTCCAAATCTTTTTGAAATGATTCAATTGGCTATCACTCTTCAGGTCAATTCCGTCTACTTGCAATGAGAAGAAATAATAATAACCTCAGATCTACTATTATGTCAAAGGAACGGTTTTCGAAATAAGCAATACTTCATATTGATAGAGATGTTATATTGTTGACAACGAAATTATTTTAAATAGAAAAATAAGAATATAAAATATGTAAAAACTGTATTAAATCTGTTACCTATACTTATAAAAGTTCATTATTGTTTTATTTCTTATTTTTAAGTTTTACTTGCCTTGCAATTAGCAAATTTTTGTAGTGTATAAAGGGCGGTAAAGAACTTCTAAGAGGCAGTGATTGAAAATATATGTGAGGGGCTGAAGCCTTTGGTGTGTGTGTGTGTATTGTATTTGTATCTACATTATGCAATTTAAACACTAAATATATAATACTGTATGCAGAATATTTATATCAGATACTTGTAGTAACATGTGAGTACCTACAGTGTACTTATATGAAAGAAAGTCCATTATAACATACTGTAAAATGTATAAGTGTTTTGTTATAAGTGAGTTATAACTTATAAATAACTGTAACTCTACTTATTGTCTGTCACACACAGTGTGTAGGTGTGTGTCTGTGTTTGTGTATGACCTATGCAATAGAAATATATTCGATTATATTTTGTTTTGAGCAGTAGAATTTTCGCAGTGTATAATAGCAATAAACGTTACCTATATTGTTGTATAACAACATTAAAATATACATTACACATTATTTTTTAAATCTATATAACATAGTGAAATTAATTATCAGTGCCTACTATATACTACAATACATTATTAATATGTTAACAGCAACTCATGGTGATATATAATGTTAAGGTTACATAAACAAATTTCAAATATTAAGTTAACTTAAGCATTTACAACGTACAATTAGTTCTATCAACACGGCAAATAAAGTATTGAAATAATCTAACGATATAGGGATCGTTGAAAAGAGTACAGCATGTGGAATGATGAAGCCATTTAGCAGAACTCAACATGTATTTATGTATGTATTTAAGAATTTGACACCAAGGGGCAAAAAAAATAATAAAATACGCCTCATTAATCATTATAAAAAATACAATTAGCTGCCCTCTCAGCTGCCTGGGGCAACAGTACCCTGTATCTCCCCCCTAAAAACGGCCTTAGTTATGTATATACAGACAATTAACTGTGTAAGAAAACGTATAAGTATAAATTGATATGGTACCTAGTGAGTTATGAGTAGCTAGGTAACTTTAAAATTGTAACACTGCAGCTTATTGTAGGTGTGTGTGTGTGTTAGTATATACAATACAATTAAGACATAGTTTTACCTAATTAATATTAATACAATCATAGGCAACATAATTAATAACATCAGTAGTCAGTTGAACAAAACTGGTACCTATGAGTTATGAAATTTTGATATTTGTTAATCTACTTGAATGTGCTGAGGTGAGATTTATGAAAGAAAGTCCATTATAACTTACTGTGAAATGTATAAGTGTTCTGTTCATTTGTTAAAGGCACATTTAAAATAAATGTGAGTTATAACTTATAAATAACTGTAACCTTGCTTATTGTGTGTGTGTGAACTATGCAAAAGAAACATACAGTTCCATACAGTTATACCTTAACAACATATTATTGTACATATTATTCAATTGTAATTTATATGAGCAGTAGAACAAACAGAAGAACGTTTAATTGGTGTGTTCATACATACATATTCATAATCTTTATAATAATTTTTATTTATAAGTGTTTGATATGCCTATGAGTTTTGCAGGAACAAAATTTGACTCTACAACATTAAGTGTAGGCACCCTTTACAGAATTTGGAATGATGGAATCCCTAGTACCTACTCGTCTCACAAATAAAGAATTCAGTAGAAAGCCATTTAGCAGAACTCAACAGGTGGTTTTAACTGTTTGTAGTTAAAGTACCTAGATACCAATGTGTTATGAGTAACATTAAAATTGTGTAACACTATTTAATGTAGATGTGTATGTGTGCGTTAGTATGTACAATACAATTAAAACATGGTTTTACCTAATTAACTTTAATGCAATCCATAGCCAAAACTGCTATAAGATGAGTTATAAAATATTTGTTAATCTACTCGAATGAGCTTATGTGTTAGTAACTGCAGTAAGTGTAGGTACTATACTATATGTATTAACTATTAAGTGAATTTATAAATTACATAGGTATATGATTGTAGCATCTCATGTGAGTAGAGTGTACTTGTAAGAAAGAAAGTCCATAATGTGTTTTGTTCATCTGTTATTGGTATATTTTAAATAAAAGTTAGTTATAACTTAAAAATAAAGTAACTCTACTTATTGTGTGTGTGAACTATTTACCTAAACAATATTAAAATACGGAATATTCAATTGTATATTGTTTTGAGCAGTAGAACAAAACAGAAGAATGTTTAATTGGTGTATTCATACATGCATATTTATAATCTTTATATTAATTTATTTATGTTGATCAGGCTGAAACAATAAGTGTTTAATATGCCTGTGAGTTTTGCAGAAACAAAATGTGTTGTTAACTCTACAACAGTAAGTGTGGCACCCATAGGTATATGAGTTGTGAATAATTATCAACAGTATGATCGGAGTGATGCGTGCCATGTCAGTGGCGTAATTAGGAATTTGTCTTAGGGGGGGATAAACATACTTAGATTTTCCAGTACAAAATCTGGGAAAACTATTTCATCAAAAATTCTTAAACTAATATATATGTACACAAAATGTATTAATAAATGTGTTTTAAAATTCTACACAATTTAGTACCTATACAATATTATAATAATTTCTTCAAAATGTAAATTTCGAATATATTAGAATTAAAATTTACTTTTAAATTAAATAATAATTTCCTAAAACCTAACGCCTAACGGGACCTACCTACTATTTGAGTTGTTAAACGTATGAAAACAACTACTCTTAAGCTGTTTTTTTCTCTAACGAATAGTGAATTAAATGTTGTTAAACCGATTAACTTTGTATGAATTGTGTAGGTAATAAAACCTATTCGGCATGCGTAAGCCCCGTAAAAAAACATTCAAAGTCCCCCTAAAAACCACGCGAAGCTTTATATTATAAAAAAACAATAAGTGATTACTTTTGAAAAAACGAATAATAGACAACTTGTTAAAATTAAACTTTGAAGGATCATCATTACTTATAAATCAATATTTGTTTGAAGTTATACCTAATGAATTGAAATGTGAGATGATTGCTTTGAAAAATATGATGAAATGAGTTACTAACTATATTTAACCGTCGAATAAATATATCTAAAGATAAAGATATACAGTTCCAAATCTTTTTGAAATGATTCAATTGGCTATCACTCTTCAGGTCAATTCCGTCTACTTGCAATGAGAAGAAATAATAATAACCTCAGATCTACTATTATGTCAAAGGAACGGTTTTCGAAATAAGCAATACTTCATATTGATAGAGATGTTATATTGTTGACAACGAAATTATTTTAAATAGAAAAATAAGAATATAAAATATGTAAAAACTGTATTAAATCTGTTACCTATACTTATAAAAGTTCATTATTGTTTTATTTCTTATTTTTAAGTTTTACTTGCCTTGCAATTAGCAAATTTTTATAGTGTATAAAGGGCGGTAAAGAACTTCTAAGAGGCAGTGATTGAAAATATATGTGAGGGGCTGAAGCCTTTGGTGTGTGTGTGTGTGTGTGTGTGTGTGTGTGTGTGTGTGTATTGTATTTGTATATACATTATGCAATTTAAACACTAAATATATAATACTGTATGCATTTAGTGGGTAAGATTTATGTTTTGCAGAATATTTATATCAGATACTTGTAGTATCATGTGAGTACCTACAGTGTACTTATATGAAAGAAAGTCCATTATAACATACTGTGAAATGTATAAGTGTTTTGTTATAAGTGAGTTATAACTTATAAATAACTGTAACTCTACTTATTGTCTGTCACACACAGTGTGTGTGTTTGTGTATGACCTATGCAATAGAAATATTCAATTATATTTTGTTTTGAGCAGTAGAATTTTCGCAGTGTATAATAGCAATAAACGTTATATTGTTGTATAACAACATTAAAATATACATTACACATTATTTTTTAAATCTATATAACATAGTGAAATTAATTATCAGTGCCTACTATACTACAATACATTATTAAACAAATTTCAAATATTAAGTTAACCTAAGCATTTAAAACGTACAATTAGTTCTATCAACACGGCAAATAAAGTATTGAAATAATCTAACGACATAGGGATCATTGAAAAGAGTACAGCATGTGGAATGATGAAGCCATTTAGCAGAACTCAACATGTATTTATGTATGTATTTAAGAATTTGACACCAAGGGGCAAAAAAAATAATAAAATACGCCTCATTAATCATTATAAAAAATACAATTAGCTGCCCTCTCAGCTGCCTGGGGCAACAGTACCCTGTATCTCCCCCCTAAATACGGCCTTAGTTATGTATATACAGACAATTAACTGTGTAAGAAAACGTATGAGTATAAATTGATATGGTACCTAGGGAGTTATGAGTAGCTAGGTAACTTTAAAATTGTAACACTGCAGCTAATCGTAGGTGTGTGTGTGTGTGTTTTACCTAATTAATATTAATACAATCATAGGCAACATAATCAATAACAGCAGTAGTCAGTTGAACGAAACTGGTATAAGATGAGTTATGAAATTTTAATATTTGTTAATCTACTTGAATGTGCTGAGGTGAGATTTATGAAAGAAAGTCCATTATAACTTACTGTGAAATGTATAAGTGTTCTGTTCATTTGTTAAAGGCACATTTAAAATAAATGTGAGTTATAACTTATAAATAACTGTAACCTTGCTTATTGTGTGTGTGTGAACTATGCAAAAGAAACATACAGTTCCATACAGTTATACCTTAACAACATATTATTGTACATATTATTCAATTGTAATTTATATGAGCAGTAGAACAAAACAGAAGAACGTTTAATTGGTGTGTTCATACATACATATTCATAATCTTTATAATAATTTTTATTTATAAGTGTTTAATATGCCTATGAGTTTTGCAGAAAAAAAATTTGTTGTTGACTCTACAACATTAAGTGCAGGCACCACTTACAGAATTTGGAATGATGGAATCCCTAGTACACGTCTCACAAATAAAGAATTCAGTAGAAAGCCATAATCAATAACAGCAGTAGAACAAATTATAATATTATATGATAAGTCTGAGGTGAGATTTATGTTATGCAGAATATTTATATCAGATACTTGTATAGTATCGTGTGAGTGTACAGTATACATACTGTGAAATGTATAAGTGTTTTGATAATTTGTTAAAGGTAAAATAAAAGTGAGTTATAACTTATAAATAACTTAGTGTGTGTGAACTATGCAATAGAAACATAGTTCCACACAGTCCTACCTAAACAACATAAATACGGTCAACATTTTCAATTGTATTTTAAAATACAGAAGAACGGTGTGTTCATACATATTTATAATCTTTATATTAATTTATTTATTTTGATTAGGCTGAAACAATAAGTGTTAACATGCCTGTGTGTTTCGCAGTTACAAACGTGTTGTTGACTCTACAACAGTAAGTGTAGGCACCGATAACTATCGACTGCATGATCTACATTTATGTTTTAAACGAAGTTAGTTGGATAGATTGTTTTGACAAAAACATTATTGCAGCAGCATGTTAGTGTAAAACTTACAAATACAGAATTTAAAAGTGTCAATTTGGAATAATTGTTAAGCAGTAAAAATGAAATGAAATTGACATAATTTATTGTTTGTGTGACTTGCATTTGAATAACGAAATACATTTGAAACCACTGCCTAGATGATAATCTTGAATAATAATTTATTAAACTTTATGCAACCGAATTACCGCGGTAATAAGTCATAATTCTATAAACATTTTCAACCGATTTAATGATATACTTATATGGTATTATACATAAGACGTGTGTCACCCCGTGATGTAGTAAATGCAAAAATTTAGCCGACGGTACAATAATTATCATTTATGTTTCCATTTCGTCGCGAGACAGAAAGTCGCTATTTTGTCGGCTTGGTGTAAACCCGGCATAATAATGTACGGTAATGTCGTACACGCAATATATTGTTAGAAGACGTAGGTACGATATGGATGGCTTTGAAACAGACTCGCGGCCAATTAAATTTTTTTTTTTTAAAACGTTTCCAATGAAAAATTCGAAAAAAAAAAATGCAAAAAAACACCGACCGTCCCGATTATCATTGCCGCCGCCAAATCGACGGTCACGGTATCGATCTACACACCTACGGTTACTATGCCTAACGCCTAACGGGACCTACCTACTATTCGAGTTGTTAATCTCTGTGGAAACTACTACTGTTAAGCTGTTTTTTGATATAATTAATAATGAATCGTATTCCATTTAACCCATTGAATACATATGTGAATTCTATAAATCATATATTCTTACCTCTCGTGTATATATATACCGTTGTTTTATATATTATTGCATAATGCACTTATTTTACAATATATGAATACTTACACACACCATTGTTTTCATCAAATCATATACAATATATATATTTATGTATTCCAAATACTATTAAATATTGCATTTTAAAGGTGATCATAGTCATCCAATACGAATACATTGTGTTTTGTTAAAAAATATAAGTCATGTACTACATATTACAATATATATTGTTGTGCATTAAATACTTGCATGTTTATTTGTTTTTTAAAACATAAACAACACATAAGAGCAGCGGAACATTAACGTCGCTTACCAAATGAGTACACTATAAAATCCAGTATATTACAGTAGAGTTTATAATCTACACATCACATATATTTAATTGTTATGTACCGTGTTTGGGTGAAATCGTATCACAGACAACAGAAAGCACAGCAAACATAAATACCCAATTCGAATACATTGTAATGTCTGATGTGTGTTTGATAAAGAATAAAAGTCATGTACTACTTGTTTTACAACCTCTCCGGTGTATATATTACTCCAATTAGATATATTATGCTATTGTTATTGTTATTGTCGTTTCTTACCAAATGAGTACACTATAAAATCCAGTATAGGAATTTAACAATATAAATCTAATAACTTTATACATGTCACAGGAATATACTTAGTAGCATACTAAATGTGAATACATTGCATATGCATTATTATTGTTGTGTATGTATTGCTCTAAGTTCAATGCTTAAAGCTATGTTACATATAATATGGTCACTGGCCAGTCTAAGGCATATAATATATTGTATTTTATTCGTTACCTATGCACTATGTGTGTGTGTTGAGTCAAACAGAATTGTGAAATTCTATAACAATATACAGCTGTTAAAGTAAGAACAACTTGTTATGTTAAGCTGTGTACTAACCTGGTTATGTACTACACATTACTACAACTCACATGTCTATTTGTTTGTTCAATGTATGATGTATCATATCACAGAGTTGTGCGTACATCAGTTGTTGACGTTTAGAATGTACAATAATTACTGCTGTTACTCATTATGCTTTATTTATTAAAGTTATTCTCCTGACAGTATCACAATTTGTTAAAATTAAGCTTTGAAGGATCATCATTACTTATAAAGCAATCAAGTTATACCTAATGAATTGAAATGTGAGATGACTGTTTTGAAAAATATGATGAAATGAGTAACTAACTATTTAATATAATTAGCAATACTTTATATTGATAACTATTATTTTAAATAGAAAAATATATATATAAGAATATAAAATGTAAAAACTGTATTAAATCTGTTACCTATACTTATAAAAGTTTAAGAACTTCTGAGAGGCAGTGATTGAAAATATATGTGAGGAGCTGAAGCCTATGGTGTGTGTGTGTGTGTGTATTTGTATGTACATTATGGAATTAAAAAACAGTTTTACCTAATTAACACAAATGCAATCATACTTATTGCAACAAAATCAATAACAGCAGTAGAATAATACTCATATAAGAAGATGAGTTTGTAAACACATATATTTTATAATGTTAGTTAATTTGAAACAAAAATTGTTGAATGTCCTCATGTGTTGGTAACTATACTATATGAATTAAGTGGGTAAGATTTATGTTTTGCTATTCTCCCGATGGCATCACGATCTGTGTCCCCGACCAACCTATGGGCACGGTACACGTTAATTATGTAGTACGCGTGGCAGTACATCCTTCTGTATGTCTATAACAACACACATTATATTGATGTGATTTATTGAATTCAAACAAAATCGTGTACAGGCGTAGGCACGTAAAAGACGGCGGGGAAGGCTGCGAACCGAAAAAAAGCACTCGCGGCCTTTAAAGAGACGAAACGGATCGGGGAAAAACAAAAACGTCTGGAAATCCGGGCGACGGACGACGGGCGGCGACGGTTCTGGCGATCGACGTCTCGGGCCCGGCGGACGGCGGACGGGAGAAGAGCGGACCGCGCGGACGGTAAAAACTCGCGGGGAACGCGATGAGAGCTCGAACGGGGCCGAAAAAAGGTCGAAAACGGTAGTGCGGGGGGCGAAAAGCGAAAATCTCGGCACCCGCCGGCGAGAATCTGAAGAATCGCACTCGAGTTATCAATAACGCGCAAACATCGGAAAATGCGAAAAGCGATAAGCGAGAATCGCCGTCGAATTTTGTGATTGGTGATTCGCTATGGGACGAAATAATCGACACCGGGACGCGCCACCGTCTTAGCGTTTTATAATATAAGATATACTATTTTGTATACTATACAGTATACACACACATAGCTTAATTAAATGGTTTTTTTTTTCTTGAAAACGGTTTATTATGGAAGACGGATCGTAAATGGTTAGGTACCCATCAATTATCATTTATCGTCGTTGTGGGATATCCAAATACATTTAGGCATATAGCTCTAATTGGTTTTCAGTGATGGTGGAGCAACCTTCACTAAAAAAAGAACTAAGTAATAATATAACAAAAAATAATTAAATAAAATTCGAAAAAAATGCAAAAGATCTCAGGTGGCTATGTTATTTAAATGAGCCACCGCAATAACTTAGCTAGTCCTACAACTAACAATTTTATTATTATTAATTAATTAATAAATAATACGATGTACGCGTAGATATAAGATGCGAAGTGATTAACGGTACTAAGCGATATCCAGAGACCACAGTATTTTCAAAAACACTTTTATCGATATCATTGATATCAATAAATAGATCACGCGTAGTTATTAAATATAACAGACTAAAAACACGGACTACCTAGTATTCAAGTATTTATTGTAGGTATAATATGCAACAGTAATTCGAGTGACAAATTATGATCATTAGAACATTGGAAAATTATGAAAAAAAAAAAAAAACGAAAAAAACATTAGGACATCGGTAAATTAAAAAAAATACAAAAAAAAGATCAAACAAATTAAATCAATTAATTTTGTTATCATTAGAACACCTTCTTTCCTTAAGAAGTCGGAGAAAAATCTGTCAAATTTATTATTCTCCGCCGCCGGGATCGAACCCTATACCCTAACATCTAATGCTTAACGCCTAACCTACTGGGACATCCTACCGAGATACTGGAATGTGGAAAAACTTTAGCATTTAAACCGTTTTAATTTAGCGGCGATTAATACTAAAAACGTTTAAACGTGTGAATTATGTGTCAGTTAACCTTATAATATAGTAGGTATGTTTGTTTTTAATCGATGTGTTTATACTATTTCGGTATAGTATATCCATCTATGATTCTGTTCATATTGTACTAAGTTATGTTTCTATTCACTGTTTAGTCATAACATTTAGTTAACCTACCATTATTTTATTGCATATTGTAACTAACAAAATTAATCAAGAAGTCATGTGAATACACAGCAATTTCTTTTTTGTTAGGTATCAAATAAAATCAAAACATATTGTAATATATACAAAATCATTGTGTATATTTTAAAAATACATATACACGGCTAAATAATTAAGTTCTAGGTAAATGTTAAATAATTTACAATTAGTCGTTACTTCTAAATGTAGTGTAATATCAATATATTATTTTTTATTTATTTTGATAGTCTATGTTTAAATAATTTTATTAAAATCAAACTATTGAAGTCCTTTTAACTAAATTTGCTTATTAATTTATTCTAATTCTAATGATTTTTACACAATTTATCAAAATAAGGGAGTTTAACATAATATGCATGTATGTATACTATTTAATAAAAATAACATTTCATTTTGTCAACAAACTGTTTTGTGACTATACTATTATATTACATTGGTGTACATTTGTGGGCTTGGTTAAATAATTTACCTAACCAATATAGATTACCTACTTATAGAATCTACCTTGCCCAACAATAGCATAATTTAATACCGTATCCATTTCAGTACATATAGACTTTCATAACTAACACCGTCAATGAACTAAAGTGTTATTTAAATCTATCAAATATTTAAAAACAATAGGCTTTTCACAGTAGCTAACTTACCTATAAACAGTAATATTTAATAACACACTGACAATAATAGAGCCGGCGATGAACCAAAGCGTTAATATAATTACCAAAATATGCTTTTTCTGGTAAATTTGGGTAGGTATTTGATTATCACAAATGTATAGACTACTCATAGAACCTAAATTATTTATCAACAATAATATTTAATGTTTTATCCGTCCCATGAATGACATTCATACAGCCGTTAATAAATAAAACTGTCCATATTATTACTACTGGTGTAATTTAGTAACTATTTAATTACCACAAATGAATAAAAACTACATTGCCTATAAGTAATGATATTTAATAATGCATCCGTAGCAGTACATACTCACTTTTACTAAATTATTAACATTACCACCAAAATATTCTAAATATGGTATAACCGAGTAGTTATTTAATCAATTTAAACATAAAAACCCTAAAGAGATTACATATACACAGATACTACGGTTGTCGATTAACCACCGTCGTAGACTACTCATTACACCTATCGACAGCAATTAATATTAAACACCTTATCCTTAGCCGTCGACGAACAAAAGTGTAAATAAATATTACATATAATTATATCACATGTAGTCGCACCTTTTATGTGCTGTGTTAAATATTTGGCTACTAACCGAGTAGCCGTTTTTGTAATAATTTATAAAAAGTAGGAACACTCAAACACCGTCGACATGAGCTTAAAATAAGGATCTCGAACAGGCAAAAGACAGAATTAAACGTATTTAAAACAATATTTATTGAATCAAACAAAAACAGTATAATATTTATTATTATCAGTACAATAGGTAGGTAACGCACGTCTACGGGTTCGAAAATGAGTATACTACGCGAAAAAAAGAGCAGTCGGCGGTCTTAAAGACGAAAAAAAAAAACGATAAAAACGAAAGTCGGCCGCGTTTTCGATTTTAAAAGAAACGCGCTTGAATTAAACGTAAAAAAAAGGCGACGGAAAAGGGCGTAAAAGCAGAAAAATCGAGTAAAAAGTCGAAAAAAAATAAGCATAAAACGTTTCGAAAAATCTAAAACACGATGTCTGTGACTGATGAGTGATACGATAACCGAAAAATCGTGATAGCTCGGCCGCCGCCGCGAGGAAGTAACGCGATTGGCCGGTCTTAAGAAACCCATGGAAGAAAAACGTAATTCTTCCATGGGTTGCTTAGAGCGATATATATAGGGATTCACGTTTTATATTATAAGACTAGCCCTCCGTGCTAGCTGGGGGAGACCCCCAGACCCCCTTGGTCGGTGAAAAGTGGGTACCGATGGCGGACGTAGAGTCGTTTGAATTATTAAAATCATTGCTGTACTCGCCGGTCAATCAATAATCAAAAGTCGTAGCAGGTGATAACGATTTATGATGAGGCGTGGAGGTATCGTTTCGAAAGCGGCAAATTTGAAATCCCAGTTCAACAGTCGATACGGTCCAGTCTTGTGCTGTTATGAGACCCCCAGGCCCCCTTGGTCGGTGAAAAGTGGGTACCGATGGCGGACGTAGAGTCGTTTGAATTATTAAAATCATTGCTGTACTCGCCGGTCAATCAATAATCAAAAGTCGTAGCAGGTGATAACGATTTATGATGAGGCGTGGAGGTATCGTTTCGAAAGCGGCAAATTTGAAATCCCAGTTCAACAGTCGATACGGTCCAGTCTTGTGCTGTTATGAGACCCCCAGGCCCCCTTGGTCGGTGAAAAGTGGGTACCGATGGTGGACGTAGAGTCGTTGGAATTATTAAAATCATTGCTGTACTCGCTGGTCAATCAATAATCAAAAGTCGTAGCGGGTGATAACGATTTATGATGAGGCGTGGAGGTATCGTTTCGAAAGCGGCAAATTTGAAATTCCAGTTTAACAGTCGATACGGTCCAGTCTTGTGCTGTTATGAATGTCGAAACGAAAATCGTAAAGCCGAAAGCCGCATTTAAATGTCTAGCAAGTCGGTCACGTCAAGTGAATACCGATTTTGGAGAGTATATCGTTAGAATTATGTACATAGCGCCTGTAACGACGCACTACGTCCTACCATACCGCTAGACGATATGAGTAGGTAATACGATTGACGTCGCCATATGTGGATTAATGATAAAGGGTTTTTGATGAGGCCCACCGGTAAGGTGGTAATCCATCGAAAGCGACAGTATTTGAAAACCGTGTTCGAGCATCTATCGATTCGTTAGGGAGTTGGTAATCAAAAGTAGACCTTTTAGTGGGCCCCGCATGAAACGTTCAAAACTGTAAGGTTTAATGCTGTATCATATACAATATCTCAATACCATAATTAGTCAAAATACAAATCAAAGGATAAATGTTAAAAAGTACCAATAAAAACGAAATGAAACCGACAGACGAATGCGAATACATTGCAATGTCTGATGCGTTTTGGCAGAGAATAAATTAAGAATAATTGTTATTGTCATTGCTCACCAAATGAGTACACTATAAAATCCTGTGCACATGCCATAGTAATATACCCCCTGACCCCCTTGGTCGGTGAAAAGTGGGTATCGATGGTGGAGACAGAGTCGTTGGAATTATTAAAATCTTTACTGTACTCGCCGGTCAATAATCAAAAGTCGTAGCAGGTGATAACGATTTCTGATAAGGCGTGGAGGTATCGTTTCGAAAGCGGCAAATTTGAAATTTCAGTTCAACAGTCGATACGGTCCAGTCTTGTGCTGTTATGAGACCCCCAGGCCCCCTTGGTCGGTGAAAAGTGGGTACCGATGGTGGACGTAGAGTCGTTGGAATTATTAAAATCATTGCTGTACTCGCTGGTCAATCAATAATCAAAAGTCGTAGCGGGTGATAACGATTTATGATGAGGCGTGGAGGTATCGTTTCGAAAGCGGCAAATTTGAAATTCCAGTTTAACAGTCGATACGGTCCAGTCTTGTGCTGTTATGAATGTCGAAACGAAAATCGTAAAGCCGAAAGCCGCATTTAAATGTCTAGCAAGTCGGTCACGTCAAGTGAATACCGATTTTGGAGAGTATATCGTTAGAATTATGTACATAGCGCCTGTAACGTCGCACTACGTCCTACCATACCGCTAGACGATATGAGTAGGTAATACGATTGACGTCGCCATATGTGGATTAATGATAAAGGGTTTTTGATGAGGCCCACCGGTAAGGTGGTAATCCATCGAAAGCGACAGTATTTGAAAACCGTGTTCGAGCATCTATCGATTCGTTAGGGAGTTGGTAATCAAAAGTAGACCTTTTAGTGGGCCCCGCATGAAACGTTCAAAACTGTAAGGTTTAATGCTGTATCATATACAATATCTCAATACCATAATTAGTCAAAATACAAATCAAAGGATAAATGTTAAAAAGTACCAATAAAAACGAAATGAAACCGACAGACGAATGCGAATACATTGCAATGTCTGATGCGTTTTGGCAGAGAATAAATTAAGAATAATTGTTATTGTCATTGCTCACCAAATGAGTACACTATAAAATCCTGTGCACATGCCATAGTAATATACCCCCTGACCCCCTTGGTCGGTGAAAAGTGGGTATCGATGGTGGAGACAGAGTCGTTGGAATTATTAAAATCATTGCTGTACTCGCTGGTCAATCAATAATCAAAAGTCGTAGCGGGTGATAACGATTTATGATGAGGCGTGGAGGTATCGTTTCGAAAGCGGCAAATTTGAAATTCCAGTTTAACAGTCGATACGGTCCAGTCTTGTGCTGTTATGAATGTCGAAACGAAAATCGTAAAGCCGAAAGCCGCATTTAAATGTCTAGCAAGTCGGTCACGTCAAGTGAATACCGATTTCGGAGACTATATGGTTAGAATTTTGTACATAGCACCTGTAATGTTGCACTACCATAATGGTAGACGATATGAGTAGGTAATACGATTGACGTCGCGATATGTGGATTTATAATAAAAGGTTTTTGTGGTAACCCATCGAAGGCGGCAATATTTGAAAACCGTGTTCGAGCGTCTATCAATTCGTATTAGAGAGTCGGTAATCAAAAGTCGACCCACATGAAACGTAAAATATAATATCATATACAATATCTCAATATCATAATTAATCAATTAACCAGCCACACTGTCATTTTTGTCGAGTGCACTAAAACAATACTAATTAAAGGATAAATGTTAAAAATTACCAATAACAATGAAATGAAACCGACGGACTACTTGTGTTGGTAAGAATGAACGTAAAAATGTCCGACGTGCCAATGACATAAAGTGAATTACACACATACCTTCTTCTTCTTCTTCGGTAAACTCGGCCACTATGACCATCCCGACATACATCCTTGCCTCCAGTTTTCTCTATTCGATGCCTGTAATCTCCAATCTTCTCCTCCACCTAATGCTTTCACATCATCCCTAACTCCATCCTCCCATCTCCGACGTGGTCTTCCCAGCGGTCTTTTTCCATTAGGGTTCTCCTCCAGTACCATACGTATGAGTGGGTTTTGACTACGCCAGGCATGCCCAGCCCAAAGCAATCTTTTGTTCTTTATCGTTTCGAGTATACTGGGTTTATGAAAGAGTGTCTCTAGTTCATCATTCTTCCTTATTCTCCATTCCCCACTAAGCCTGTCCTTTACTGGTCCAAAGATCTTCCTCAGTATTTTTCTTTCCAGAACTAAGAGTTTTCTTTCATCACTTTTCCTTAATGGCCACGCCTCAGCTCCATAAGTAATAACAGGTCGTATTAATGTGATGTATAATTGTAATTTTAACTCTCTTGAAAGTGATCTTGATCCCAGTAATTTCGCAAGACCATAAAGGCATTTATTTCCTGACTGAATTCTTGTTCCTATTTCTATTTCGATTTCATTTCTCTCTGAAAGTATGGATCCTAGGTACTTAAATTGTCTTGTTCTTTTGAAATTTCGGTTGTTGATGTTAAGAGTTGGATATAATCTTATAGTGTCTCGTCTTCCTACTACCATATATTCCGTTTTGTCCTCATTGATATGGAGTCCAACTTTCAGTGCTGCTTTCTCCAGCCGGTTTAATAAATCTTTTAGTCCGTCTTGTGAATCCTCCATGATCACCAGATCATCTGCATAAGCCAGAAGTCCTATGGACGATTCCTGGAATTTAACTCCTTCTTGCGGTGTAATATTCATCTCTCTTACGACTTTCTCTACTACTATATTAAATAAGATTGGTGACATAGCGTCTCCCTGTCTTAATCCCGATTTAACTAAAATTGGGTCTGAGTTTGTATTTCCAACCTTAACTTTGACAAATGTATCCGAAATGCTTATCCCAACCAATTTTATAAGCTTGTCCTGGAAATGGAATTCTCTCAAGATGTTTATTAAGCTTTCTCTATGGATGCTATCATACGCCTTCTTAAAATCTATGAAAAGAACGTGTATTTCTCTATCGAACTCCCAGATATTTTGAAATATTTGTCTTAAAATAAATATCTGGTCTGTGGTCGATCTTCCCGGTCTGAAGCCACCTAGGTAATAATAGAAACCCCGGTCTAATTGCCAATAATTTGTTCTGCTTTTGTTTTTATTCTTGTTAATAGGCAATTCTTGTTTACTTCCCTTTTTATGAATTGGACAGATCACCGCTGTCTTCCACTCTTTAGGCATTTTTTCAGTTGTCCAGACTTCGTGAATTACCTTCCATAACCACATTACCATTTCCTCTCCGCCTTCCTTTAAGAGCTCTGATTGAATGTCATCCTCTCCGGGGGATTTGTTATTCTTTAGCATGTTTATCTGTAATTTTATTTCTTCCAAGATCGGTTCTTCACAATCCTGTGATTCTTGGATTTCCTGATTAAAATTAAAATTAAAGGTTTCATTCGGTTCTTCACAGTTTAGCAAGTTTTCAAAGTAGCTAGCCCATTTCTTTGCTAACTCTTCATTTGTAGTTATCAGGGAGCCATCATCATCCCTTAGAAATCTTTCTTTCTTTTTGTATCCACCTCTGAGATCATTCAGGTCACTCGCTTATACATATCCCTAGTTCTGTGTGTTTTATAATCGAGTTCTGCTGTTTCTAATATGTTTTGAACGTATTTTCTCTTTTCACATCTCAATATCTTGCTGGCTTCTTTTTGGCGAGTTCTAAATCTTCTCAGTGTTACTTCGTTGTTAGTGTCAATTAACCACTCTTGTCTTGCTAATTTTCTTCTTTGTACAGCTTCTTCACAAATCGTATTGAACCATGGTTTTGTTTTCGATACTTTTTTTCCCAAGACTTTCGATGATGCTTCATTTATGCTTTCTTTTACATGTTCCCATGTTTTATCAACATTTAAGTTTCTTTCTATATCTAGTTGTTTACTTTTAATAATATTCTGAAAGCACTCTACATACTCTTTGCATATTTGTTTGTCCTTTAGTTTATTTATATCGGTACGTCCTTTGTTTGTTAGATTACCTTTCTTATACTTCTTAATTTTTACTTTCATCCATATACCAACCAATAGGTGGTCCGAGTCCATATCAGCTCCCCGTAAAGTTCTTATATTCAGGATACTATTTTTGAATCTATTATTTATTAGGACATGGTCAATTTGGTTTTGATGTCTCCCATTCGGCGAGATCCATGTATATTTATGTATGTCTTTTCGTTGGAACATAGTACTTTTGACCACCAAACCCTTTCCTAAAGCGAAGTCGATTAATTTAGTACCATTATCGTTGGTGCTGGAATGTAGGCTGTAGTTTCCAATAGTCGATTTGTAGCACTCTTCCCTTCCTATTTTTGCATTGAAATCGCCTAGTACTAATTTTATATCACCTTTTGACGTGCTAAACGTATCTTCTAGTGTTGCATAAAACAGCTCTTTTTCTTCTTCATTCTTATCCTCAGTTGGAGCATGCGCGTTGATTAATACCATGTCAAAATTGTCTGTTTTAATTGTTAAAGTTGTAATTCTCGGATTTATATCTCTAAACTCCTTTACTGAATGTATAATTGATTCGTGCACAGCAAAACCGGTTCCCAGTTTATGACCTTTTTCGCATTTTCCGTTAAACATACCTAAACAATACCTACATCATCAAGAGTGTATAGTGTAGGTACATGATAAATACCCACGCATGGAAACGCCATCGACACCGTCAACGTTTATACAGATCACACAAAGTCGAACCAAAAGTGACATTTTAACATTTTAAAAGCAAACAGAAACAGTTGTTTTTAAATATTATTTGTACATGGTACATTATTATTATTATTGCATTACTATTATTTTAACGTCAAAAGTAACATGACATCATAATATTATGGTGGTATAGAGAGTGGAAAATAACTTCTAAAAGGCAGTGATTGAAAAATATATGTGAGGGGCTGAAGGCCTCCCAATTTTTTTACTCTAATTGCGTCTATGTGCAATACAATTGAAGTACGGTTAGGTTAAAATACAGATATAAGAAGATGAGTTGATTAGTTTGTACATTCATATTTATAAAAGTAAGTGTAGATACTATAAATTATATGGTAAGTCTGAGCCATCTGAGGTGAATATTTGTATCATGTGAGTACTATGTAATTGTATGAAAGAAAGTCCATTATAAACTATACTGTGAAATGTATAAGTGTTTTGTTCATTTGTTAAAAGTACAATAACTGTAACTCTACCTTTTATTGAGTGCGTGTGTGAACTATGCAATAGAAACATAGTTCAATATCAATACGGTCAAATTATTCAATTGTATTTTGTTTTGAGCAGTAAAACAAAACAGAAGAACTACTTTTTTGACCACTGATAACTTGCTTTATCTTACATATAAAATCAGCAATTTTCACGGCGTATATAGTAATAAACGTTATATAACAACATTAAGACCATAGGCGTGTCCACGGGGGGTGCAGGGTATGCAACCGCACCCTCTGCGATTTCAAGTGGCACCATGAATTAAGAAAAATTGTTTAAAAAAGGTGGCTAGGGCTCATTAGCCCCTTGGGTACGCACCAGGTTGCACTCTCTGCGTCAAAGGTCTAAACACGCCTATGATTAAGGCAACAAAAAATACAATGCGAATAATATATTGTTATGAAATATGATATTAATATGTTAATAGCAATTCATGGTGATACATAATAATAAGTTAACTTAAGCATATACGATGTACAGTTAGTTCTAAAGTATAGGGAGCATTGAAAAGAGTATAGCATGTGGAATGATGAAATCCGTAGTACACATCTTACAATTAATAAAGAATTCAGTAGAAAGCCATTTAGCAGAACTCAACTGTTTGTAGTTAAAATACCTAGGTACCGATGTGTTATGTATGTAGGTACAGACAAACAACTGTTTAAGAAAACATATAAGTATAAGTTGATATAGTTGTGAGTTGTAACACATTTAGTGTAGGTGTAAGTGTGTGTGTCTGTCATAGGCGCTGTAGTGGGGGAGGGGCTGTAGGGGCTAAGCCCCCTAAAAAACATTCAAAGTCCCCCTAAAAACCACGCAAAGCTTTATATTAAAAAAACAATAAGTGATTACTATTGAAAAAACGAATAATAGAAAACTTGTTAACTTTGAAGGATCATCATTACTTATAAATCAATATTTGTTTGAAGTTATACCTTATGAATTGAAATGTGAGATGATTGTTTTGAAAAATATGATGAAATGAGTTACTATAATATATCTAAAGATACAGTTCCAAATCTTTTTGAAATGATTCAATTGGCTTTCACTCATCAGGTCAATTCCATCTACTTGCAACGGCCATTTTCTGCAATGAGAAGAAATAACAATTACCTCAAATCTACTATTATGTCAAAGGAACGGTTTTCGAAATAAGCAATACTTCATATTGATAGAGATGTTATATTGTTGACAACGAAATTATTTTAAATAGAAAAATAAGAATATAAAATGTAAAAACTGTATTAAATCTGTTACCTATACTTATAAAAGTTTATTATTGTTTTATTTTTAAGTTTTACTTGCCTGGCAATTAGCACATTTTTATAGAGGATAAAGGATAACTTCTGATAGTCAGTGATTGTAAAATATATGTGAGGGGCTGTGGTGTGTGTGTGTGTTCGTATGTACACAGTTTTACCTAATTAACACTATTACAATCATAATGTTGGTTAATCTACTTGTGACAGTAAATTTGAGACAAAAATTGTTGAATGTTCTCATGTGTTGTTAACTGTACAGTATAGTCTATACTATATGCATTAAGTGGGTAAGATTTATGTTTTGCAGAATATTTATATCAGATACTTATAGTATCATGTGAGTACACCTACAGTGTACTTATATGGAAGAAAGTCCATTTTAATATACTGTGAAATGTATAAGTGTTTTGTTCATTTGTTAAAGGTACATTTAAAATAAAAGTGAGCTATAACTTATAAATAACTGTAACTCTACTTATTGTGTGTATGTGTGTGTGTGAACTATGCAAAAGAAACATAGTTCCATACAGTTATACCTCAACAACATATTATTAGGTACTTTAACAACATACAATTTTCAATTGTATTTTATACTGAGCAGTAGAACAAATAGAAGAATGTTTAATTGGTGTGTTCATACATACATATTCATAATCTTTATAATAATTTACTTGTAAGTGTTTAATATGCCTATGAGTTTTGCAGAAACAAAATTTGTTGTTGACTCTACAACATTAAGTGTAGGCACCCATATGTAGTGTTATGTAATTAACTTTCAACAGTATGATTGGAGTGAGAAATGTTTATGTCTTGAGTACAGAATTTGGAATTATGAAATCCCTAGTACACGTCTCACAAATAAAGATTTCAGTAGAAAGCCATTTAGCAGAACACAACAGGTGGTTTTAACTGTTTGTAGTTAAAGTACCTATAGATACCAATGTGTTATGAGTAACATTAAAATTGTGTAGTATGTACAATACAATTAAAACATGGTTTTACCTAATTAACATTAATGCAATCCATAGCCAAAACTGCTATAAGATGAGTTATAAAATATTTGTTAATCTACTTGAATGAGCTTATGTGTTAGTAACTGCAGTAAGTGTAGGTACTATACTATATGTATTAACTATTAAGTGAATTTATAAATTACATAGGTATATGATTGTAGCATCTCATGTGAGTAGAGTGTACTTGTAAGAAAGAAAGTCCATAATGTGTTTTGTTCATCTGTTATTGGTATATTTTAAATAAAAGTTAGTTATAACTTAAAAATAAAGTAACTCTACTTATTGTGTGTGTGTTTGTGAACTATTCACCTAAACAATATTAAAATACGGAATATTCAATTGTATATTGTTTTGAGCAGTAGAACAAAACAGAAGAATGTTTAATTGGTGTATTCATACATGCATATTTATAATCTTTATATTAATTTATTTATGTTGATTAGGCTGAAACAATAAGTGTTTAATATGCCTGTGAGTTTTGCAGAAACAAAATGTGTTGTTAACTCTACAACAGTAAGTGTGGCACCCATAGGTATATGAGTTGTAAATAATTATCAACAGTATGATCGGAGTGATGCGTGCCATGTCAGTGGCGTAATTAGGAATTTGTCTTAGGGGGGGGGAGATAAACATACTTAGATTTTCAAGTACAAAATCTGGGAAAACTATTTCATCAAAAATTCTTAAACTAATATATATGTACACAAAATGTATTAATAAATTTTTTTTTAAAATTCTACACAATTTAGTACCTATACAATATTATAATAATTTCTTCAAAATGTAAATTTCGAATATATTAGAATTAAAATTTACTTTTAAATTAAATAATAATTTCCTAAAACCTAACGCCTAACGGGACCTACCTACTATTTGAGTTGTTAACGTATGAAAACAACTACTCTTAAGCTGTTTTTTTCTCTAACGAATAGTGAATTAAATATTGTTAAACCGATTAACTTTGTATGAATTGTGTAGGTAATAAAACCTATTCGGCATGCGTAAGCCCCATAAAAAAACATTCAAAGTCCCCCTAAAAACCACGCGAAGCTTTATATTATAAAAAAACAATAAGTGAATACTTTTGAAAAAACGAATAATAGACAACTTGTTAATATTAAACTTTGAAGGATCATCATTACTTATAAATCAATATTTGTTTGAAGTTATACCTAATGAATTGAAATGTGAGATGATTGTTTTGAAAAATATGATGAAATGAGTTACTAACTATATTTAACCGTCGAAGAAAATATATCTAAAGATAAAGATATACAGTTCCAAATCTTTTTGAAATGATTCAATTGGCTATCACTCTTCAGGTCAATTCCGTCTACTTGCAATGAGAAGAAATAATAATAACCTCAGATCTACTATTATGTCAAAGGAACGGTTTTCGAAATAAGCAATACTTCATATTGATAGAGATGTTATATTGTTGACAACGAAATTATTTTAAATAGAAAAATAAGAATATAAAATATGTAAAAACTGTATTAAATCTGTTACCTATACTTATAAAAGTTCATTATTGTTTTATTTCTTATTTTTAAGTTTTACTTGCCTTGCAATTAGCAAATTTTTGTAGTGTATAAAGGGCGGTAAAGAACTTCTAAGAGGCAGTGATTGAAAATATATGTGAGGGGCTGAAGCCTTTGGTGTGTGTGTGTGTATTGTATTTGTATCTACATTATGCAATTTAAACACTAAATATATAATACTGTATGCAGAATATTTATATCAGATACTTGTAGTAACATGTGAGTACCTACAGTGTACTTATATGAAAGAAAGTCCATTATAACATACTGTAAAATGTATAAGTGTTTTGTTATAAGTGAGTTATAACTTATAAATAACTGTAACTCTACTTATTGTCTGTCACACACAGTGTGTAGGTGTGTGTCTGTGTTTGTGTATGACCTATGCAATAGAAATATATTCGATTATATTTTGTTTTGAGCAGTAGAATTTTCGCAGTGTATAATAGCAATAAACGTTACCTATATTGTTGTATAACAACATTAAAATATACATTACACATTATTTTTTAAATCTATATAACATAGTGAAATTAATTATCAGTGCCTACTATATACTACAATACATTATTAATATGTTAACAGCAACTCATGGTGATATATAATGTTAAGGTTACATAAACAAATTTCAAATATTAAGTTAACTTAAGCATTTACAACGTACAATTAGTTCTATCAACACGGCAAATAAAGTATTGAAATAATCTAACGATATAGGGATCGTTGAAAAGAGTACAGCATGTGGAATGATGAAGCCATTTAGCAGAACTCAACATGTATTTATGTATGTATTTAAGAATTTGACACCAAGGGGCAAAAAAAATAATAAAATACGCCTCATTAATCATTATAAAAAATACAATTAGCTGCCCTCTCAGCTGCCTGGGGCAACAGTACCCTGTATCTCCCCCCTAAAAACGGCCTTAGTTATGTATATACAGACAATTAACTGTGTAAGAAAACGTATAAGTATAAATTGATATGGTACCTAGTGAGTTATGAGTAGCTAGGTAACTTTAAAATTGTAACACTGCAGCTTATTGTAGGTGTGTGTGTGTGTTAGTATATACAATACAATTAAGACATAGTTTTACCTAATTAATATTAATACAATCATAGGCAACATAATTAATAACATCAGTAGTCAGTTGAACAAAACTGGTACCTATGAGTTATGAAATTTTGATATTTGTTAATCTACTTGAATGTGCTGAGGTGAGATTTATGAAAGAAAGTCCATTATAACTTACTGTGAAATGTATAAGTGTTCTGTTCATTTGTTAAAGGCACATTTAAAATAAATGTGAGTTATAACTTATAAATAACTGTAACCTTGCTTATTGTGTGTGTGTGAACTATGCAAAAGAAACATACAGTTCCATACAGTTATACCTTAACAACATATTATTGTACATATTATTCAATTGTAATTTATATGAGCAGTAGAACAAACAGAAGAACGTTTAATTGGTGTGTTCATACATACATATTCATAATCTTTATAATAATTTTTATTTATAAGTGTTTGATATGCCTATGAGTTTTGCAGGAACAAAATTTGACTCTACAACATTAAGTGTAGGCACCCTTTACAGAATTTGGAATGATGGAATCCCTAGTACCTACTCGTCTCACAAATAAAGAATTCAGTAGAAAGCCATTTAGCAGAACTCAACAGGTGGTTTTAACTGTTTGTAGTTAAAGTACCTAGATACCAATGTGTTATGAGTAACATTAAAATTGTGTAACACTATTTAATGTAGATGTGTATGTGTGCGTTAGTATGTACAATACAATTAAAACATGGTTTTACCTAATTAACTTTAATGCAATCCATAGCCAAAACTGCTATAAGATGAGTTATAAAATATTTGTTAATCTACTCGAATGAGCTTATGTGTTAGTAACTGCAGTAAGTGTAGGTACTATACTATATGTATTAACTATTAAGTGAATTTATAAATTACATAGGTATATGATTGTAGCATCTCATGTGAGTAGAGTGTACTTGTAAGAAAGAAAGTCCATAATGTGTTTTGTTCATCTGTTATTGGTATATTTTAAATAAAAGTTAGTTATAACTTAAAAATAAAGTAACTCTACTTATTGTGTGTGTGAACTATTTACCTAAACAATATTAAAATACGGAATATTCAATTGTATATTGTTTTGAGCAGTAGAACAAAACAGAAGAATGTTTAATTGGTGTATTCATACATGCATATTTATAATCTTTATATTAATTTATTTATGTTGATCAGGCTGAAACAATAAGTGTTTAATATGCCTGTGAGTTTTGCAGAAACAAAATGTGTTGTTAACTCTACAACAGTAAGTGTGGCACCCATAGGTATATGAGTTGTGAATAATTATCAACAGTATGATCGGAGTGATGCGTGCCATGTCAGTGGCGTAATTAGGAATTTGTCTTAGGGGGGGATAAACATACTTAGATTTTCCAGTACAAAATCTGGGAAAACTATTTCATCAAAAATTCTTAAACTAATATATATGTACACAAAATGTATTAATAAATGTGTTTTAAAATTCTACACAATTTAGTACCTATACAATATTATAATAATTTCTTCAAAATGTAAATTTCGAATATATTAGAATTAAAATTTACTTTTAAATTAAATAATAATTTCCTAAAACCTAACGCCTAACGGGACCTACCTACTATTTGAGTTGTTAAACGTATGAAAACAACTACTCTTAAGCTGTTTTTTTCTCTAACGAATAGTGAATTAAATGTTGTTAAACCGATTAACTTTGTATGAATTGTGTAGGTAATAAAACCTATTCGGCATGCGTAAGCCCCGTAAAAAAACATTCAAAGTCCCCCTAAAAACCACGCGAAGCTTTATATTATAAAAAAACAATAAGTGATTACTTTTGAAAAAACGAATAATAGACAACTTGTTAAAATTAAACTTTGAAGGATCATCATTACTTATAAATCAATATTTGTTTGAAGTTATACCTAATGAATTGAAATGTGAGATGATTGCTTTGAAAAATATGATGAAATGAGTTACTAACTATATTTAACCGTCGAATAAATATATCTAAAGATAAAGATATACAGTTCCAAATCTTTTTGAAATGATTCAATTGGCTATCACTCTTCAGGTCAATTCCGTCTACTTGCAATGAGAAGAAATAATAATAACCTCAGATCTACTATTATGTCAAAGGAACGGTTTTCGAAATAAGCAATACTTCATATTGATAGAGATGTTATATTGTTGACAACGAAATTATTTTAAATAGAAAAATAAGAATATAAAATATGTAAAAACTGTATTAAATCTGTTACCTATACTTATAAAAGTTCATTATTGTTTTATTTCTTATTTTTAAGTTTTACTTGCCTTGCAATTAGCAAATTTTTATAGTGTATAAAGGGCGGTAAAGAACTTCTAAGAGGCAGTGATTGAAAATATATGTGAGGGGCTGAAGCCTTTGGTGTGTGTGTGTGTGTGTGTGTGTGTGTGTGTGTGTGTGTATTGTATTTGTATATACATTATGCAATTTAAACACTAAATATATAATACTGTATGCATTTAGTGGGTAAGATTTATGTTTTGCAGAATATTTATATCAGATACTTGTAGTATCATGTGAGTACCTACAGTGTACTTATATGAAAGAAAGTCCATTATAACATACTGTGAAATGTATAAGTGTTTTGTTATAAGTGAGTTATAACTTATAAATAACTGTAACTCTACTTATTGTCTGTCACACACAGTGTGTGTGTTTGTGTATGACCTATGCAATAGAAATATTCAATTATATTTTGTTTTGAGCAGTAGAATTTTCGCAGTGTATAATAGCAATAAACGTTATATTGTTGTATAACAACATTAAAATATACATTACACATTATTTTTTAAATCTATATAACATAGTGAAATTAATTATCAGTGCCTACTATACTACAATACATTATTAAACAAATTTCAAATATTAAGTTAACCTAAGCATTTAAAACGTACAATTAGTTCTATCAACACGGCAAATAAAGTATTGAAATAATCTAACGACATAGGGATCATTGAAAAGAGTACAGCATGTGGAATGATGAAGCCATTTAGCAGAACTCAACATGTATTTATGTATGTATTTAAGAATTTGACACCAAGGGGCAAAAAAAATAATAAAATACGCCTCATTAATCATTATAAAAAATACAATTAGCTGCCCTCTCAGCTGCCTGGGGCAACAGTACCCTGTATCTCCCCCCTAAATACGGCCTTAGTTATGTATATACAGACAATTAACTGTGTAAGAAAACGTATGAGTATAAATTGATATGGTACCTAGGGAGTTATGAGTAGCTAGGTAACTTTAAAATTGTAACACTGCAGCTAATCGTAGGTGTGTGTGTGTGTGTTTTACCTAATTAATATTAATACAATCATAGGCAACATAATCAATAACAGCAGTAGTCAGTTGAACGAAACTGGTATAAGATGAGTTATGAAATTTTAATATTTGTTAATCTACTTGAATGTGCTGAGGTGAGATTTATGAAAGAAAGTCCATTATAACTTACTGTGAAATGTATAAGTGTTCTGTTCATTTGTTAAAGGCACATTTAAAATAAATGTGAGTTATAACTTATAAATAACTGTAACCTTGCTTATTGTGTGTGTGTGAACTATGCAAAAGAAACATACAGTTCCATACAGTTATACCTTAACAACATATTATTGTACATATTATTCAATTGTAATTTATATGAGCAGTAGAACAAAACAGAAGAACGTTTAATTGGTGTGTTCATACATACATATTCATAATCTTTATAATAATTTTTATTTATAAGTGTTTAATATGCCTATGAGTTTTGCAGAAAAAAAATTTGTTGTTGACTCTACAACATTAAGTGCAGGCACCACTTACAGAATTTGGAATGATGGAATCCCTAGTACACGTCTCACAAATAAAGAATTCAGTAGAAAGCCATAATCAATAACAGCAGTAGAACAAATTATAATATTATATGATAAGTCTGAGGTGAGATTTATGTTATGCAGAATATTTATATCAGATACTTGTATAGTATCGTGTGAGTGTACAGTATACATACTGTGAAATGTATAAGTGTTTTGATAATTTGTTAAAGGTAAAATAAAAGTGAGTTATAACTTATAAATAACTTAGTGTGTGTGAACTATGCAATAGAAACATAGTTCCACACAGTCCTACCTAAACAACATAAATACGGTCAACATTTTCAATTGTATTTTAAAATACAGAAGAACGGTGTGTTCATACATATTTATAATCTTTATATTAATTTATTTATTTTGATTAGGCTGAAACAATAAGTGTTAACATGCCTGTGTGTTTCGCAGTTACAAACGTGTTGTTGACTCTACAACAGTAAGTGTAGGCACCGATAACTATCGACTGCATGATCTACATTTATGTTTTAAACGAAGTTAGTTGGATAGATTGTTTTGACAAAAACATTATTGCAGCAGCATGTTAGTGTAAAACTTACAAATACAGAATTTAAAAGTGTCAATTTGGAATAATTGTTAAGCAGTAAAAATGAAATGAAATTGACATAATTTATTGTTTGTGTGACTTGCATTTGAATAACGAAATACATTTGAAACCACTGCCTAGATGATAATCTTGAATAATAATTTATTAAACTTTATGCAACCGAGTTACCGCGGTAATAAGTCATAATTCTATAAACATTTTCAACCGATTTAATGATATACTTATATGGTATTATACATAAGACGTGTGTCACCCCGTGATGTAGTAAATGCAAAAATTTAGCCGACGGTACAATAATTATCATTTATGTTTCCATTTCGTCGCGAGACAGAAAGTCGCTATTTTGTCGGCTTGGTGTAAACCCGGCATAATAATGTACGGTAATGTCGTACACGCAATATATTGTTAGAAGACGTAGGTACGATATGGATGGCTTTGAAACAGACTCGCGGCCAATTAAATTTTTTTTTTTTTAAAACGTTTCCAATGAAAAATTCGAAAAAAAAAAATGCAAAAAAACACCGACCATCCCGATTATCATTGCCGCCGCCAAATCGACGGTCACGGTATCGATCTACACACCTACGGTTACTATGCCTAACGCCTAACGGGACCTACCTACTATTCGAGTTGTTAATCTCTGTGGAAACTACTACTGTTAAGCTGTTTTTTGATATAATTAATAATGAATCGTATTCCATTTAACCCATTGAATACATATGTGAATTCTATAAATCATATATTCTTACCTCTCGTGTATATATATACCGTTGTTTTATATATTATTGCATAATGCACTTATTTTACAATATATGAATACTTACACACACCATTGTTTTCATCAAATCATATACAATATATATATTTATGTATTCCAAATACTATTAAATATTGCATTTTAAAGGTGATCATAGTCATCCAATACGAATACATTGTGTTTTGTTAAAAAATATAAGTCATGTACTACATATTACAATATATATTGTTGTGCATTAAATACTTGCATGTTTATTTGTTTTTTAAAACATAAACAACACATAAGAGCAGCGGAACATTAACGTCGCTTACCAAATGAGTACACTATAAAATCCAGTATATTACAGTAGAGTTTATAATCTACACATCACATATATTTAATTGTTATGTACCGTGTTTGGGTGAAATCGTATCACAGACAACAGAAAGCACAGCAAACATAAATACCCAATTCGAATACATTGTAATGTCTGATGTGTGTTTGATAAAGAATAAAAGTCATGTACTACTTGTTTTACAACCTCTCCGGTGTATATATTACTCCAATTAGATATATTATGCTATTGTTATTGTTATTGTCGTTTCTTACCAAATGAGTACACTATAAAATCCAGTATAGGAATTTAACAATATAAATCTAATAACTTTATACATGTCACAGGAATATACTTAGTAGCATACTAAATGTGAATACATTGCATATGCATTATTATTGTTGTGTATGTATTGCTCTAAGTTCAATGCTTAAAGCTATGTTACATATAATATGGTCACTGGCCAGTCTAAGGCATATAATATATTGTATTTTATTCGTTACCTATGCACTATGTGTGTGTGTTGAGTCAAACAGAATTGTGAAATTCTATAACAATATACAGCTGTTAAAGTAAGAACAACTTGTTATGTTAAGCTGTGTACTAACCTGGTTATGTACTACACATTACTACAACTCACATGTCTATTTGTTTGTTCAATGTATGATGTATCATATCACAGAGTTGTGCGTACATCAGTTGTTGACGTTTAGAATGTACAATAATTACTGCTGTTACTCATTATGCTTTATTTATTAAAGTTATTCTCCTGACAGTATCACAATTTGTTAAAATTAAGCTTTGAAGGATCATCATTACTTATAAAGCAATCAAGTTATACCTAATGAATTGAAATGTGAGATGACTGTTTTGAAAAATATGATGAAATGAGTAACTAACTATTTAATATAATTAGCAATACTTTATATTGATAACTATTATTTTAAATAGAAAAATATATATATAAGAATATAAAATGTAAAAACTGTATTAAATCTGTTACCTATACTTATAAAAGTTTAAGAACTTCTGAGAGGCAGTGATTGAAAATATATGTGAGGAGCTGAAGCCTATGGTGTGTGTGTGTGTGTGTATTTGTATGTACATTATGGAATTAAAAAACAGTTTTACCTAATTAACACAAATGCAATCATACTTATTGCAACAAAATCAATAACAGCAGTAGAATAATACTCATATAAGAAGATGAGTTTGTAAACACATATATTTTATAATGTTAGTTAATTTGAAACAAAAATTGTTGAATGTCCTCATGTGTTGGTAACTATACTATATGAATTAAGTGGGTAAGATTTATGTTTTGCTATTCTCCCGATGGCATCACGATCTGTGTCCCCGACCAACCTATGGGCACGGTACACGTTAATTATGTAGTACGCGTGGCAGTACATCCTTCTGTATGTCTATAACAACACACATTATATTGATGTGATTTATTGAATTCAAACAAAATCGTGTACAGGCGTAGGCACGTAAAAGACGGCGGGGAAGGCTGCGAACCGAAAAAAAGCACTCGCGGCCTTTAAAGAGACGAAACGGATCGGGGAAAAACAAAAACGTCTGGAAATCCGGGCGACGGACGACGGGCGGCGACGGTTCTGGCGATCGACGTCTCGGGCCCGGCGGACGGCGGACGGGAGAAGAGCGGACCGCGCGGACGGTAAAAACTCGCGGGGAACGCGATGAGAGCTCGAACGGGGCCGAAAAAAGGTCGAAAACGGTAGTGCGGGGGGCGAAAAGCGAAAATCTCGGCACCCGCCGGCGAGAATCTGAAGAATCGCACTCGAGTTATCAATAACGCGCAAACATCGGAAAATGCGAAAAGCGATAAGCGAGAATCGCCGTCGAATTTTGTGATTGGTGATTCGCTATGGGACGAAATAATCGACACCGGGACGCGCCACCGTCTTAGCGTTTTATAATATAAGATATAAATGCTAGTAAATAAAAAATGTCAGCTACCTACAGTTACGCTATTTTTTTAATTTCATAATTTTTTTTTTTTTTTTTGGGGGGGGGGGAGGTTGAGGCTTTGACAACAAGGGCCATTAGCCTGTGGAACTGTCTGTGAGAGAACTGTTGGTTTTGGTACTCGTGGATGTTTTGGCGGAATTTCGAATGCGCACACGTAGCTCGTAGGTTTCTGCCATGCCTGGATGGTGGGCGATGGCCTCTTTTACCAGACAGCATGAACTGCCTGGAAAGCGATGCCGCTAACCTAACCTTACTGGGATTCGAACCGGCGACGGTGCGCGTCGCATCTGACGCCTTAATCCGCCTGGTCATTACACCCCTCCCCCCCTCCCATTTCATAATTTATTTATATATTTTTACTACTAAAGTAATGTAATAATATTTGCTATTTACATGAATTTTAATTATTTGAAAATATAGAAATAATACACTTTACCCAAAAATGCAGTCAGGTCGGAAATACTAGAGTTGATGTTAAAAAAAGTGCATATTTATGTCATTAGAATTGATATCTTTTGTATTTGAAAGTATTTAATTTTGTCAGTATAAGATTAGGCCTTACAACATATATGGTCGTAGAAGTCTATTATTTATTTTTGTACACCTAGGTCGTAGTTCAACTTGAACTCTCACAGTAACCCATTAATAAATCAACTTTCTTCCACCTCACTTCCTGGTAATGTACGCAGAAGACTGAAAAGACAGTGGCCTAGAGACCTACTAAAATTTAAATTTTAAATTTAAAAAAAAAAACCATGAAACTGAAATAAACCCGGCCAGGTGGTGCTGTTGAGTGCCTGCCCACAAATGTTAAATTCTCCTGTCACTTACCATTAATTATCAAATTTGCTAATTGTATATAATATGTTATATAGATTGTAAATTACTTAAAATATAATTTAAAAAAGGATGTAGTTTTGGGCTCCTTCAGGAGTTTACCGTTTCAAATAAAAGTTTTAGACGTAAATTTTGATCAAATTGTATAACAAAGGTATCCAACCCGTATTAAAAATCTATAATTTACCCTTAATTAGCATTATAATTTATATTAACACATACAAAATACTTAATTTTTGCTGAAAATATACTATTAACTTATAATTAATTTTTAATTATTGTAAGTTTATAAATTACGTTTTATGTGGTCTTAAATCATATCATCATATCTTATGTAAAAGTAATTACGTTTTACTAGAAATTTCCAAATACATAACTCACCAGAATTAAATATTTATGATAATTTATAAAAATGTATTGTAAATAAACTTTAAAAAAATATGTAAATGTGCTTTCTAAAATTTGCCTTTTGTTTCAAATTGTTATTTTGCCAATACAAAGAAAAAGAGATTCGATTTAAGATAGTGTTAAGAGTTTTCTCAAAAACTACGTTTTATTAGATCTATACGCAATGTACGAGAATACTTATTTCTTTCTCGTAAAAACAACAACAGTAATGCTTTAGATACCTAAAGAAATAGCATTTAAAGCACATGTATAACCTAAAGAAATTTACATAGTTAAATTAATATGTCACACTGCTAATACCTAGACGTATTTTACTTAATATATATATATATATTAGTTTTAACTTTCAACTTGCTTTTTATACAATGTGATTATTTTTTTTTTTCGGTAACTGGAGGTTAGGAAGTAATAAATAAACAAGAAATTTAACCTCCCTATAAATACTGCTTCAATAAAATGTGATAATATGTGGTGTAATATATTATTATTGTTTTATATTTGAACTCTGCATTCCTGTAATCTGTACATTAACAATAAAAAACATCTTAAACGACAGATTTATCAATTTTTTATAGTGATATTCCGGTGTTAATTTATTCCACAAAATTCATTATTTGAAATATGTCCTAAAACATAACAAATTGTATAATATTGGGAACTAACTCCCTAAGTTAAAAAAAAAAACTACTATTAAATTTAATTTAAAATAAAATAAATCTTATAAAATAATATGCATTAAAACTAATTTATGGACATTTAATTAATCAGCTGCGTTAAAACATTTACTTTATATTAACTGTAATTTGTAATAATTGATGAATAAAAAAATTAAAAAACGTGGTTATGATAGTCTAATATTAACAAGACAATATATCGACTTAACAAAATACTTATGAATGTGTTGACGTAGAAGGTTTTTTTTGTTTTCTTACTTACGTTCGAAATTACGTAGAACCTTTTGGGAAATATTGTTTTATTCAAAGTAAAAAAAAAATAACTCAAGAAAAGTTGGTTATGATTTTAATAAATAGGAAAATAAACCTTACCTTACTGGGTTAATTAAAAATGTAAATATGTATAAAAAACTTAAGCTATTGTTACTCGTCGAGAATAATGCTTATATTATATGGAATTACTATATACTACTAAGTATATTCAGATATACATGAACACATGGTACCTATATTGTTATTTTATTGTACGTCTTCTGATCGTTTCTTTCATAACTGTTGGTGGTAATTTGTCGCAAAAAGAACATTTGAAAGAGCAAATGTTTTTATGTTGAAGGATAAATATTCACTTAAAGCTGTCTCCGGCTTTATAAATGGGTCTTTATTACATACCAAAAGTTGAGATATAATTTCTTTTTTTGTTTTGTTATGAAATAATTCTCATGAAAATAACTTAATTCCAATGGTCAGTTTATGAATAATTTTTTCTATGCATTTAATAAAATAGTCTCAAATAGCTTTTTTAAACACAAAAACAAAACTTTATGTTTATTTTTACTGATTTTAACTACAATAGAATCAAACAATCATTTAAAATATATATATATATATATATATATATTTGATTAAACAATTTTGTTTGTTTCATAAAATTAATTATGTCAAAGTTTTTTTTTAGGATTGGGGCCGAGTGCGGATTCCAGGTTGAAGGATATCCTATGCTCGACCAGTTCTTGGTTGTATATCAAACAGTCAGCTATTACGTGTTTGATGGTTATCATAGCTCCGTAGGTTTGACAAATAGGAGGCTCCTCACTGGGCATCAGGAAACCGTGAGTAATTTTGGTGTGTCCAATGCCAAGTCTGTTGAGAACTGTACCTTCTTCTTAGTTGGGCTTTGGGTTTGCCCAACGATGGATATTTCTTTTCATTTCATTTAATATGGTGTTTTGTGTATTCCAGATTCTTTGCTATTTATTTTTTTGTATGTCCATTTATGAGATTTTTTGCATTATCGTATGCTATTTTGTTTATTTAAAATATTTCATTATTATTAATGGCTAATGAAGCATGTTCGTTACCTATTTTATTTCCTATTATACCTGAGTGTCCAAAAATCCACATGATGGTGATACGTATACACAAAACGAAAGCTTTATTGAGGGCGTTCTGGATTTTAGAAGCAATGTCCCCGGGGTTGAATTAGTTTTGTAGACTTGAGTATATGAGCTTCATGGATTATAATTTCGATTGCCGTGAAGATAACTAATGCTTCGGCTGTGAATATAGAGAAAATATTGGGTCATAAGCTTAATATATTTTTATTTGGAAAAAGATTTAGAATTCTACTTCTTCCTAATTTTTTGATCCGTCTGTGTTTAATTCCTGGAAAGCTTTATAGTTATCTAGAAGCTTTTAAAAAAGTTTATATTAATTATTGTATACTGTTTTGTATATGGTATAACTATGATCATTATATAATTTTATATTGGCTAACATAATATGCATTATCCTATTACAATGTAATTTTATTTGTTAATTAGAATTTATATATTCGTAAAAAAAAGGTCAATGAACGCGTGATTTTATATTTTCCATAGCCCATAGGTATTTAATATTTTCTGTTTTATCGAGACTAATACTACTAATGTTCTGTATAATAAAATATTCATCCCATAGGGTTTTTGATTCATTTACATATCTAATAAAAGTTTAAACAAGTTTCTGATGTAAATGCATAGGCTTGAAAGGAAAAAGAATATCAAAAAATACTTTTCTCGTGTACGAGTATAACCTAATAGAACCCATAAGATAATAATATACAATTCGTATTTTAATGGCAGTATTTTTAAATAGTATGGTTCATACATTTATCTTAAGGATATCATTCTCCACGATTATAACGATTTAAATCTCAAGTTTAAAATTTACTGGTTGCATATTATAAGCAGTATTAATGATAAATATTTTACATAATCCTAAATCGATAAAAATTATTATTCTGTGTTTTGATTACTTTTCAAAACATTATAGAATCATCCGTTACATTTACATACACACTTATATGACAATTCAATTCCCTGCAACTAGAATTATTGACAACGCCATAAACTCTGTGTAAACAGATCTTCAGTTTTTATTATGTTATATAAAATATATTATATTTAATAACTGTATATGTCATATAAGTCGTACTAGCTATAAATTTAGTTTAAGATCTTCTAAACATTCCACTGTGTCATAATAGAGGTATATTTCTACTATGGAATTTGTATTTATGGTGAAATTATTGTTGACCTAAAGCTTAATACTATTGTAGTTGCAATAAGGCAATCTTATTTCGACAAGGGCGCGATTATTGCAATGCGAGAATATGCTAATTAATTTATAATCGACATATGAACTAATAACTGTCTATATACTACTTTATATCAGGTATTATTCAAAGTATTGAGATTAAGTATCAATAAAACACAAGAATATACCACGTACATTTATTTTATAATAATCAATAATAATAATTGTTTAATTAATAAATTTGCAAAGAATACATTATACTTACAATGGTTTATATTTTTTTCAAAGTTTAAAATCTTATAATATACTTTAATTGATTAAAGTAAATAAAAAAAAATATCAATGAATATCTTTGCTATACATTTTGAGTTACTTAGTTCATAAATAAATATATATATGTACCTAATATTATTCAAAGTATGTTCAGTTTCGTACATTTTTCGAATGGTTAGGTCTTGGGTTCATAAAAACCTAGTTCTAGTTTTAAAAAAAACATTGACAATGAATTGTAGAAAATATGAATTTTTCCTAATGTTTTATTTATCTGATATATTTAGTATATTATTCGAAAAAAATGAATTTCAATTAATACTTTTTGAAAGAGAACACAACTTTTAGTTCTATACTTTATGGATATTATTGATGATTGTCCGTTTTGAGTTTGATTTCAAAACTGAGTACCCTAGCTGTTGACGAAAACAAATAATTCAATAATTTTAAAACGTGCAACGTATGTTTTCATGCATTTCAGTAACAAATGACCAAATAGGTCAATTTTATCCACAACTAAATTTCTTTATTTTTCTAAGTTGTATACTTCTACTGATGACATGCAATACAAAGCGTGGGGTAATTTTGTGACCTTTTTGGAGCTGAGCCAACTTACTTGACATGAAAAGTTACCAACTATATTATTATGTAACAGTAAATAACGAATGCCGTTTTAGTTATTGTAGCAATTTTCAGTTCACTAAATACCACCGAGTGTCCAATGAAATACCGAGCCTTTAATAAACTACAATTATAAATTACTGTTCTAATTATTTTAAACAGATACGATTATCGTAGAACTCTTTAGTTTCAATACTAATGAATGAATACAATTTATTAACAAATAAATTTTTAAATATTATTTAGATTAAATTTGTAAATACACATCTAAAATATTTCTTAACTTTTTTTATTAACTACAGATTATTATATGTACTATGCTAGTAATTCAAATTTGAACAATAAGTAATAATAAATAAAATAAAACTCAAATGGCTAAATTACATACAAATCTATACACTTTTTACTCTCAAAAAAGCATGATAAATAAACTTAATAAATAAATGAACTACTTCAAACGTTGCGCCAACAATATGACAGCACCATACTTAAATTTATTTCCTTATTCTATTAATGTTATTCGTTAACTCAAAAATTATAATAATATATATACTTATTAAATAATTATATTGGTAAAAATGATAATGCAGTGCTTAGTTTATATATCAAGTCAAAAATATGTTATTATACGTCTAAGCTTAATTAGGTAAGGTTCGATATATATGTGTATATTATCTTTAGTGATAATTGAACGATTCGAACATGTGTATAAATGTTTCAATACATACAAAAATAATTGTAAGTATACCTTGTGATTTTACCATCATCTTAGGTACATGTCATTAAGTTAAATACATAGGTTCACTTTGCACTTAAAAAAGTGTTTCTGTTTTAAAGATGTCTCTTTGATTATTTTAATTATTAAGTCTTGTAGAGTCAAAGGTCATGTTACGTATGATTATTTTTTATTTCAGTCACGAATTTTGTTTTGAACAAAAAACACACGCTCTACCAGCGCCGGATAGAGACTTTTCGGCCCACCGAGATTTTAAATTTCTACCGGCCCTCAACAAAGTATCGGCCCATTCGAAAAACATTTTTTTATGATCACCCTTTTTACTTTTAGTATATGTGATTTAAATAATAATTGTTTCTCTAAAGCACATTTACAAATTACCTATTCAATAGGTACATTACATTAAGTTACTTAGTATAATTCAGTTATATTATTTTAAAAAACGCAAAATATAAGATAGATAATATAGTTAATATAAATTTTTACGCGGCCCACCGAGATTTTCTCGGTTGCTGCCGGTTCAATCCGGGCCTGCGCTCTACCGATTTCTTATGGTGTATTATTATTAAATTCGTTTTAACATACAAAAATAATCAGAAATAACATTTAAATAAAAATCTCAACTGGCCCAACACTACTAGTAATAATCTTAATCTCAAAAGCGTTTATATTCTCTCAATATTTGTATTGTGGATAGATATAAAAATAATATATGCTACCAATGCCAAATTTAAAATTTAAAAAGATACTAGGATTTTATCGGAAAACTACAAAATATAGAAATATTAGGATGTATTATCCTAATGTATAAGTTGAACATTAAACACAATTATATAATACATAGAGCTAAATACATTTTTATTAGTAAGTAGAAACTTATGACAATTTTGTTAATATCTGTGGTTAAATTTTTTAAGGTATAATAATAGTCAATTGTAGTATAATATTTATTGTTATGCTTAAGATATAAATATTTTATATCGTAACTGTATAATTTATTTAATATTAAATAAGAATTAGATATTTAGAATTAAAATTAAAATTATTTTTAAAAAATTGAGAAGTTTAATGATAATAATTTATATTTTTTTTTTCAGGTAAGAATAATTGTTGTAAAGCTAATTTGTCTGTAAGTATTATTTTTTTTATTTTAGCTATACTATACTATAAGAAATTCTAAGTACTAAAAAAAATCCTCGTCGAAGACTTTATATTGAAATCATTTCAATTTATAACATCGATCCCAAAGTGTAAAAATTAATTACATTTAGTTTATTATTAAATAATACCGAACAATCAATATTTTCTTTATTCATTTAAATTTGAATTTTATTTCAACATGATAGTCGAATGAAAAGTCTTTATGAATACGATTTATGTTGTTTGAACAATTTACTTGATGACAGTACTGACAGATTTTAATCCTATCATATACTTAAACAAAGTAAACATTATAACGATTTCGGGTAAACGTTAACATCATGACTAAACTAGTCTTATAAATTTTTCGTTAGTAGTATACTGTGTAAATGAATGTAAATCGAACTCAATGTATTTTTATCCATAATCTTTGATTTTAATTGTTATAACCTTTAGAGATTCTGTATATTATGTATTAAAAAGAAACTCTTTAAAAACATATAATATTATGCATAAAATATTTATTTCGTAAATTCTTTCTATCCTGTGTATTATAAAGTTTGTATGAGTTCTTTGATTTATGTGTTTAGAGTTCAGGGCTGGTCAAATGTTAAGCATACAGTTAGATAATAACTCAACACTAATCATTTACTTGGTATAAAAAAAGTCTCTTACCCGTCAACTGACAAGTTAATAAACTCATCTATAGCGAAACACATTTTACTAAGTAATTTGCAAAAATAGTCTCACATTCTTTTAACTTTCTCTCTCTCTCTCTTTCTCCAGCTCTATATATGTCTCTCAAAGATAATCATTGACATACAGAGTATACAGAGTTATATAAGTATTATATTATATGAGTTAGATGAACAGTGAGTTTGTAAAAATTATCCTCAAAAAAAAAAAAAAAACACCAACCAAATGATTTTATTTCATACATACTATAATATGCCTTGAACAATAATCTACAAAAATCTAGAAACCATTAATTTACACTTGAAAACTGTATTACTTTACTTAATTAAGTCATTTTAATAACTAGGCACTAGCCACTTAAATGGTTAACCATTTTGTTTTATATTTCTTAAAAATATGAAAATCAAAAATTAAGATCATAATACATAATTTGTAAAAATAATTAACACAAATCTCTGATACTATTCAAATAAAAATATGAAATGAAATGTGTATTTTTGAAACATCAAATATCTACGACATTATTAAAATATTTATATTAATTCTTAAAATTGTATGAAAGAGTTTAAAAAAAGGTACTATAGTTTTAAAATAGAATCAAAAAAATATGAGATTTTATGGATCATAATTTACACTCTAATTATATTGCATATAGCTTAGTTTTAAGCAGTACCTATTACATAATAGTAATAAAAGAACGGTATATTATACAAATTGTTTTAATTAAAATCCATTTGTAAATTCATAATTAGTATCACACTTACTTTATATTTGCATATATTTCTTATTAAGTTGAAAATAAAACAAAAAAAATTATTTCATTAATTTAAAAACTGGTAACCTATTTAGATAAATGTATGTACAATATTTATGTATTTTAAATCACAGCAAACAGTGTATTATTTTATTTTTAGTTTACTTCCCTATAAAATAAATTATTAATCTAATCATCACTTAAATCTTAACTTAAATAAAGTTCTGTAGTGCATTATTAACCATCATTCTAACTATTTTTGATACGTCATGGTAGTATTCAAATGTTTGGAATATTGATTGTTATTCTACAATAGCTATAAGTAATAGTGCGTTCTTCATTTCATTTACAGTAACTTTCAGATTGAATAAAAACAAACGACTCGTAACGTCATTTAACGCTGTGTGCACTGCCAGTAATAATTGCATTTAAAGGGTCTTCAGAATTATTTTGACCATTAAGCTATTAAGTCTCCAGATTCATAAATTATTTGAATAGAAAATCAATTTATAATTAATTCATGTTCAGCAACATTTTTTTTTTTACAATTTTTGAATGAACTTCAAATCATAGGGTTATATTATAATATTTTTTGTCCTTGTTAAATTATTTAACGATCCATGTTAACTGTGTATTAGGTTTTAGCGTAGAATGAAATAATAAATCTAAATTAAATTATGAACTCTTCATCGTGGTTTTAGGAACGAATTGGCAAAATAAAATTTTAAATTTCTTATTTTTAACCACTCTGAATATTTAAAAACTCAACTCTCAATTCCAAATTTGAAATAGTAGCTCCTCTAATACTTTCACCGTGTAATAAGAAAGGATGATTTTTCAAAACTTTGATTTTAAGGAGTTGAAATCGGAAAAAAATAATTTGTACGTGTAAATTGTATATTTATATTCATATTGTGTATTTATATAACAAGCTATTAAATAATAATATTAGTTGGCTGATATCGTTTCATGCACGTCGCAACACAGAAATGTCAATAAATTATTATTTAATTTCATAAGAATTTGATAAATCAAGAAACTGTCTTCAATATTAGAAAAATATTGAATTTCTTGTGCGTATTAAATGCAAAAAAAACATATTGTAAGACGTTCCACTAAGAAACTAAACTAAAATTTGAACAAATCATTAATCTATAACTCTGCATTAAAATTGAATTATTTGATAATAAATGGTTTATATAAATTAACACTTTTTTTATCTTATTAAAAGTAATACTCTGATTTATATGAAATATAAAATGTTATTTATTGCACTCATATACAAAAATTATAATGGTACACAGAAACCACAGCTATTAAATATATCATTTTCCAAAGATAATAACTTACTTAATTTCTTTTAGTGAAAACTAAGGTTGATTTTCACTTGCATAAAAATTTACTGTCCTTATGGTATTGGTTTATTTACTATTATATTGCACAATGGATATGGGTAAATGCATTATATCGTATAGTTAAAACATACAAGAAATCTATTCAATATCACTAAACCCACTTATTTCAAACTATATAATGAAATAAAAGTGGCAATACATGTTAGGGACCTTTATTTTCCATAGAGTTAATATTTATTGTAATGTATACATAACCAAGATAATAGAAACCATAATTTGTAATTCTTTAAGACAGTTAAATTACTAAGACAAATTAAGCTAATAGATATATTCAATTTCAGATAAATTATTATTACCATTTTTAATTAAAATAAATAATTGTATTATATGCCAAATGATTTAATATCAGTCAATGGAATTCAAATTTATACTTTTTGTTTGATTTATTATAATCCATTTTTAATGAAATATAAAACATGTTGATGATACATTTTAATTTTTAAAGAGTAAGTATTATATTGTTATTTTTAGAAGTAACAAAAATCATACAAAAATAAATCATAATATTAGTTTGTTATTTTATTTTAAACATACATTATTTTAATTAAACATTTGGGAACGTTAATGGATTATTTAAAAAAATGTCCATTTTCATTATATTATAACTACAATAACGAATTTGACCCAAGTTTACTAAATTAAAAACTATAATAAAATATATTAAAAGTACCTTTTTTAAAGCATAGAATACGTTAAGTCTATATTTCATAGGAAATAAACAATTTAAATGTGTCTTAGTAAATAACGTAGAATACATAAATTAAAATAAAACTATTTTAAAGAAGTATTCAAATATATTTCTTTTTTAACACCTTGTACATCTCTGTTTGTATCTTTAATTTTAGTTTAATTTTCTCAATGCGTCTTTGTTATAAAAATATGTTTTTATATTAATTGGTTATATAATTAAATAATAAACTTTTGTGTCATTAAGACTAAAAGTAATTTAAAAGTAACTAGTAACTTTTTATATAGGTACTGTTTTAAATTATGTCCGAATCAATATTGTGTACGTTTGTTTTTGTACATTGTATTATATAAATCTACTGATAATAATTATTATCACATTTTCTTGAATATCCTAAATCTATACAATACACATACGTTATTTACTTAAGGTAAAAACTTCTTGAATTCATTAATTACCTATTAGCTTGAAATTCAAATTATCTGTGATGAAATCGAAATTTAATATGTACTACATAACTATTTTGATTCATATCTAACTTTTAATTACTATATATTGTAATTATTGTTTAACAGTATTGTTTACACGAAGAAGGAAAATTTTTATCACAGTACATTACGTAAAAGTACGTAACTGCCAAAGAAGTTTGGTTTTTTTTTTGAGCTGATTTTTGTTCCATACTTACAAATATTTAAAATTGTAAACCGGACAATTTTTATTTATTATTTCTAATATTTACGAACAATGTACTTACACTTATGTGTATTCGTCAAAAAGCTGCTTAGTTAACTGTATAAAGTAGAAAAACGGTTGCTAGCGTTATATAATATATATCGTAACGTAAGTACATAGAATAATAATTGTACTATTGATAACAACCATCCATGTATTTCACATACGGAAATGTCCTTGCCATCGTCGTATGGATGATAAATTATTACCAATGTTATATTTTGCGGTAGTTTCATCAATATGTATGAAGTTATTAGTTTCGGATCAATGTGCACACATGCTGACAGCACACCGGTTTTTATTCACTATACTTCAACTATTTTACTACCATGACTTTGTGAATGTGCTGTATATGTGTCTATGACCGAGTCTTGTTTGCCCAGTGTATATTTCCTTTTTCTTCTTTAATGCAATATACGTGTATTTGTGTATTATACAGTTTTTATTTCATTACTTCGTATACATATCGATATATACGAGTATATTGTAGATATCACGATAAAATCAACAACAGTCCTCTAGTCAAACGGACTAACTAAGATTCAATAAAAAAAAAAAAAAAAATTAAAAACTATTGAAACGTTTATTTTCCATTCATCTTTATTTTTATAAAACAATGAATTGAAAACACAAAAAGTAAATATAAACATTTGAAAAATACATCATTTAAAAATTTTTATATTTTTACGAAAAATATGTTATGCGTGAAAATAGAATCATAGGTATAGTCATATATCAAAGAAAAATCAGGAACATTTACCTCAGTAAAAAATTAAATTTAATGGTCATACAACTTAAAGAATGGTTAACAGAAACATTCTTTAGAAATATTTGGTAACAAAGTACAAATTAAAAACACACATAAAGAAGTAAATATTTCACTAAATTTCCAATCATTTTAGTATATACTATTAAATATTGATAATGAAATATATTTCAAGATTTGTTTTAAGAATTATGTGTTTTGTTAAAATTAAAATATCAGTGAAATTATTTACATTTTTTTTTTTTTTTTTTTTTTGAATACACACATCACAAATTCACAGTCTATCAATACATTATACTGTAATTTTATTCTCGCATTTTACTTTATTCAAATATTCACTGACTTGTGTCACTAACGTTTATAAGCTAAATTTTATTAAAAATTAATATGATTTAGTTTTCATGCATTTAACATACTAAAATACATTAAAAGTAGTATATATAGTTGGTATAGAATGCTCATACATTTAAAATTACAAATAAAATATATTTATCCAATCGACTTTTAGTGAATCACCTTTTAGATTTAAATACATAATATTTACATGCCATATGATGACCTCATCATGGCCGTCTGCTCGCTGGCAATGACTTTTCTGAAATACCCGCTTACATTTTGAACATTTCAAATGAATTTGGCAAACACGTTATTATTATTGTTATTGCACTCCGATTCGATTGGTTGACCATAAATACTGCGATATTTTGTCGATTACTTAAATGTATCGTATTATAATAATGGTCGTTAGCTTTTACGTACAATTTCAACTAAATATTGTATATAATAATCATCAGGAACGGATTATATGATATTGTATCATTATAGTAACTGTATATAATGACGGCGATGGTATTTTGAAGATCTTAATCCGAATTGAGATAGCATTTTACTTAAAACGTAATGGTATACCTTTATTACCTATATGAGGCAGGTGGAACTGACTCGGTGCCTCTAAAGTCCGAAGAATCGTCGCACCAGCAGCATATAACGCGCCGAGAAAAGATGGAAAATGGCTAACGGTCATGAAACATATAGATCGATATGAATGATAGCACAAGTTTAGCGGAAAGAACAATGGACGATATTGTATAAGGGTGGAATATGATAGTAAAGCATAATATCGGACTCGATCAATGGACAATCGCCGTTGCCGACGCCGCTTGCCGTTAATGATAGTTTGGCCAACAACGGTTATTATCGACGACGAAGGCGGTGGCGGCGGTGGCGGCGACGGCGGGCCGGCTGCTATCAAACACGTCTACGCATATTTTATCACGACAACGGAAATTGAACCTCACTGCCTACTCGTAGGCTTTGCAGCCCATAGCGCGACCGTACTGTTTAGAAAATTTCTACTCCAACAAATAAGTACACATTTATATTCGGTGAACGGTTTTCTATTTCGAACGTATACCTTTTTTCGTCTGGTTTGTTATCTGTATACCATGATGGTGATATAGTCGTATAGAGTAACCCTGTTGATGACAAAGCCTCCACGCCGTTATCACAACTATACCTATATTTTATTGTGAATTCTATGGGCCAGAGATTTATACCGTTGGCTATATAATAATATATAAAATATGTACTTAAGCTGGTATGTCATGTGTAGCACGCAACCATTTTTATTCGATTTTTTTGTGGACAACGAATAAGTTCGATAGAATAAATCAGTATGATTCATACAACATTTGAAAAAATAAACAAGAGATAAGAATCCATCTAAGCGCATTCGTATAAAATATTTTTGATAAAAACGTTACCGGAAACTTATACTCGTTTTCTTTCATAACCACAAATGAAAATGTTATACGCAATAGTCTTATTGTGAAGAAACTCAAACATCATACCCGTATAATAATACACCAACGCATTCCTTTATACGTAAGGAGGTTATTGTGGTTACTACGAAAATGGGCCCAGAAATCTTATGATATGAATTATTACAATATAAAATATTGTATATTTATATATTATATATAATTTATTTGTTTAATAAAGTGAAATTCTCACAATAACAGTATTGATGTATTATATTTATATTATATGATTACATTAATACTGTTATTGTGACAAATGCACTTTATCAAACAAATTTAAACTTGTGTAGGTACTAATGCTACCATACTACCTGTTTGTGTTGTTATATTATATATCAAGTTTATATATTTTACATTTTTAATGAAAAAAGGTAATACATAATATGTTAAGAATTAAAAATAATGCAGAACAAATAAATATAAATTAACATCAAATGAGTAAAAAATCATCTATTTAATTTTAAAATAAATATATAATCATACTCAATTTATCCGTAGTCAAAAAAAGGTTTTTATTATATTAATATGTATAACTAACTGCTGTGTATTTATTTAATATCATGCTAAATTTATATTCACATATTTACCTAAACAACTTTCTCAGTATATAAAACAGTGTGTCAACTCTCTTGTCATAGAACAATAATACTCTAAATCATTAGACTGCAATCAATCGAATAAAGTATTTTTAAGTTGTATCATTCAGTTCGGTTCCGAATGCCGTAATATACGCACGTTAATTTATTAGCAGTATGCTCGCCGCTCTCTTATCTAATCGTATCCTCTTTTACGACTACCACCATAATTTATAATATAAATCAAGTTATTATTTCACCGCAACCTAATGTGGTTTCTTACGAAATTACGAGCAAAAGAAATCTTTCTACATCTTCTCTTTCGCCAAAGGCTGAAGAAAAGAAAATTAATTTATTCACGAGCCCAAATCGGTTTTCCGTTCTCGCTAACCGTGACGTGAACCTATCCGGTTCCAACGTCGAAACCCGCAATAGCGCCGACAAACCATGCAAGGTACCACCTGTTTACGGGCGATTGTAAACTCTCCCGATTTTAATGACATGTAAACTCTCCCGATGGTAAACTCTCCCGGGTCTCCCCCAGTACTACCTGACGGGAACATGTAAACTCTCCCGGGTCTACTTCAGTACTACCTGACGGGAACATGTAAACTCTCCCGGGTCAACATTAGTACTACCTGTCGGTAACATGTAAATTCTCCCGGTTAAACATATTGTACTAGTGTCTTGTGGAGCATGAAGCATCATTCGTATTACACACTTGGTAACACTAAAATAATTCAGTCCGTCACCCGTTATCATGATACGTCGTTATCACTTATTAGTTAAGAGTTTTGTATGAACATTGAATTCTACTATTCTAGTATTCTACTATAATTTATATATATTAATTAAATAATTACATACTGATAATATATAGAATTGCTGTGCATTTATTCACACTACATTTCCACTTGACTTCACCAGTCGATGATAGTGTTGATTGCTTATGAAAAATAAATGAGGACATAATCAACACTTCTTTGTTCCGTTGACTTAAAACATACTTGAAACTTGGTTGAGCGGCTTGAGCCATTATAGTTATTATTGTTTAAAATTTAAATATTTAAATCCAAAATAGATTAACGGTAATTAAATATTTAAATTACAAATACAGGGTAACAGTAATACAATTGATAATAAATATTTAAAATGATATTACAATCTCTGCAGTGTAGCCAATTCATACTGTAGCAATCACATTTAAAACAACTCGGGAGAGTTTACACATTTCCTTCAGGTAAACAGAAAGTTTACCCGGGAGAGTTTACATATATCCTTCAGGTGAACATAATATTGACCCGGGAGAGTTTACACATTTCCTTCAGGTAAATATAATATTGACCCGGGAGAGTTTACCATCGGGAGAGTTTACTAGTTTTAAAAATCGGGAGAGTTTACCATACAATCGGGAGAGTTTACCACCGCCCCTGTTTACATTAAAAAAAAATGTGGGTATTATATCCATCTTCACCTCCAGCCTCATGACCATACTCGACTCTACAGTCGATTTACAGATTTTATCTTATCATCCACACGCATTTCGTTGAACATTACAACCTGTTAAACAATTTAACACTTTTAGAGGAGAATGATTATAGTTGTCATTCTTATCAGCCCGACGTCTTGCGTACGTTACGCGTAGTAATACGAAATCTCCACTCATCCAATGAACACGAAAACATTATTGCCAGCCTTTCAGAATTGGGTCACCACGTCACCAACATACACAACATAAAGCGTTTTTCGGACAAAACGCCCTTGCCACTTTTCTTCATCAACGCTCAAAAAGCTACCAATAACTATGACATATTTAAAGTTAAATTCCTTCTTAACTCAGCAATTGCTGTCGAAAAACCTCATCCACCAAAGAGCATTCCACAATGTTATAATTGTCAGTCTTACAGCCACACTAAGAAATACTGTTACCATGACCCACGATGTGTGAAACGTAGGGAAGATCACAACTCGAATTCCTGAACCAAGTCACGCGACTCTTCAGCCAGATGTGCCTTATGCAAGGGCAACCATAACACCAATTACAAAGACTGCCTCGATTATAAAAATCTTAAACGTCCTAAACCTCAAATTAGACGAGAGCCTCCCATACCTACTCCTTCTCCTAAATACAATTCTACCAGAGCCACTTCTGATACCAATCAACCATCTTATGCCCATATCGCTTCTTCCGGTCAAAATCTTACTCAACCTTCTTAAAGGATCAAAACTTTGTTAACCTCGTTTATCTCTGAATTCTCGAATATCATAAAATCCCTCCTTTCCCTTCTTACTTCACTATTAATTAAGTCACAATTATAAGCAATTCCAAATATATCTACTCGTGTAATCACGCTATACCACACTTTTAACCATCTTTTCTTTATCTGTATATTAATAATTCCTTATATTTTGTACGTCCATATGCTATATATCTATATTACCTATATATATGGACTTATCGTCATCGAATGTTCAAATAAAAATAATTAATAAAAAAAAAAAACTATACCTATTAATATTAATTATCTTTTGTGCTGTATATCTTGACTGTTGGCTAAATGTTCGTTATCTATCTATATCATTATTACTACTTTTACTATCATGAATATTGTTACATAATATGTATCCCTAATATTGTAATAATTGTTGAGTCATAATAGTCTACGACTGAAGTCTAATAAAAAAAAAAAAAGTTGTATCATTATACATATACCAACCAATAATATATTATGTATACCATAGTAAAGATCAAAACGATGTAACATTTTAGTGTCTGCCTCAAACGTGTTAATATGATTATGAGTTATGACTAACCACAAAAACTTAGAACTTTGTTAAATGTGTTTTATACTCTAAATAAACCATGGAATAACGTATTTGGCTAATGAATTTTAACCACGGGTATTTGTAACAATATGCTTTATGTAAAATACGTTTATGCGCTAGAATAAAAGTTTAAAGTTTACAGAGTGTAAATCGTTTTCAATGTTTAAAGATGCTTATTGGATGAATAAACAATATTGAAATAATACAAATCTTAAATTGGTTTAAGACGTTTAAATTAATCGATTATTGATGAATTTGGATATTTTATTTTATATTTTTAAATAGCTATTTTATTTTATTTGTATTTATGAATCATAATTTATATTCAAAACTTAAAATATCTAAAAGTGATATACTATTTAAAGTTTAATTTGTTTATTGATTCCTTTAAGACAAATATTATAAAATTATCATTGTTTTTTGAAGATTTGTGTGCAACATATTTTTTTATGAATTTGTTTAGATTATTCACCTCTGGCAATAAAATAAACGGGAAAAAGCGCAGTCAATGTTCGTAATACTATCCAGAAATAATAAGAACTGCCTCTATAAAGATTTGTTTGTTAGTAACTTTTGTCATAAAATGTTAATGCCTCACTTTTTTAATGGTATTCTAGTTAACCATTTTATTATTCCATCGTTTGTATTATATTCTTAATGTGTGACTTTCACAAAAATATAATTTACATGGTAACTCATCTTCTTACATTTAAAATAATTAATAGTTCTATTCATGATGAAAAAAAAAAACATTTAAATTTTTATTTACTTTATAATACTAATGCAACCAGCTTGTTAAACAAACTCTTTAAATAAAAAATAAAAGCTCAGAATTGATAAACCTAATACTTTTCTGTTACATATAATACTATAAAAATATAAATTTACAATTCAACAATTAAAAATATTGAATTGTTGGATATAATAATACGTAATTCATATATTATGAAAGCAATAAATAATATAAAAACAAAATATAACCGTACCAAAGTACGGTCATGTACCAAATAGCATTCTAACATATTGTGTATCTTCCACAATTCAGTATTCTGTTAACTAATAAAACGCGTATTAATACTTTTTAAAATTTATTACGATACACAAGCATATTATTATTGAATGGACATGGCTGTTACAAAATGATAATATGGCTTCGTTTATGGAACAATAAAATATATACCAATACCACATTCATAAGCCATAAACGTCGAATCTTTCAAATTTATATTATTATATATTATAAAAGATAAAAACCGTAGGGTTTAACATTTTTGAGTTTGACTACGTCATGATTATGTTCATATGTCATTGACAATAGAATCTAAATATTAGAATTCTCAATTTGACAGTTTAGCTCTTGGTTAAATACTTAGCTAAGGTTGGGTGGTGATTGATTGTAGTTTCGTCGAATAATCCTAAATTGAACTAACTCCATACTCTACAACACAAGTGTCTTGGTTGACGCGAGTGTCAAAATATATATTAATTGACATCATAGTGATTTGTAAGCTGGTATATGTTCGCTAAAGAATCCACTTATATGTACTTAAGTTCCAGTCAAGATTCTTAGACGTTGATTAACAAAGTAGAGCTTGATCTTAATCATTGAACATAACTGTACATAATTAAAATTATACCTGTAATCATTATAATAGACATGTTTTTCAAACACCTGTTAAGTTGTCGTTGTATTCGCGTACCATTTAAATTTTTAGTTTGTACTACATAACATTATTTATATAATTGGTAAAGTTATATTTTTAGATAATCCATTTTAATGTAGCAAACTGTGTACACATTATTTTTAATCAATTCCTATAAAAAATTTCAAAATCTATGATGATTTGTGTTCAAAATATATGTATATATATTTTTTTAAATTTTGGGTTAATCCTTTTTTTAATGAAACTACATAAAAAAAGACAAATACTGAGCATTAAACATAATAAAATTATGTTTCTTAACATATCTAATCATCAATATTTAATCTTGTACTATACTGGATAAATTATTTTACAGACTTAACTAATATTTATTTCATAAATATTTAAGAATTTAGTACTAATAAATATTACTACTTCCTAAATATAATTTTATAGGGAAATAATCAAATATTTAAATAAAATGTATGAAATAAAATCGCTATTATTAATTTGCAGATGTTGACTAAATTTTTAGAACGTTTGCAATGTTATAAATTGTAATTTTCTTTAATTAACAATATTGCATCCCAAATTTGAAAAAAAATCATTTTAATATTCTACTGCATATAAAAATAAAATATATTTTTTTTAAATATATATTATTTAAATACTAATTATAATTAATACCATGACTTTTTTTATCAGAAAAAATTATTTGTTTTACAGTTTTACATGATTTTTAAAAACTGCCAAAATAATACTATCTTATGATTATGACAAATACCATATAGTATTCTATTCTAAATCATAATACATTATTATTAATTATTTTTACTAATTTTTTTATTTAATAATACATCTACTAATCTTAATTAATAATTTTTACTAATTTTTTTATTTAATAATACATTTACTAATCTTAATTAATAATTTTCTACTTTTAAGTATATAGTTACTTATGTTTAAAATTATGCACAGATTTATTATTACAATATTCGTACAAAATATCTATTTCTGTTTTTATTGGTTGAAAATAAATTACCATGCAATCAAATTATTTTCAGATTGTTGTTTACCTACCTAAATTATTCTAAAATTTGTATAATATATGCGATTCAATATTTCATCCGCTTAACTATAATATAGTTAGTTGCTAAAATAATAAATTTATAAAAATATTTAGAGTACTTGATGTCATTTTCTTAAGAATAAAATGTAATACTTGAAACAATTATATTTTTCAAGTACAAATTAATATTTCATATTTTAAATTAAAAATGTTTAAATCTAAAATAATTACTCAATACTATTAATTTTACTTTAAAAGAATGATTTTCATATGAAAAAAAAACATTTTAAAATTGTTTGGTTAAGAAAAATGTAGCATGCTCAAATTCATAGAAGTATCTATATTATAAGTTTTTAAATTTATAATCTTCAGGCTGATATAAAATACAACCAACATATAAATTCCATTAAATATTTAATCACACTAGTGGTAAATAATATTTTATAATCCAATACTATAATTAACCATCGTGTGATACAAAATTATGTTGGAAAATTAAATGCATTTGAATACGATTATAATAATAATCATAATAATAATAATTGTGCGTACGACCTACAACGGCATATTATGATATTATAGCATTAAAATATGTGAACATACTATGTCATTATTATTTTTATTTGCGTCCAAAGTAATAACAATATATTACTATCACGATACCAAAATATATTATAAGGTGATTATAACAAAAATCATATTATATGGGACGTAAAGGTCAAGTAAATAAAATGTATTGGGAGCATATCTACACGTTTCAAGGTGCAGTTTGCCATTCACTTCATCCTCTTCGTCGTGTATTGCATTTATAGGTATAACGATTCTACATGAATTTGTATATTGTCTATTCATGGTGTATATATGTATACAAATTCGTGGAGGGGTTTATCTGCATAACCTCGTTAATTCGGAATCGCATAAACGTGTGCGGAATGGTAACTGCTTTGGTGGCGCGCGGCAGTGTTGGCAATAGCGATGAGGATGAAACGAAAGGGTGGTCCTAAAAAAAACAACGGCGGCAATGGTGTAAATTATAGTCATCGTATTATTTTTGCCGAAGAAATAAAAATAATATAGAGTATGGATAAAAATACAAAAATAAACAAACACCCTTTCAAAAATATTTTCATTTCTTCTCGGGGGAATTTTTCACCACCGTATTAAACATATGGGTGTTTATTATTATTATTATTATATATATATATATATGTACAATGTATTTTATAGAGCCTAGTGATTTTGAGTCATTCTATTCTTCTTTGCCACCCACCATCATTTATATGCCTCCAAAGGGTAATTTCGATGGTATTTCTTATTTTTTGAAAATTCATCGCACGAAAATGTACTTTCCAGCATATAAACGAAAGAATATTTTTATTATTATTTTTAGCTTCCTGGGTTGTTTTGGTTGTAGTGAAATTGTTTCCAAACACATTATATTGTAATAATAATATAATCGTTTGCAGTTCCCGCGTGGCATTAATGTACCACAATTGCCTACACAAAGCGCCGTGTTACCGCTCCACAAACGTACGAAACACTCCAGTGTATATGTGCGTGTAGTAGGTATACCTAGACGCCATTTTTAAAAATGTTCTTCTAGGAATTGTAATGGTTGTTGGTAGACACTACACGACCGGAATAAGAATTAAAATTCATTTACGTTCGTGCCTTCATTGTGTCACGATTATGCATTTATAACGTGTATTTGTGTACCTACGGCCGTCCGTTAACGAGCAACATAAAACTAAACCTGGAAATGATAATAATAATAATCATTTTGTATCACTTCGGATAATTTTGTGGGATTTCATGTGAATATTTCTGTTTTCCTGGGAATTAAAAAAATATTAAATATAATATAATATTAATGTATTATTAACCATTTTGAACTGTTACAACTTTCATAAAAATCAAATATTAAACAATTTAAAAAAGTGTGTTAAATACATTCTAAACTATTTTAAAGTTCTATTATAATATTTATTTTTTTCAACACTTTTTTCTCTGATTATAAAATATACTATTAACACGTAACATATATTATTATATTTATATTTTCAGGTGTATCGAATTCAACTTTACTATATTTTACGTTTACTTTTAATGTATATATTTTTAATATTGTATAATATAACACTACAGAGTCAATGTTATGCATTATAATAGTTTTAATTTGATTAATCTATTGTGTTGTCATCAATTTAAATCAATTTAAATACATATATAACCAATAACTAAATATATACAATAATAAATGTTTTATTAATTTAAACTTTAAAGCATCATGAAGTAGGATTCATTTTTTAATAGTCAGTTGCTCATGTCAAATCTAATAGTTTTATGATATTTTAACTATTATGAAATTTAAAAAATTTAAATTTTAGTTATTATTTTTTAAATATTGGCTTCAAGTTAACGCTCAAAAAAACTATTAATAGAATTTTTAACAATATTTTGCTTAATCAATTGTTATAAAATAGCTTTAGTCATCCTGAATAGTTTTTTAATTTAATTTTAAAGTGATGTAATAATTTTATGAAAGTTGATAGTAATGTCAAGCGTAAGCCTTCGAAATTTTTAAACATATAATTTCATATTTATATTTCCTTAAAGTTTTGTTTGCGTTCTGAATGTGCTTGATAATTTATTTGCATTTATTTCAGTTGAATTGGAAAATTATGATTTATAGACTTTTTTAAAAGAATTTTAATCAAAATAGTGTCAAATAAATTATTAATATTACTGCACTGCAATTTAACGACTACGACTAACAAAAATTTCAAAAGATAAGATAAATGTTGATAATAATAATTTACGCATGATAATGTCATTTTCAATAATAAAAAAATGTTAAATAAAATATGTTTGAAAATTAAATTTATTTAAGATTTTACAGCCATTATATAGCAGTATAAATTATCAGCAAACTCAATATTCATAAATACTTATTTGAAGTGATATGTAGGTATCAAGGAATTATTATAAAATACAACTATTCCAATTTGTTTCTTTGAATTAATTTTTTTTTTTACAATTTCGATTTACCTATGGAATTATTAAATATAATTTACTGTGAAATTTATTTTAACATGCAATACAGTTATTCTCTAAACGTTTAATTATTAAAATACACCCATATACTATAAATTTACGTAAAAGCATTTTTAGGTTTTAATTCAAATATATTTATATATATATATTTAATTCTATACTTATCATGCATAATAATTTTTTTGAGCCATTTTAAGCTTCAAAGCTTATCAACTCTAATAAAGCCATGAAAATAAATACCATTAATATTTTATAGACTATATGTTTTCATTCAAAAGCGATGCTAGAGTTTTATAATGGTGATGTTTAACTTTTGAATACAACGATAAAGTGGCAATATTTCATATTAAGTTGTTCAATGAACAAATTTACACGACAAAATGAAAAGTTGAAAAACTTTTTTGAACAAATATTATATGTATAGGTACCTACATGATACATCATATATTATAATACTATTGATATTTATTTGTTTTTAAACATATCTTAGAAGCATACAATGAATTCCAATCGAATTATGCAAAGATTATGGAAAATCACTAATTATATAATTTGGTTTAAAAAAAAATAAAATGTGAACGTATTATCAAACACAGTTATTTATTTTTATACTTTGTAAAAAAATTTTTAATAAGAGTAAATGATAATTTTTTTTTTTGTTTACTTTATTCAAAGTATACTTATGATTTCTATACTTATACTTCAGTGTATAGTACCTACTACATTTTTATAATAATTGATAATAAAAAGAATATATATATACAAAATAAAAATTAGATATAGTAAAAACAAGTTGTAAACTTAAATTAATAATTTCATAATATGTAAGAAAAAGTCGATGATGAATAAGATGGAATGTTTAGAGTGATTAAAATCATTAAAAAGATTATGTTGATTTTTAGATCTTTGCATTACATAAAAGACGCGTAATTTTATAACCAAAAGATTTATATCATATATACAACGGTGAATTATTGTAACATTTTTTGAATAATATAGATTTTAATTTATGTTTACATATTTAAATAACGTTTCAATGTTTATAATTTATTAAAAAGTAATATCAAACATTTTTTAATTTCTTTTAAAAATTATAAGCATTTAGTTCATTGTAAACAAAAGCAGTATTAGAAGTAAATGGGTATTATACATAGGAGGGATTGGGGGGCTTAGCTCCCTCAAATATTGTTATCCCCCCCCCCCAAAAAAAAAAAAAAAAAATGTTGTCGTGTTTTATGTAAAAATATTTGATATAATATTATTAACTAATTGTACAGTAGCAGCTGTATTATATTTATATCATTATGAAAAAAATTTAGATTACAATATGTGGTAACACTACTTTAATTCTATGATAAGACTTTCATCTAAAAATGCATGATCTACTAGATATCTACAACTGCTACAACCGTAGTATTATCTTAGGTCTAACCACGATTGACGTCTTTTTTAAAATAGAACAATTGTGTAAACATAATTTAAATAAATTTTATTCTTTTAATGGTCTTTTTTTTTGTATTTATGTGTACTTATAGGATATTAAAATGTATTATGATCCAATTCAACAAAATATGCGACATAATGAGTTTTTTATTTTTCGATTTCTATCACATTATTTGAATATTGTTTTTTTTTTTAGTTAATTTAGCCCCTCCTGAAATTTCAATGGATTTCCGCCTATGGACTATTATAAGCATATCGCCGTCGCTCAATAGTAGTCAATACTATAAGATATAAGTAACTGAACAAGTGAAATATATTCTAATCTTAACTGTTTTTTATTAAGTACGAGTATATCTCTTAATTTTAAAAGATGAAGAAGAATTTACAAATAAGTTGATGATGATTGTCAATATGTTTTTTTTCATTGTAATTGAGATCATTGTATAATCCTAAGTATTTTATGCAATTAAAATTATCAATGTAAATACATGACTTATTTAATTTTGAAGAATGATCAAAGTGTTTTAAAATGTTTAGTATACCTTATAATATAGTAAACAATCGTATATAGGTACATCTATATAAGTCATTATAGTTAAAAATAAGCAAAAAAAATTTCAATGTCCTCATATTTAAGATACATACTTTTTTTACGACAATATAGTTTGATTTAATTAGTTATTACGAAAAAATTAAATATGGTTCATATTTATGCGACATTATTTATTGCTAATCGTAATTGTATTTTTAGATAATATACTATGCTATAATATATAAATTCCTCATCAATATATCAGTAATTGTTGGTTAATAATTACCAACAAAGGTACTTTGAGTTTTGGGTCGATGTCAGCTAAAAAGATTTTCTATGTGTAAATACATCGTAATTTATTTTATTTTATTTTATATGAAATCTTCACAACCAGTAAACATAGTTGTTTTATAACAAAACATAATGTATTATATTTTATTGAGTTTTAATTGTAAGATATTTTTTTAAAAATCTGATAAATATAAATTACGTATACAGCCTTGAGCAATAAGTTCTAAAACTTTATGAATAAATTATGTTAATAGTTTAAAACTATGTATGACTACTAATTAAATCGTATCTTATCTGGTTTTTACAAAATTGGTTTTCAGAGATTAATAATTAAGCTAATCAGTGCACAAAGGAATATAAAGTATATAAAGTTTTATTTTTATATTGAAGTCAAAAACTTGGTACATTTTATTTACTAATTGCTGGTAACATTATTCTACGTTCTATAATAATATTATGTAATATTGTAACTATGATAATAATTATTATTATTCATTAACACAAAAAAAAGTATTGATGAGATAAAGAAGAATCTTACCCTTTCCCAGACAAGAGTTTAATGGCAATCATCTTTTTTGTCTTACTAAAGTCATTGAAGAAAATAATAATAGTTAAAATTTAGTATCAGCCATTTGAGAGTTGCCAGCGGTTATGCCAGATGGCAGACTCTTGAATTTTCCATCATTAAATCGTAGTCACCTGTTCTGTGTGATAAAATTCCAGTAAAACTATTAAAAGACATCGAACATTTTCTAATAATAATTTACTACATCAAATAATTACTAATAGAAGATAAGGTATAAATATAAATACTAAAACGATAATAAATAGCCATTTAAAAATCAAAACAATTTTCTCATTATTAGATGGGTTAATATATCTAATAAAAATGCTTCGATCACATTTATTTGAATAAACTATTATTAATTTTTATAGAATCGAGAATTGTAAATTGTATAACTATTGTTTGTGAAGCAATATAATATAAAAGTCCGTTTTGTAATTGATATAGAATATAATGAAAATATATTATTTTAAATACAATATACTTTCATCATTATGATGCGATAAATCAAATGCGTCTAAAATGTAATTTTATTTCAGTAAAACTTAAACTTAATAATATATTTAATTAGTATAAACTCAACTGAATTATGTAAAATAATTTTTTTTCTAATGACTTAAGAAATATTTAACTACTAATCGAAATTACTGACGCATATTTAATAATATTCACTTTGTATTCAAATGTATAAAATGATCTTGTTTTAGTACCTACACGTCATCCATAATAAATGTTATTCATTCAAAACGTATAATCAAAATCTATACATTCTAAACTATAGATTAAATGTCGATGGTTATAGTTAAACCAATATGTAATAAAACTATTATGAATTAACAACTATGATATGACCAAAATAAAGTAATAAAATATTTATACCTTTGAATTTATTTTACAATAAACAGATCAATTATAAAAGTTGAATGTTGATATAGTTTGATGTTGCCTAGATTGTATAATACATATTTTTATAAGAACAACTGAAACACACGTTGGGATAATATGGATATAGTGGCCTAACAAAGATTAAAAAAAGTTAAACACAATCAAAGCTATAACATATGTCTTAAAATTTTTTTTAAGTAATTCAGTGTACTCTATTTAATTTATAACCAACTATATTATGTTTCATCATTTATTGGTTGATAAAAAAAAAAAAAAAAAAAAAAAAAAAAAACTATTGTTCGTTTTAAAATATAATGTTTTGGATGGTTTAGCGTAATATCTAGTGCCTGTGATTTAAAACATGTATTTTAAATTAATTTTTGTTACAAATTGTAATCAGGTTAGGTAACGTATATGATACTCTAGTACTATTGCATTATATACATTAAATTAAACTAAAATTTGTAACAAAAATTTATTCATTTTAAATTCATGTGCAATAACAATCTCTCGTAATATCAAAGTATAACAAGCAATAACGTTTAAATCGATTTTGTATTATTTTATATATATATATATATATATATATATATATATATATATATATATTTATTCTAGTTTAATAGGTATCAAAATATATTTAATGATTCAATAACCGACACAAAAAAATTACTTCAATATTCATTTGATTTGATGTTATAATGGATTCTGAAATTAATGTGAAGGTGTCAAATTTTAATTTGGTTCATTCTTTTAAAAAAAACTGTTGGCTTCTCAATTGTCAATCTATAATAGATATAAGCTTTTAGCTAAAAAAAAATCATCCGGTTAATGTTTGACATTTCATACTGCACTATACATAATAAATATAAAAAACTGACAGCCTTCCCAAATCATTTTAAGGATTATTTGGGATAGGCTTAACTCGTAACTCAATGATCTTCAATATCGATATTTTTAAATTTATGAGATTTTTCCTGGCTAGGATTCTAAATGTTTTACTCATTATGTTGGTATAACAACCACATTCATCGAAGAACAAAGCAAAAATCGTGAGAACCGGAGTTTGTTTATCTCAATAAAAACGCCATTTAAATTTATTTTATGGTTAAAAACATTTTTTTAATTTAACTTTATTATATAGAACTTTCAATAATTAATTTGTTTAAAATAATATATATTATTTAAACTTCTTAAAAATAATAAATATCCAAAAGAAAAAATTCACATTATCACCATATAATAGTACGAATAATTGTGGCTTGGTGAGGCGCGGTCGTACGCTCAATCTGCGGAAACGCACTGAGCGTACGTACCGGCCGCAGTTGCTAGCTCCCGGATGGGTGACCACCCGGGATTTTTAGCAACATATCCTTGCCACACTTACACAAACACGTGTTACAACCCTACCCAATTAAAAACCTACAAACAAACATGCAAAAATAATCCCTACCGTACCTCCCCACACCCAATGGCCTATGTTGCCGCGGGTTCTCCTTACAAAAAAAAAAAAAAAAGTACGAATAATTGAAAAAATGAAGTTTACCTACCAGATGTTATATTTGTATTTTAATATACATTATTTTTTCAATTTTTGAAGAATATCATAGGTAAACAATAATGAAATACACATTTTTTATTTTTAAAAATTCAACTTGCAGAATGTATACCTTTTTAATATATTATGCAGAATGCAGATATAACAATGATATTTTTAGATAGATTTAAATGATCATTTCCTATGTAAAATCCTCACTTATTTAATTTTTTCTTTACAATAAACACTTAATTGTATTTTTTTTAAACGAAATAAATTAATTTTACCAATCTTAAATTTCGTAAAATAAATTGTAGTTTAAATTATTTTTTATCGAATAATATTAATATATATATTTTAATATTTAATTTAATGTTTGTATAAAACAAGTCAATGACAAAATTGTTTTATTAAAATAGAAGTAATATTTTACCATTACTTTTTTTACACTATAACAAATTAAACATACTTCATTGATATTATTTTTTACTATAACATTCATATTATTATTATTATTTTTTTTTATACTTAGTTGTTTGTTTACTATACCCACAATTCATAAATGTTGTAATTTATTAACATCAATCGATGTGCTTGAAATTTGTATAAATTAAACATGGTAAACAACAACTTCGTTTATTATAAATACCTAGATATATTTACATTTTATGAATATTAAATAATATGTAACACAAAAAATTATTTTTTCTGACCATACAATATTGGTCGGTAGTCATTTACTTAACATCAATTATTTTTGCAGATGTTTTTAAAATCTGAAACTTTATACTATTCGGTTATAATTTTATCGAAGCTTTGAAATAATAGACATTTTCTAAAATGTACACTATTATACACTCACATTTTTTAAGAGAAACATTATTCATCACCACTATAGTTATATTTTTTCAACCTACGAGCACATTTGGCAGTAAAAAAATTAACAATTAGTGTGACTAACAAATGGGTTTTATATTTTTGAAAAATTAATCTATTATTATTATCAGAATTTTTTTTTAATTTATAAAGATTTTTTTTCAAAAATGAATAACCGTCCATTTAATCAAAACTAAGGTAATTTATCGTTTTGATTTAATAAAACACGAGCACTTTTTCTGTGTTCTAACATCTAAAAAGCGTTTTTAATAATTTTATAATATTTTATGAGAAAAAAATCAAATTCAAACTTTTTGCTTGTTGTGAAAGTTGAAAATTAAATCCTAAACACGTATTTCTGTATTTGTTATTCGAATAGAACAGAAAAATTGCATATATACTCAACTATCTTTAGTCGTAACTCACAAATAAAAACATTCGATAATGTACGAGCTTAATGTTTGCACCGTTTCGGTTTCTTGTCGCTCAACCGTAACACGAAACTATCTCAGTTGCACAATATTTATGTTCAATAAGTTTTACCGTAAACTTTAACGCATCTAAAGCCACATTCCAGTATATATTATACTATGCTAGTTTTAGATATTGTCAATAGGAATACTTACATCTTATAAAAATATAAACAAAGGTCATAGAAAAGTAACCAGTTCATAGATTATTGTTATACCGATTAAATAATGATGATTGTTAAATTTATTTATAAAACCCATAATAATATTTGTCTTTTGAAAACTCGATAAAAAAAATTATTATTAGGTACGACACTTACAATTATTATTAAATGTTCTACTTTTAGTGAATTAAAAATGAATAAGTAACAAAATTAATATGATAACGTTAAAATCATAAACCAATAACCATTTGATGATAACAAGAAATAAATAGTATTAAATATTAATGACAATATGTGTACCTACTAACATATTGTTTATTTATTCACGGTAGTCTGTAATAAATAATTTACAGAATGCAACTTTATGAAAATTATTAAAAACTATTGCATTCTTTTATTTTTTATGATTGGTCAATGCAATAACTTAATGGAAAATAAAAAGTGACTCAAAATTTAAAAATAAAAAATGCTTCGATAATTTGATTTATCAATTAATATTTTATGGTCATACTGTTGTTGCTTAATGCAATGATCAATAATGTAACATAGCTCTTATTAGAAAATCTAGTTTATTAATCGATATTTTTAGATTGGATTCGTTTTTAAACATTTTATAATAGGTATATTAAAACAAATATATTATTAATGTTTACTGTACAAATAATTTATAGTTTTACTTTGTAATTTAAATACTATTGCAAATAAACCGTTCACAAAAACATAGCGTAGATACCGATTATTACTGAATCGTAAAAAACCACAATATTTGAAACTTTTATGCTAGATATATTTGATACAAATTTATTGAATGCAGTTTATCCATTCCTTTTGTTTAGTAAAACATTTCTGTTTGCAAAATCTAAAATACGCAGTATATATTATGTGTAATGTGTATTGTACCTATATACATCATTGGTACGTCATATATACGTCATCGTACAATATACTATGCGTCATACATCAACTGCTTTCATTCGCTTAAATGAGATTCAGTATAACAGTATTTTATAGCATTTTTATCGTTTTAAATTATTTTGTACAATTTATAAATTTGTGTGTAAGTTTAATAGCCAATTCAAAATTCATAATAAATCAATAATTTAATACATTTCAAATAGTATACTATTTTTCGGTATTATTCTAAAGTATTTATTTTCTGTGTTTGCAACTTAATACTTGATATAAATTATTTTACGTTTTTTATATTGTTCACCTACATGTACACACAACATATAGTCGAATAGAAGTATTTTAGGATCGCAATAGAAAATAAAGTATTTCGAAACATATGGTAAGGATTCTATTTCATAACGATTAGAATCTAAAGCGACGAAAGGTTAACTAATTCGTATATAATATATTATGTACAATACTCATCTAAGAGTGGTCTAGTGATGTACTTATTGGCTTGGTTTTAAAACCAGCAAATTGTTTGAAAATCTAGTCACATATAGCACACGCGTCTTATAACAGTCCACCATTTATATAACCCAAGAGATTTCAATCGAAATTAAAATTTGGTCAAAACGTTTGTACAGTGTACGCGTAATTGTTTTTCCGCCAGACACAATAATAATATTGTGGCTGACAGTTCGATAAGCTACGAGTATAACGTGTAAATCTTTGAGGCACGCACTAGCACTCGAACAACGGTTTTGATTGTCGACTGTAGTGGCGATCGCCGTCGGCGGCCAGTCTCCCGGACGCGTGACAGTTTATTTACGTATATATTTTTTTTGTCTGTCACTATTGCCTACATAGTTTTGACAGTCTTGACTTTGTGGTGTATGTGTATGTAGTGCAAGAACTACAATTTTGGACTTGAGACCCGGAAGCGCCACGTTAAGTGAATAAAGAAAGAAAAACATAAATAAAGAAAAACCCAGGAAAAACCAAAACAAATATGCAGCCGACCATAATCGTAGCAGAGGGGTTCTTTCCAATCCACTACGCTGGAGTTAAATGACAAATCGAATTTTCGGATTTTTCCATGGCGTGTGAACCATTATTATTATATATACAAACAGGAAGTACAGATTTAAGCCTTACAGTGCCATACCATTTATTCGTCTCTGGCCACGGTGATGGTGACGAGTGGAGGAGGTGCTGAGGGTGACGGTGGCGCAGTGGTGGCGGAAAACCATAATGGCCAATTCGTCTAAACTAGTATGTATACACCAATGACGTCGTAGCAGCACCAGTACTCGACACTGTAGCAGACAAAGAAACACTAAACTTACTGAAGTACAGGACTGTCGCTGGTTGGTATTATATATTATAGGGAGGCCTCGCCGCAAGGATTATTTTGCAATGGAAAACACGATCCGAGCTCTTAAAATGAGGTTTTTGGCCGTGAGATAAGCGCGACATGACGACCATGTAGGTCTAACCAAGTGAAAATTGATAGACTGAAGTTATTACACAATTTAGCCATGATTTAGAACCACGTATGTTTGTTGCTCTGGTGCTATTTACAGGCGTATATATAAGTTTATGTACCTACCGTGTATACCACAGCATAGTAGCAGTATGTTATACATAGTATAATATAACATCAAAAACATACATCTGTTGTTTTCTGTGCTTTAGTAAACCAGCTGTATACACGTACCACACGTACTGCGACCATTTACAATAATATCTTGTGTATAATAGTGATCATAATGTAAACCGACGAACTGTCGATGGTAAAACCGAGTATAATATACATCACGTACAAAATATCGTCCGTATAAAGGTGAATAACCTACGAGTAAATCTGATGTTTACAGTAAATGTATCTCAATAAATAATGACAATGCGTTTTATGATTTATCACGAACAACTGAACGAATTTCATTGATTCAACTATTTTGTTCGATGATTTAACATAGTTGAATTAAATTTTGAATTCCAAACGGAGTCCATAAGCCTTATTGGTTTTACAACCATTTGTAATTTATTAATCCATTATAATGCGTGTGAACAGTGAACACGTTTTCAAATAGGTACGTCTTTAAATTTCAATCGGTGAATTTTTAGATTAAAATCATGTTTAGTTAGTGATTTAAAAAATATGTTTTGAATCATTTTTTAATAAACTAATAAATTTTAATAAATATAAATATAATATTTATTTTATCGTAATTACTTTAACTTAACTCATATTTTCACAATTTCGTATTTAAATATTGTTATGAAAATATCACATTTTTATTAAATTATTTAAAAAACCTTCAAAGACAAACCCTATAGTACTCCATCTAAGACAATAATCACGTTATAGTTAAAATTAATCAGATTTGAAGATATTAAAATTAATTTTTTCATACTTATTTAAAATAATCGATTTTATACTAAAATTCAACTAAATTACTTTACCGAAAAACCTCTAAATTGCATTGATTTATACAATTGTTTATTAAGAAGTATTTCTATTTTATTTTTTTATTTTAGATCTTCAAAGGGACTTTTGAATACATTTTTTTAAGTGTAAAACATAAATCGTGATCAATATAGAATAATACATTATAGTATACGTGGTAACTCAATAGTTTTATGTCCTCGTGAGTCGATGGCCGCCATTTTACTAAACACGAAATTCAGTAGAAAAAAAAAATATTTTTATTACAAGATAAACAACTGGAGATATCATTTAGAAAGAATACTCTATAGCTTTGGGCAAAATTATGAACAAACATCTAAAGGGATCAATGGTGAATTTTTTTCCAATTTTATATTCCCAAGTGAGTCCACTAAGACCAGTAAGTCAATTCAACAAAATTAGTCGCTACTTGATCTTAAAATCAAAACTAATATTTTTTTAGTGTAATGGTATCGTCGATTTTATTAACGTAATTTTAGTAAAACATACATATTATCTAGGTTAAACTTAGTTAAAAAACACTATAATAAATTGTATATCAATGAAAAAGTCAAAGCATGTTTATAAATGTTTGTCCTTTAAACGTCAATTACTTTAAAATATCTTTTAAACGAAAATATACTAAATACCTAGATAGGTATTAAATTTACACGCATATTATACATTCTTTAAAATTAAAGCAATATTGTGATTAAATGTGGCTTTTGTATAGTCTTATTTTATGTTTATTAAATTATATCTCACTATAATACATACATTCTGATGAACAGATTGCACATTTTAATACTGATTTTCTGAGTATTGAATCTTTTTTAATATGTCTAACGTTTGTTGAACAAATTTCAAACCAGTTCATAGAAAACTTTCAGCTTAAACTTGAAGGGAGTGATCAATTATAAATTTATAAATCAATGACTGCCAATTTTCTAGACCTATTGTAGGTTCTATTCGATAACCCTTTTTTAAAGTAAAATAATCGTTCAGATGAATTTGAAATTATTATACAAACGTTCTTTCATAGTAGGTAAATTACTTTTAAAACCATTTGCTTTTGAAATTTCCTTTAAATTAATTTAATACTTTATTATTAACTAATAATGAATAAAATTAAAAAAAAATTATTAATATTTATGTCACTTTTGTCACTCTTATCATTTAACTATGATCTAAGATGTATATAAATATATTAGGTATCTAATTAGTAATTTATCAATACTATAATAAGTATTATACATTTATTACACATAACGCTATAATCTTATTAGCTAAATACGTACTATATAGACTTGTTTGGTTTATTGTAAAATCGCATGTTTTATTTTTTGTTCAAAAATAACTTTAGTAGAAAATTCACACAGATGTACCGTCTTCGTTTTTATGGTTCTATAGTATGAATCTACTAGGATTTGGGTGATATTATTTTGTCTGAAATGTTTTACCCTTATATTTTATTCGCCCAAAAATATATATTGCGTTGTATATATGAATATATAAAATGGAAACAAGGTGCGTATTATTGCCTGGTTAGATTTTTCTAAAACACCTTCACACTAGGCAATATAAGTATCTAGAAAGTTACAATATTCAACTTTCAGATATGAACCCTAATTTGTAAATAGATTTAACTAAAAACCAATAAGTCACTTCTAGTTTAAAAAGTAAAATGCCTAAATCTAAAATTTGATAAATTAATAAATAATAATAATATAAGACTATCATATGAGTTCAAACATGACATTGACACGATGATATTTTTTAACAGCAATAGTATTATAATCACTTAAGTCGGTCAATATTGTTACAAACTGTATGTTGTCTTAGTTTCTGGATATTTTTCAATATGAAATAGAATATTACATATGATTTATTTATTTATTTTATTTGAATAACCCAGTTACAATTTTATGTATTTGTATATCCGGTCTACTCTAAAATTTCTTATCAAAATTGAAACACTTCAAACAAAATGTTCGAAAAAATATTAAAATTCAATTCAATTTTACTTTAAAAAATTTAAAATAAGGTATCCGAAAATACGATGCTTTCTTCTAACTAGACTAGATGAAATTTTAGATTTTTACTTTGTACTGTAGAAAATTATGAATATCTCCAAGTACCTACGACTTTCGTCCACAATGAATAATTCAATACTATGTTTTATTTTCTTGGCTATTATTTACGATGTACCTACATCCCAATTACAATAATATTATTATTTTTACCACAACAAATAATTCTTGGTTTATATAAAAAAAAAAAAAAAAAATAGAAATAATATTTCCGCAAATAATACAGAGTTTCAATATCTAACAACGTTTTTTTTTCACATAGAAGTGTACATGGAATGGTATATATGTATTTCTATTATTAGGTATCTATTATTTTACAAACTGAAAAAGATCCGGCGATGATCACTACCACCACCACCAACATTTACGACGACGTAAAAATAAATAAATTTATTTAACGAGCATAATATTTCGCACACCTTTGGTGCGAAAAAATAGTTACCCCGTTCAGTGGTCTGTCAATTACGGGAAACTCCAATTTATTAATCAGCATGATAAACGATCGTCTGGTTGAATGTCATATTATTATTAGGACGGAAATATGGTCTTGTATACCTTTTCGACGTCCGTCGACATACCGTACGATGGAATATGTATTACTATATAGTTCCGCAGAAAGAATAAAGATATGTCTAGACTAGCAATTAATCACTTCTAATAGATATTTTTTTTTTTTTTTAATTATCCCGCGGCAACTAAGACCATTGGGAAGGGGGTACTACTCAATAGATATTATATTTGTATTTATATGATATCCGTTTCCATTTGCCTTGACCAACAAACGAACTGTACATTTAATAACAGTATTCAAAGTATTGACTTTTAATTGAATTGGGTTTCCATCTATACGTAATATTATGATTTTTTTTCATTCTCTATAGTTTCATAATTCTCACATAAATATAAAATAACTGTTTGAATATAAAATCAGTTACAGTGAATTATTATAAATATGATAAAAAATCAAATATCTAGTAAATAACTACAAACTAGTAACAATCAATTAAATTATATGTGATATTATTAATTTATCATGGTAAAAAATAACTAACAATCACCTACCAACCATTATTTTAAAGTTGTTAATGACTATTGACTAAAAATAAGTTTCGTGAAAAAAAATTGTTCATAATATATTAACATTAAAATTTTAACTTTTCTAGTGGAACGTTTTTGGCATAATATAAAAGACATAAATTATGTCATTTCAGGTTCAAACCGAATGCAGACAGTAATCTACATTTTAATAACTACGATTAAAATACTGAAAAATTAATACTAACACAAAAAAGCGAGTAAGTGGATGTCGCTCTGCTGGACAGTAGTTTACAAGTGGGTTACTGTAATGGATGATATATTGATATTAAATTTGAATTCAATGATATTATACCATCGTATACGAAAAACGATTCTGAACGTAGACAGTTTGTCAGTGTAAGATGATTGTGAATATGTATTTTTAATATTTTTTAACTATTATTGTAACAATAAATTAGGAGTCTTATATTAAATTTATTAAAAATGTCAAATGTCAATAAATAATTTGAAAAGATTTGAAATATTTTGAAAATGTTATCAAGTACAGAAAATGCTAGTATAAACATTTAGAAAACATTTCATATGTCTACGACAATTTGTTTTAGAGTTACATTAATATCTAAAATAAATTTTCTCAAAAAACATTTTCTTAAAAATTCAAGACAAGTTCAACATTTAATAAATTTCTTACCAACATTATTATTTTAAATTTTAAGAACTGTAATAAATACCTCCTTTTAATTTAAATTTTTTTATTGACATACATTTGCTCTCTATTTTATACAACCATAAATATTATACCTACTATTTTTATCATTAAAATTTAAAAGTAAGTATCAGTATTATTTGAATTCTTTCATAAACTAAAAATTCTACTGACAAATATTTTGTTTGAGTTTGAAAAGTTTATCGATAATGATTTTCTTTGACTCGTTTATTTTTGTATGATCATTAAAATATGCCAAGGTAAATAATATTATCTGTTTATTCAAATATAAAATCTAATTTTCAATGAAAATCTTTTATCGTTTATGGTTTTTATTTTACAAGTTACAAATATTCAATAATTGTTTTTTTTTGTGTGTGTGCGTGTGTGTGAATAATAATGCGCTTATTGGTAGTTATAATAATGGGTGGGACACCATTTTTACTGTGACATCATAATATAATCTAACAATGTTGTATAATTGGTGTGGTGTACTTTTATTTATTTATATTACTTGCGATATTTCACCATTTCCAATCTAACACTTTTTATATGAGGGTTTAGACGCAGCTGAGTCGTGTATCCCAGTATGTCACATACATTAAAATTGTCTTACTATGTCAAACCATTAAAAAGTGATGGATTATTTACATTTAGTGCAAATTTTCAGTCAATATTTATTTTCATCCATGTTTGATTGTTTGAAATGGAATTTCATGGTATATTAAGTTAATTTGTTGTTTACCTATATCTTGTATAAATATATGGTTCACACCATACATATCTAAATTCCATAATTTTTTGAATAATTTAAATATAGGTGTACCTAATAAAAGAACTCATTGCAACAATATCATTATTTTTTTTATATTATTTATTTATTTTAACGTATCTTGTTTCAACCAAATGTATAACGTTATAAATATAATGCAGGTTATATTTTTGTTCCTTAACACGTTTCAAATTTTTTTGAATACCTACCTATGGCTTTTAAAAAATACAAGATCGTTATTTATTAACTATATATTATACATCAATTTCTTAAAAAAAATAACTAATAAATATAACTGGATTTCTGAAGGTGTATACTATATCGATAATCTCAAAACTCAAACTACAAATAAATGTTAAAAATGTACTCTTTTCTTCTTCTCAAATTGGCTGTACATTTTTTATGTTGATTTCTATTTAGCTAAATTGTTTTAATTTCAAATTTAATTTAAAAAATTGATGATATTTTTTTCGCTATACTGATTACTGATCAAATAAATACGCATGTAGAGCTTACACACAAAAATTTATATTTTATGTTATCCTGATTCCATTATTTACACCTAAATATTTAAATTATCAAATATATGAGTCTAATAATATTTCTAACTTTTGTTTAATTTCTTAGGATAATGTGAATTTGAATTTCCATCATTACAACATATACATTAAATTAATCTAGACACAAAAACATGTTTTTTACGTAAAATATTATACTAAAAAAATGTTCAATCTTTAAAAAAAACGAGCACAAAATTACGAATCACTGCTTCTCAATATATTGACCAGTGTTTTGGTGACTAGCCGTCGTTATCAATATATATAATGCAATAATAACATTGCATTTTAATATTATCATATATTTTTTATACGAACGAACAATAACATCATCCTACGTAAGATATTCTTCGAAACGATTGTTCCCTATTAACATCATCCCTGAAATAAGCTTCTGACCATATCATATTATTCTACATAGGAGACGTGCGTAATAACAATGTATAAACACACAACAATAACATTGAATGTAGGTCATGGCTAAAGGTCAATTAAGACTATTTTTAACAATGGACCTGACCATTATTTGGTTTAATATATTATTTATTCCAATGATGTTTTATTATAGGGTAAACAAATAAAAGTCTTTAACCATAAATTTGAAAATTCTTGCTATTTGAATTCATTCGTGTAATATACACTTATATCTATATTATACGCAATAATTTGACGAAGAAGTTTTAAATAAATTGGCACATCCAGATGTTTTGATTCGATAAATAAGGGCAATAAATAACAAGTTTTCATATTATAAACGTTCTATAAATTGAGCTTTTGATGAATAACAACAGCTCATAAATAAATTGGTTGGATCCCATGATATCAAATTGATTGACTATATTTTTTCTAGACAAATTTTAGATCCCTACATCTTATTTATAGGATTTAAAATGTATTTATATGATTTGGGTTTTTACATATGTGCTCAAAATTCGTTTTCTTTTTTTTATATTTTACTACTATCTATACTATTCTTTATTCTATTACGCTGATTCAGCTGTATTATCGGGTAATGGATAAAATTGTACATCGTCTTCAGTAAACATTATAGTATATAATATCATTCAGCGAGACTAATTAATATTTACATTGTACAGTGTACAATGTACCTACACTATTGTCAAAACCAAAAATGTTTTAATCAACTCTAGCTCCATAAAGGTTAACTCCTTCACAATTTAATATGTCAACAAATAATATAAAACGTCTTTTTTTCAAGTAATCATCATAGTTAGCATTGTAAATTTAATTTATCGCTGCGATCCCGAGTGTTATTAGAAGGCATATTAACAATAATTTAATATACCAGTACACATATTATATTATTGTCATAATAATAATTATTGTTTTAAAACATTGAAATCGTATTAATTCAAAATCTCAATACACTGGAGAAAATAACGATTTCTTTGACAATTGTGTTGATGATATTGTAATAATTGTGAATCATAAAAAAAATATAAAGTAGAAAAAATAAGTCTATAAGACTGTAAATGTATGGTTCTTTGAAAATCATCTTTTATGATTTGGCGTAGTTATATTTATATAAATACCATAAATATACCTGGAATCATAGATGCTGGAAAAGAAAATCTATACCTACCTATCATTAAGGATTACAGTGTTATTTCAACTATGTCATGAACTTAAGCGAACTGTGGAAAGTGACATAATTAATTCCAACATAAAAATCATCCATAAAATGCAGATAAAAACAGTAGGAACTTTTTCAAAATATTGGCCACCAACAACATAAAAAGTCCAAAAAATTTGGTATTTTAGTATCGTTTATTTTAATCCTTAGTAAGAATGTGTGTATAAATATAAACGTTTAGTATAAAATAAAAAAATATAATTTATCTCTATCTAAGCGAATCAGAGATATCGCTTCACCACATAATAGGGTAATGATTTTCCTTCATATACGCGCACCATACCAAATCATACATAATAAAGCGAGATTTTCCAGTTTTTTACTTTTTCCTAATAACTTGACATAGATATTTGTATTTTCCAACTGTAATAGATATCTAAATTAGTTTACCTGTAAGTAGAACTATACATTTTTCGTATGACTTGGATTTGTAAAATTAATTTAAATAGTAAAAAATGTATATTAAATATCAAAACCATTATTATATTCGTGGATTAGAACGTTAGATTTGTATTATGTATTCAACAAGTATACCTATGTCTTTCAGATTTCAGTCACGTTTTGGAGAAAAAAATGTTTAGTTTCACCTCAATAAACAAACCGTTTCATAAATTAAGTATAAAAATTTAAATTAACTTTTAATGAAAACAATTTTTCCAAAGCGTTCTCGGTGTATAATATATTCTAATTATATTTCTATCAACTTCAGACACAAAATTCTTTAACATTCGTACATTAATGTTGAATTTCAAATATTATTGGATACTAAAAACAATGTACAACATGACTAGATAATGAATAATGATACAAATTACTTTATATATAATAAGGCTAGACCATGGACAATGTCAAGTCCTATTAATAGCGGAAAGCGAATTGCTTCATTAAACCAAATCGTATGCATCTGAATATTTAACGACCAATATTGAATAAACTAGAAAATAGGTTTATTACTTTTATTTATGTATGTACACAAATTTAAATAATTATCTCTTGCCTTTGTCGCATTAACAATAAATTTAAACCTAATAATTTACTTGAAATTAAACACGTTTCTATATAATTTATAATTTATAGTATTATATTTGTCTAAACGTCTTCTGGGAAAGTACAGTATAGAACTATAGACTTATATTTTATGAAATTATAATAAATATATAAATATATAAATATATATATATGACTATATGAGTAATCACTGATCAAAAATTCAAAATTACATTTTTAACTAATTTTAGTGTGTATAATACCATAGTTAAATTAGCATAAATAAATTGTAATAATTCAAAAATGATTTCCATTCAAATGTATGATTTTCTTTACAAAGATGTATATTATGTAATGTATTAGTATAATATTCTCATTATGATTACTTGGCCTTGTGTTTTAATTAATATAAATGTAGGTACTTAAATCAAAAAACCTATCTATAATCTTAAGTTAACCAAGCTTGTTAATTTTATCTTTATAAATTACATAGTAAAGTATGGCGTAGAGTATTTGATGTAAAAATAATAAATTTTATTCGGAACAAACAACTATATAAACAACACAAGTAATATCCGGTTCAAAAGGATGAAGTTCAAAAGTTTTTGTGTTTCAAGTGTAGCTATGGTGAATAACAGCATACCTCTTATACGTATACAATTTTCTGAAAAAGTATTTTATGGACTCGTGGCAAGTAATTTCTCTCCGTCAACATGTTTCAAATCAAACAAATCGGCAAACTCTAGAATTTCAGGAATTTTTATTTTCCTGGAAACTTTTCTCTGCAGGAAAATAAACCTACACCTTTTTGTTATTGTTTTTTTTTTTTTTTAACAGCACACCATTTCGTGTTCGAAATAACTGTGAGATTACCATTTCCGCCAACCGATCCAAACGAAACCAGTACCCCTTTGATATCCAGACAAGCCGCCTGATTTACCTGTCACAACATTTTAATTACAGTATACCAAATCAACCGGGCTCGATTTATTATAATATTTTGTGTGTGCGCAATCGTGCGTGGTGGACTGAAAACAAAGTTCGAACATAATAGAATAATAATAAATTAATACATAATATGATGGACTCTACCCCGGATATCGTATATTATATAACAATAATTACACGTAATTGCCATCCGCGTAAAATGCCGCCGAAATGAATAAACCGTGCCTTTTACGCGATTGCAGTCCTCGACCGACCATCGAATGAAAACATAAAAAAAAAAAGACATAAAAAACCGGCATTCAATAACGCACTAATTAATATACACACGCCACCGGGTACAATTATTATTATTCTGACGATGATGATAATAATAATAATAATAATAACGGGAAATATTCGGTCTCCGAACAGATTGTATAGGTAGATGTAGGTACTTGGTATACACGCGGACCCGATATGTGTACAGAGTATATTATTATTATTGTGTTGCCACAGCCGCCGTTATTTGCGATGCGCGTGTCTCACCGGCGCCTGCACGCGAGCTCCGTCGTCGTTCATTTATTGTAGCGCGCGAAAGTTTGCTCACGTCACCCCCTCGAAATGTTGTCGGCGAGTACGCCCCCACACACGCGACCGCCTCCCCATCGTTCGGCGCCACGTGTTCACCGCCGCAGCTCTTCGCGCGCCGCCACGTCACCGGTATATCTACAGCCCGATCCCTCAGAAATTCGAAACCGGAAATGGCGGAACACCTGTGCGCCGGAAGTGTAAAACTATCATCATGCCGTCCATTCGCTATATGCACTATATATAGGTATATACAAACACACACGGAATACTTTTTCTGGTGTTTTCGCACCCCCGTGAGTGTATACAATTCATGCCACCCTAAATATCAATATTGTACAATTATTTCATTACTGATCGATAGGGTTAGAAATTCTACGACACTCTTCCTGGACACACGTTTTCCCTATTTTTGATATTTTATTCTTGACATAGTATTAAATTACTTTACTAAAACCACTCAACAATTAAAAGCATTTTTTTATTTCTATTAAATTATAGTAGTATAATTAACCCAGAGTGATTACGAGTATTTATTCAAGTTTTATTTCATATTATGCTAGAATTTACGTGGTCGATTTTCCACACTCAATCGAACCATTTTTCCTTACAGTGATTAATAACCAAAAAATCACAAAAAATTAAGGTTATCATATTTTAAAATTACTATATTTATATAACAAAACAATTTAAGAATAAATAAATTTACAATACCTTATCCCACTAAAAAGGAAAAAAGTTATGATTTCAAACATAATAATAATTACTTAGTAATTGATACAACTAAATCAAAACAATATTATAACAATCTCGCAACTATGTGGTCTGAATTCGAATACTAGTATGGCACGTTCATCAATAAAGGATAAGAATAAAAACTTTTGGAAATTTTCAATATTTTTTCATATTTTTATATCATACGTATCTAATATATTTAGTCCAGCTGCGTCGAATGGTCTGAAAACCATGTGGATTCGGTCGTATTTAACTGATCTCATCAGTTATTGATCAGTTTTTTTTTTTTTATCTCTTTTGCCCTCTCGATGACGATGATCTCTCTACTTACACGATTTGTCAATGGGCTTCTACCACAAATACTTTCTCATAGCTTGCCATTTGATTGTATTTTTCTTGTCTCGTAAACGAATAATCAGATTTTGAGATACCTTCATTAGGATGTCGTGGAAAGAAAAACGGTTCACTCTGTGGAAACGACTAATAGATGACGAGTTGACGAGTTGCAGGTCGCATCATTTACCACCGATAACAGGTTCATCAATTACTGTCTTGTAACTGATCGCTTTAACTGTTCAACGTATCGAATCATTTAACACCGATAGCTTACGAATTCGTAATACCTCGTCGACCTCGAATATACAATAATGTTATATGTTTTTTCAGCTATATGAACACTACATGAACTAATTATATCACTATAATGTTATTTCATAGCTTAATAATGTTTTTTTTCTTATATATAAAGATTAGATCTTAGGTATTGAAAACGTATAATCAACACATTTAACAATTTAATTTGTCATCAAGGTGAAAAAAAAATATAGTTAATAAAGTATATAAATTATATAAACAGCAAGTATTTTAAACTTGTATTTAAACGCCTATAGGTTATTCAAAACAACAAATATTTTAACGTAACTGATCAAACTTATAATAAATAATTAAAACAAATGTCGTTAAATAATTTATGGGTTAACAAAACAAGCTACTGTATACAATCTGCAAACTGATGAACGTAGACAAAATAATACGCATTCATATTAGTATTATAAATAATATTCAGTTATTAGAAAAAAAATTAATTCGTTTAGTTTTTCAACTAATTTTCTTATATTTCTTTGTGTTTCAAAAAGTTTAGGAACTTCCATGTACATTCTAATAAAAAAAAAATAGTCAATTTCCTGTATTTTAAATTCAATAAGTAATGACCCATATGAATGCGAGTATTATTTGATTTGTGAAAGATACTTTATTAAGTTGGAAAACAGTTTTAAGTGTCAGTTTTATTTATTTACCTCATAAATCTGAACAGTAAGTTGTTTAAATTGGATCATAAACACAAAACTCAAGACCATCTCTCCAAACACTAAACATTAAACATTTATTTTATCTTATTTCACTATATTTTATATATTTTATCTTGTAAAAAATATTATTTTATCATTTCAAAAATAATATATATATATAAATATACTGTTGCATTTATTTTAATTGCAGTCTTATTACATTATTTGCCAGTATTTAGTTGCTAATATATTTAAGTCTCAAGATGACTAATTTAACTTAATTTTAGTTCTGGTAGTTATTATGAGTCTATAATGATATTTTGACATAAAATTGACAATTTCGTATACTTTACGCTTGAGTCTATAATATAATATAATATAAAGGTTGTATTTTGACATAATACATAATATTATAAATTCAATTATGGAATCCTCTTTCAAGTGTTAACTCTTATACGCACGTATAATCATGGATTTATGCCACAAATAATAAATTATATTTTCGTTGATAAAGTAGAAAATATTTATTATTTTACCCACACTAAAGACTCTTATATATATATATATATATATATATATATATATATACGTCTTGCAAATATTATTATTTTACAATTTATCTGTACAGTTTGTTTTTTGGTAAATTTTATAATATTCATGGTGTGTGCACACATTAATCCGTTACATTATTGTTTCTAACTGCACCTCTATTGTAATTGTTGAGTTAGATTTAAAATTTTAAAATAAAAAGCTAAAAAAAAAACTGCACCAAGATATGTTATTGCGACGTAAAAAACGTATAACCTTACAATTATATTAAAATCTGATTTTTTTCTTATTGTTTTCACTAAGTTACTACAAAACGATATCCAGTTATGATCTCCGTCAAACTTGTTTTGACAAATTTTGTTCGACGGCGTATTGTATAGGCAATATGGGTACACAAAAAACCTAACACAATAGTTGAAAATATCAATTCAGTTGTTACAAGATAAAATTATAATTTATAACACACTATTATGAAATCAGAAAGTGAATAATGTTTCTTAAATAATTAATTATGATTCGTGATTTTTAATATTTACTTACCTATTTCAATAACTAAGAAAATATTACCCATTTGAATAATGCACTTTTTAAACTTTTATTATAATAGTATTAATAACAAATCAATAAATGTTTACTTACACATTACTAGATATGCAATTTCAAAAGAGCCCTTAGCAAATAAAAATTATTTCACTATAACAGTTGGTTGCAGTAATAAAGAATTCGTCTACATCACAATAACCATTTTCCTTATTTGGCTACCCTTCTGTAATAATATTGCCATTATTGTCATATATATTACAAATTTATAATAAAACATAATTTTTTTTTCAATATAGCGTACCTAAATTTTATTAAACAAACAACATTTTTGACAGCATAATAAAAATAAAAATTTTAACGAAAAACCCATTAACAGTCACTTTTATTTATAGTTCCTTATAAACTATGACTGAAAATATTATATTTTAATACAAATTCAAACTCAGAATTGTACACTGTTACCTAAAGTTTGTTGGCATCGCTATAATTGAATTTATTAACGATATATTTATTTATTAGCTTATCAAACCTACTCTATTGATGCTGCTAGTGTGTGTTAAATAAATATGTAACTACGTGCAACTGCGGCACACTTATTTTATAGCCGTTTAATTGGATTACGTCGGATTCAATTAAATGGGCTAGGAAATGGCAAAAAGAGATTTATACGAACTTTCTAGGAGTTCTATACTGTTGACAAAATTAATAACCAAAAGGGTCAAAAAAATTGGCCTTTTTTGTGGCAAGATAGGACTGAGTGAACAGAATAATTGTGTTTAATTGAAGCAGTGGTATGAAAGCTAACCGGAAGAGACGTTTTGAAACAGCATACAATAACAAACACTGCCAACGCCAGGCTTAATTAAGTCACACCATCAATACAAAGTAAAATTCAATACGAATTTCGTTATTTTTATTTTTTTTTTTTTATTGTTATTATAGCTTTGCAAACTTATAACTTTGGTTCAACGGGCCAAATAAACGTTTAGTTAGAAAAATAAACCAAGACTTTTTATTTTGTTTCATATATTAAATTGTATCAGCATATCACATGCTATTACCAATTTACGGTTTAAATAATTATGAACTAAAACTTAAAAGCACTTTATTTATCTTTCTGTACTTATATTATATACTTAGAAATGTGAGGGTATGTATAGGAAATGTCGACGAAAAAATTCACCTATAACGATTAATGAAGTAATATTTATAGTTATTTATGGTAAGTAGTTATTACGATTTCATTCAACAGTTCTAGTAAAAAAAAAAAAAACAGTCTCGACTTGTTTTAAAATTTCATGGTTTCGATAAAATCTGATTAAAAAATATGTACTTATACTGCCATGTATTATAAGCTTTAATATACTTTATTTTATTCATTAATTTATTTGCTTCGTATTTTATTTTAATATTGTAATTTTTTAGGACTCCTTAGAATAGATCATTTATAATTTTCTCAAACTAAAATAAAATCTTACTCTGTCACCATCGCCGCTTTAACTATATAATAAATACTTGGGAATCTTCAAACAATTTGTCATTAATAAATACATATATAAATATTCCAAATACTTGTAAAGCACTACCAATAATCATTGCTACTGAGAGGAACTTTTTTTTTTTTTAATATTTATTTTAATTTGTACAATCTGTAACAGAAATTTACAATAAGCACAATGGAGGGTTATATAGTAGGTCGTGGTTGGCTTGGTTGAAGAGCTATTCAGTAATAGCACTTCATGGCGAGATAGCCGTGATTAGTGGGCTAGTTAACTAGTCCACTAATAGATCACGACACCACCTACATTTTAAACGTCGGCCAGGATCGCCCGGGATTGTTCGCGAAGAGAGGTTTTGGATGAGGGGATTTCGATGATTTGCAAGTTTGAGGTGGAAGCGTTTGTATTGAGTTTTGGCGACGTTTTTTATTGTCGGAATGAGGAGGTCCCTGTGTAGGATGTCATTCGACACATAAAAGAGGGCTTTAGTTATATATCGGAGGCATTTAGATTGAAAGGTTTGGATTCGGTTTATGTTAGAGTCTTTGGCTGATCCCCAGAGTTGAATTCCGTAGGACCAGATAGGTTTGAGGAGTACCTTATACATAAGAATTTTATTATTTAATGAGATGTGTTTGGAAGAAAGTAGGAGGCGAAGCTGTCTTTGATGGTTATTTAGAGCTAGTCGTTTGTTACGTAAGTGGGTAACCCACGTGAGCCGGCGATCTAGGTATAAACCTAGGTAACGCACATTTTGAGCGACCGGGAGAGGTTGGTTGTTAAGTGTAATAGAGGGGCTTTATTGATCTGAGAGTGAATGTGCAGTGGATAGATTTGGATTCGTTGAGTTTGAATCTGAGAGGAACTTAAAAAAGTTTTCTTTTTTTAAATACCACTCTGCAGTACAATAGCTATTGTGTGATGCTGTAATGGATGTGTTCAATTTGAACTCAATTATTTAAAATCATCATGTAAAAGAAACGATTCTTGGCGAAAACGGCCTGCCAAGTTATGTGACTAAAGTATATTTTATAATATCATTATTATTAAAGTAATTTATTTTACTATCAGTAGCATAGTAGTATAGGTTGGATTAATTTTTGCAAGATATTGTATTAGAAAATGTCATCATATGCTTAAAATATAATAATTTACTTAAAAAGTTTCATAAACCAACGAATAATATTTTTAAACGACAACATAATGTCTAAGAATATTATTCTTCGTTTAAATATCGTATTTACCGAAATTTTAATTTAAAATGTTTATAAAAAAAACTGTTTTTATATTTTTTTAATTGTGTGGCTACAGTGTTAGGTTTTTGTAAGAAACCTTTTAACTATAAACATTTTAATATTTTATCATTCTTTATTACAAAATGGTTTGCTAATTGTTGTGGTTTTGGTGAATTTTGAAGAAATTCTAACTTCAGACGCTCATAAAAAAACATTGTGAATTTGTTCTCAAATTTTTTTTTAGTATGCTGATAATAGCATGAAGAACTTTTGGCCAAAGGAAAAATAATTTATTTTAAAAAATTGGAAAAATAATTTAAATTTCTTATGCCTATAAGTATCTCAAGAAATCTCGAAATATTTTGAAAATCTTACCAGGATGGGTTAGCCATGTCATTTTTTGGAAATTGAAAGTACTGACAGTTATCCGTTTTTGAATTACACAAAAAAATCAATTTTGTCCAAAACTGGTTCTGACAAAAACAAAAATTCCCGATATTTAGTTTTTTAAATGCGTACATGTACGCTTAATTCAAGCAGCTTAAACTACTGAGGAAATACCAAATATTTCGTGTAATGATGGATGAACACTACGTGGTGGTGATCCAAACTTTATGATAAAATCCACATTCTTTAGAGGAATAAGACTTAATGAGATATAAACAATTCATTTATTCGTTAATTTAAATAGGATTGAATTATATTTTGTTATTGAAAATGTGTAGTCGAATAACTTATATAGTTATACTTATATACCTAGTCAATATTTCAAACTATTATTAATATTAAATAATAAGTTGTCTCTTGTTCAATTCGCTTAAAATATTTCATTCAACGATATTTAGACAAAATTACGTAGTCATTAGTCAAAAATATTATTTATACGATATAATAATATTATATATTATATTATATATATAATATATATATTATATATAATATTCGTATACACTTATAAGAATGAAATAATAAGTCACAATTGGTCAGTTACATTGGTTGTATTGTAGGTGTTAGGTGTATATTTATTGTAAAATTGAATCTAATTATTACTTGTATTTGTATTATTACTTTGTCTTATCTTAACTAAAATTTAATTTAGTTTCAATGATGATTTAGTATTCTTATACAACATAATATATTGAATTAGTTAGCACTCATGTTTACATACGTCGTACACCTATTGTAGTTCTAAAATATGTAATATATTAATAATGCTGTGTTGTGTACATAATATGCAGTATTCATGCTTGATCCCAACAAACCAATTTATTTCAAACGACCCTAATAATTTTTGGTAACTCCGGTTGACAAAAATATGTATGACGGATAAAAATCGGTTCAATGACCTTTTACTGACTACTTTTTACGTACACTATAATTCAGAAACTAATAATATATGTTTTATGAAATAAAATAGGCTTGGTGATATGTAGTTGAAGATCAAAAGACTTATTTTTGTCATTACACGAAATATGCAAATCGTGTTCCGTGAATTTTCGTTACTCTTTGCAGGGTGCTTCATTGTGTTTGAATTATTATTATTTTTTTTTTTTTAAAGTAAGGTCTTTACTTCTCTAGTCTTTGGAAATGATATAAGTTTTTTACCCTTAAGCCAAAAAAATGTCCAAACATTGGCAAGAGAGGGGGGCGATCGGCTGCAGTATGCTATAAAACAGATGACTCTTTTGGACGTAGGTTTTTCTTAAAAATAATTTATTATTATAGCATATGCTCGGGAAATGGAGATGAAATCGACAAACTTTATTTAGGTGGTCACGCATTGGCCTCACTGTGTGATGTTGGCGAGGATAAATGGTCAGCCGTTAGCCCATAGGCCGCGATATCCGAGTATTGAAAAATGACCGTTTTCACATACAACCGCCATCGTGGAATCCCCTAAAGGGTGAAAGTCGTCGTTCAACCGTTTATATACATATAATCTATATACACCGCCAGTTGTACCATTAATACAAGACCTTCATTTTTATTCCTTGTTTTCAAACTACAGTTCCCGCATATACTTGCATGTGAGTGAAACGTATTTTTATAAAATATTATTGTACAATGTAATTTTATACCAAAGTGTTCAATGTAGACGGTCTTCGTCATGGATGACACTAGAACGACCCTGCAAAACCTATACACTACAGTATAATAATAGCAATAATAATAATACTGCAATAGTGTAACGATAATGTATTGTATTATCATATTATCCCTATACGCCCAGCGCAGACAATAGGTCCAGTGGTGGATTTAAGAAAAAATACCCTGTCCGCAAACTCAAAAAAGGACACAATAAAATAACTGATCGATTTTAGGGCAACATTTTAATTTTTTAACAAATTAAGTTCACTTAATTATAAAATCTGCGTTTTTGTAAACTTGTAAAGCTTTTCCTTGCTTTATTTTCTTGTAAATACACTGTAATTTACAATCATAGACGATTTGGGGATGTATTAAAAATAAATACACGCATTCAGATAATCAATAATATTATGCATTTGAGATGTAGTTATTAGTTATTACTTATCACTAAAAAATATGCAACATATGCACATGGCACATCATTCCTGGAAATTATTAGATTGAACATGTTCCGTTCTGTTTTCGATATACCTAAGAAAAAAAAATTCTGAGGGGTAGAGTAGTCACGTGGACCATGTCTGCGATTGTCTATATATTTGCTCCGTTAAATCCGGAAGTGAGTAGGTCGTTTATTTATATTATCCAACACCGCACGAAAATTATTGAAGTTGTTATTCGACGAAATTACGAGAACCGCTCGGAAAAGCCAATTGGCTCGAATAATTTGTTGTGCTGCATATTTTATTTTGATGTATGGTAATACATTTCACAACAGATTCCGTAAATCTGATGCGATCAATTTAAATGACAATATGATTTGCTGGTCCTGTATAAATTGTACATACTTGCTATAGGTACTTTCGGAGCATTCCAAATAAATGAGCGTACCTACCGAAGAAAAATACGATTCCGACCAAACCCATTCAAAAGCTTATTTCCATCGCCACAAATCATATTATTATTAATATGTTTGTGTACATAAAGGTATATAAACATACTGTCATTATTCTTACACTGGTAGCATTAGCAACTATATAGTATATATATATATATCTATATATGAGGTCATTGTTTGAATAAAATATTACGATTTACTAAATGTTTGTTAAAAAAACTACATTGAAATTGTCAAGTGTCAAGTGTGATAAAAGTATATTTTAGTTGAAACTAAAGACTTACTTTTTGCAAACAAATTCATATTTTTGAGGTCTAAACTTAAAGGTGTATGCGATAGTAAAAATGGATTTAATGTTTATTTATTATTATAAAATATATAGGTACCTACCTACATAAAAATACATTACTGAAAAATTATCATGTAAAAAAACATATTATTCAAAGAGATATACAAAATTTGAAATAACCAAACACGACGTCAGCCTAACTCATAGCTCATACACATAATATTAAATATATGTTCTGTTCACGCCCAACGATTTACACACAACTCTTAATAATATTTTTTATTTTTTTATTTTTTTAGTGTGTTTATGTCTTTGTGCCTCGTGGATATAAAAGAATCGAAATTTAATAAAATGTTCATTTTTATTTATTTAGTGTCCTTTAACAGTGGTTCCTGATACTTCGCAGCAGTCCCACAACCAAATAACTATTATAACTACAATAATACTATATATATAATATTATGGAAATATTATATTTACGATACACGCTCTCCAAATATTTGATACAGTATTAAAATTCGACTCTGTACTAAACAAATCGGATTAAAAGAAGAAGAAAAACGATGATAATAGTTTAATAGAAGCGTATATAATTGCGAACAGTCGCCTGGTGAACTAGTTGAAAGACTAATTTTCGATTTACCGTAGGCTATAATAATTTATTTGATGACAATAAAAATCAAGACCGTAGAAAAAATTTGATTTTCTATAAACTTACTGACGTAATAAAATATTTAAAATCTAAGAAACCTTATTTTATTGTGCTGCGTGGCCCTTTGAAACAATATTGTATTACACGTAAAATATACGTATAGGTAATAATACACAAAACATTAATAATTCTATCGGATATGATGACAGTGCATACATTTTATTTATAAATAGTAACAACGTAGTAAGTGTTATTTCAGTTAATTTTATATATTATAAGTACTTACACGTGCCTGATTGTTAGTGTTTGTGTAATTTCTATAAAACAAAATAATATACTATATAAATATATAATACGACACACGATCAGCAACGTACCGACGTAGACGTATTATTAAAAGTTGGTCTATATCTTTTTAATATACCTCTAACCAAAATTGCAATAATTGTATATTTATGAATATTTATAATATTTATACTTATTTAAGTAACCACGTTACAACGGTTTATAAAAATTACACGCACACGCCGACGAGCGCCCTACATAACTCAATCACGTTTATACAAAATTTGATTTATGGCTTATGTTTATATTTCATCAAGTTTCAAATTGTCTGTTTATATTATATTTGTATATTGTATGTACTGAGAGAATTTATTATGAATTTCAATATTAATATTTTATTAAATTACAAATATTTATAATTTCTGTAAATCATATTGTTTAAAAAAAAAAATATGGCTAAGTTCCCAAGCGCAACTTAGTTCTGGGTAATATTTTTGGTTGAACCCAAAAATGAATAATTAATATGATGTTAATTTACCATTAACTTTCCATAATATCATTAGCCAATGTTGTCATCCATTGTTAGTTTTTATTTTTGGCAAATTTTAACACAATTATTATACTTATCTGGTTAATTTTTAGTGTTTTTATATTTAATTTAAAAACATTTTTATTGGTTTTATAGATATTGATAATTATATTTATTGTTTCACATACCTAGGTACATTTTATTAAAATAAATAACCAAAAGGAATGAATAAAATATTTATATAATAATTTAACTATAAATTAGGTTGGTATTAATTTTATAAAATATAATACTTTAAGCATGAAATTGAAATATTTTATTAAAAACTAACTTAAAAAAAATATATATGCTTCGTAAAACAAACCATATAATATAATCATAATGAGAATGTCGTCAATTATTTTTAAAAATATTGAGTGTGATAAAAAAAATATTAATATTATTATTATTATTATTATTTTTGATGAGTAAATTTCTTTGATACATAATATTCTTTTGTACATAAAAAAAAAAAATGCTAATTACGGCATCTCGATACGTTCTTACTCTATTATTACGATTTTTGTTTCCAAAGTTATATTTTTTGTTCATATAAAATTGATTCTAATCTATGTACAAACTTTTCTTGTACACTATCAATCATTTTTTACACCTTAAAGTTTTTTTCTCAGGTATATTTTACATTTATTATCTTATTAACCAGGATTCTTATGATTAAATATAAAATTACATAAAATAATAATTACTATTTCTGAATAAAATACCAAAAACTATTTTTTGTGTGTAATATTATATTTAATAGTATTTGCGTTTATATTAATTGATATTGCTTACTTAGGAGACATCAACTAAAAAATGACAATTTATTTAAAGCATGGTTTTAAATTAGTCCTATTTTATGTGCATTTTTTTATTAACGCCAAACTTGAGTAAGACTGAACTTAAATTTGGTTTGATTAATACTATATAAAAGGTTCTACTTTTGAATACGAAACTTTTGGCCTTACTGAAATACCTCTGTTTTGGAGTCAAAGTTTCTCACTATGTATAATAGTTCTAACATTCCAAAACTACCAAAAATAAGTAGGTATACTTAATATTTCAAATTTTAATACTACATGATCATAATTTAAAAATCCATTACTGGATATGGAAGATGTACAATAAATGTATAACATAATAAAACTAAATATTCTTCCTAAGATTATAATACTTTTGTTTTGAAAATATTAATTAGATTACTTATAATATTTCGTGATTCATCTAACGTTAATATTAAATGGCAATAACCAAATAATTTTTAATTAGGTTTAAAAATTAAACGTTATATTATATTGTTAACTATATTATGTTTTAAAATTCTATTTATCGTTCATGTTTTTTTTTTTTTTTACAATGTTTTATCTAATCTGTTTCAAAAAAAGAACAATAAGAACAACTGAGGTAATATATTATAGTAATACAAATAAAAAATATTATTAATGTTTAAAATTTAAACCATGATGATACACCTGACTCCAGAATGGCCTGTTTCATTAAAAATAATAATTTATTATACATATACAACAATTAAATTATAAATTATATAATATATGCATTTTGGATAATGTATACAGTAAAAATATAAACTTATTAAAGCGATCTAAAAGGAATCTAGAATTTAATGATTGATTCATTACTTTTTCAAACGCTTAAAAGTAAAAACCGATTTTAAAATAATAAAAGATCGTATTTTATATTTTAATAAAAAATGATTGATGTCAAACTAAATAAAAACATTATAGTTAAACTATTTCAATGTTCTCTATATAATATACAATTATCAGATGTAAATACTAGGAAAATCTATAATATAAATAGTAAGTATAGTGTATATTTAGTTATTTTCTAACTAAATAAGTCGTATTATACGTATATTGTATTTAGTTCGGAACTATAATATATCTTGTTTCCCTTGATTGCCATTATATGTAAATAAACCTTTCTAGGATTCAAACACTCACAATATATTTTATGATCAATTCAAATTCAAATTAAATTATTCCATGTTTCCTGCACGGTCCAACAATTATCAAACTAAATAAATTAAAAGATATACTATGCTTGCTATTTGTTAGATGCAATATTTATGATATTTAAAGCATATTTTTGTACAATGTACATGCCTTGCAAATAAATCTTCAAAACAATATTTTACTTTTTAATTTTATGAATTAACCCTGTTGAATTCTAGACATTAGTCTGTCCATGTTCCAGGTAAAACAATTTATGATGAAAATAAAATCTATGTAAACTATGTAAAGTCTATACATTATAAGTACTCGTATATCAGTTGCATTTATTTGTTAAATTTTTCCTAATGATTCACAATGAAATCATCAAAATTAAATCTAATACGTAAGTAGTAAGTACTTATTTTTAATGAACTGGTAAGAAAGTAAATGATAACCTACTTCTTACATAATATTTTTATAATAAATGACTCTTGTTTAACCGTTAAGATGAATTATGTCAGTGATAATTTTTTGGATAATTAATCGTAGGTATACATATTGATATACGGTTTTAATATTCTACCGTCAAGATATTAAGTTTAATAAAATAAAATCTATTTTTATTTTTATTCGTTAAATTAGTTAACTTTAATTTAGTTAACTAAATTATATTTAGTGAATTTGTTTCTCTCATGGGTGAAATTATAATGATACTTAAATACTGTATTTATTATAGCAAATATTTGTGCTTCATAAATAGCAAATAAAGAAAATCAATCTCTTACAATAACTTATTTCAGGAAAAATGAAAACTTTTATCTCAGTAATTCAATTTCTGATCATGACAGCGATGTTGATATAGTCATGAAACTCCAAACAGTCTTAACAGTTGTTATGATTGAATGGAAAAAATCATTTCTGTAATACTTTCTATAAGCATAATATACAAAATATTTGTATTATTAACTAACATATATTCTATTGTTGGTACAGTGGCAATACATATTTATTTGTCTTTTGAGCTAAAATCATAATAGTTCATAAAATATGTATTATAGCTCCATAAAATTATTGCAAAACTTACACTCTTATTATTTGTATACGATTAAGCTATACATTTCCAAAGTACTTGATTACTTACATAGGTGTACTTAGATGTATGTTATAATGCTTTTCTAAATATTACGTACATACAATTTTAAACATAACGTAATAATTATTTTACTAAATTTCTTATTTTATCACTGTGATATTCTAAATCATTTAATTGGTTCTGTAATTATGAAGTAATGAGTTAATAATGTGTCGATGTGTCTTGATGATAATCATAATGTCTATGTCTGTCCTACCTCCTACCTCCAGTTTTAATTTTATCACGTTGATCTATAAAACATGAGAGCTTGTTTATCATTGTCGAGAATTGGTATTCTGTGGAGTTGTATAATTCAATATCTTTCTCTGAATTGACTAGTTTGAATTCCAAAATTCATCACCGATAAAACAATACATGTTTAATTAATCCAGTGTATATGTGCTGAACTATAGATTTTAATTTAAAACAATTGAATTTCGTATATATATATATATATATATATATATATATATTGAAATGATTATAAATGGTCCGTAAAATCCATTGTAGGTTTTACTTGAAAAAACTGTCGGATTTAACAATGCCGTAGAAAACCTTTTTATTCGGAACTTTGCCCTCTATCTGATCGAAAGTTCATCCACTTGGAAATAACCAATTTTTCATAAACTAGGGTATGTATGGACATTTTATTCTAACCCAAGTAGGTATATGAAATTAAGAACGATGAATGATCCAGAACAAAAATAAAACCATAAATATTTATAATAATATGTCTAATGATTAATGAATGACTATAGTTAATTAAATTGCTACAAATATATGGATAAGTTAAGTACTTATAGAAAAGTAAAACTAATTATTTCAATTAATATGACATTCATATTGTTATATCCAAACTATGATATTTTATTTGCTTTTAGTACTTACTATCATACAAACAACGATATTAATTAAATTTTGACAGTAAATTACATGGACGATCATAGGTGTACGTAATCTGAGTACATTCTTTGGGAGGGCGGCAGTTTATGGTTAAACTAAAAATAGAGTAAAATACACTATTGCCACTCATTCAAACACTTGAGAAGAGTTTCCCCATTACCCCCTCCCCATATATTACACCTAAGTCGATGGTGAATTATTTAAATAATATTAAATTGATTACTATACATTTATATCTAAAAAAATAAAGAGAATAACCTAAATTCAAATCTTTAAGTTGCATTATATAAATTTATCTTCAACAATTTGTTATACTCCCTCATGAAGCTTATGATTTTAATGTAAAAAAATGCTTACCTATTTAAATTTCAATGTTAAAAACAACATTATAATATAATTTACGAAGTCAATGTTAAGTTTTAATTTTTAATTTAAAAATGATAAGTGATTGCATTTTAAATTTACTTAAAAAACATAGGTATTTACCTATAATAACATGTATTATTTAGATAAAATAATTCTATTGACGATTACATATTAAACTAATTCTAATTTTTTCTCCCTATGTTTTCGATACACTATGCCAGTGGTTCCCAACTTGTGCACCACGAGCTCATTTAAGGGGGCTCATCCGAGAATGAAAAAAAATATTAATCATAAATTAAAAATGTATTATAATTGAAAAGACAAAAAATGGTTTTACGTACAAAATTACTATTAGAATACCATCTGTATATTTAATATTAAATATAGTCTTTCTAATATGTGTCGAATAATTCAATAATAGATAAAAACAGGTAAAAATATTGCCAAACTTTCCAAAAATAAGCATCCTCAAATATCTCATTAATTATTAGGCATTAGTTTTTCACTATTAAAGCAGAATTTTTATTTTTATCTTCAACTATAAAATTATAATTTGTTAATAATATGTTCAATAAAATTATTTAAATCAGTTATGAATGAAAACTAGTGTTTATTTTTATCACGTTCCTCGTGATATTCACAGAAGGGCGCCTAACAAAATGTGTACAAACAAAAGTGCACCGCCGGCTAAAAAGGTTGGGAACCGCTGCGCTATGCCATTAAGTTATGAAAATTTAAAATTGCCATACAACTCATCTCAAGTATTTCAAAATTAAAATCGTCATTGTAAATATGAGGACTGTTTTTTTATTGTAAGAAAATAAACAAAAAGTGTTACGAGATTTTTGTCACGTGACCGAGCACTTATAACTGCGTACAGAGACGTTTTGTGATACTGTTTACTACTATTATTTTGATGTTTTAAATATTGAAAAATTATTTTTAGTATTCAAATAAATAATTTTTTTTCGTCTTTTAATATTATTTTTTCCAAATCAAATATTCGTGAGCCATTGCATTTAAACTACTTGTAAATATATTTATTGTTTATACAAAATATATGCGTACGCTTGATTTTGTTGTCCATGCAATAGAAAGATTTGTGTAAAAATTGTTGTTTGTCCCGAAAAACGACGAAACGTGACAGTATTACGAAATGACCATGGTTGGTTCCTGCAACCCGAACAGTAAATACATTTTTTTCTTCTTGCTTCTTTATCTTGCTATGTATAATATATATATATATATGTGTGTGTGTCTATGCGTCTGTTATACTTCTCTTTCTTTCGTTGGACGAATTATACGCATAAAAATACAAAGGCCAACCAACGCACATCGGTCGCGGTGGGTACGTGACCTTCGTTACAGGGCACGCTGTGGTCGTTCATGAATTGGCACAGCCACAGCCTCCGGAGCAAACAAAAATATTGTTGTGGTATAAACGCAATATAATAATACAATATTTATATATATATACTGCTATTTTTTTTCCGTCGTTATAGCCGCCTTCTTGCTTACAGTCCTCGTCCTCAGTCACTGTGAAAGTTAATTGATTTCGCCCACGAATAAAAAGTAATACCTAATATAGCTTCGAATCTGAGGCGCGAATTTTAGCATTTTATTACGTAGTTTTCCCCAGTAAAATGTAACTTTTATTATTTTTTATAACGAATGTAAAGGTATCGCACAAAAATCAAAGGACGTTTACATTGAAATCCTGTGCGGTATTTTTGATATTCACACTCTAAAAACAAACCGCCAATGAATTAAAGTTCTGTTCCGTGAATACAACACGAGAGGAACTATAAGATACGAAACCACTATTATTAATGTTCTATACATTTATTTTAAACAAATAATTTTCCTTTTTTCAATTCATACCGTTATTTTTTTTTTTTTAAATAATTATTCAAAACTTAATTGCCATTTTTTTTTACTTATTTATTAGTTTGAGGATATGGTTTTTTGTTGTTGTTATAAGTGTCAGTAAATTACTACGTACCATTTAATCGATACGAACGACTATCGGTATCGTAACTTTTTTTCCGTCACAGATTTTTAACGCTTCTCATTTTGTTACGGATTTAATTGCATTTTCCACTTTAGTACGTGTATTCGTTTAAATGTAAGTGTACAGTATCAGGCAATAATTTAATCTGAATATATTTAAATTCTAAATATATCAATCGTTTGAAAGATAAAGACTATTTGTGAAAATGTATCTAATACCTATTATTAATTATTAGGCAACACTTCTAAAATTTTTACTAAAGATACAAATGATACAATAAAGTGTTTTTAATAATATTTTATTAAATACAATTAATCGTTGAAATATTTTTAAAAAAGTCGTTTAAAAAGTTTGAAAATTATACAATTAATACCTACGTATATTTTTTATAAGTTATCACTCGAATAACAAGTTTTAACTTATAAGTTCAACGAATATTGCATTAAAATAATCAATTGAAAATTGTATTTTTGTGACACGTCACGTCATTCTCTCAGAATTCAAGCAAAATAAAATAGAAATAAGAGAAATCCATTTTTCATACAAAAGTATATTAATTAACATTCATATTATATTCGTGTTCGTAAATTATTTGAGTTTAAAATGGATTTTACTATTTTCCACTATATTATGTATAGGAATAAACTGTATTATATTAGAATTTGTTGTTAAAAATTACAAGTCTAGTCACAATACTCGCAACTAAATAGTTCTTGTTGCAGTTAATTTTAGATTTTAAGCAAATCTATGACTATTGAATATTTATGTTTTATTAAATAACATTTTATAGAATTTTAACTTCCTTGTCTTCAAAATGTTTTAAGTAGTCCCTATAAGTCAAGAAAATTTGATTTATATTGTATTTTGAAGAAATCGTTTTTCAATTTTCTCAAAGTTTTCTTAAAAGTAAGTTTAAACTACTAAAAAATATTTGAAAAATTTTAACAACCACATTTTTAAAGGAATGAGTCGCAGTTTTAATTCCACTTAGAATCGATTTTCAAATGCGTTAATTTATTTTCACTTTCAAATATAACACGATACAAATAAACACTATACTATCCTGCATTAGTTACGAAGCTAGGTAAGTGCCCGATTATAATTATAAGTGTATCTTTTCTGACATTTTTACAATTATAATTTAAATTTTCATATTTTAGTAAACATAAAACAATTTTTAAAAAAACTCATAAAATTACATTAAATAATATGCACATTTATGTGAAATTAAAAAACATATAGGTTGTATTAACTACATTATACTTATTTGAAAATGTTATTACAGTCCACAATAATACCTATACAATTTGAATTATTGTCGATAATAATACATAATATTTCATAATAGGAACCTGTATATATTTTCTTCCTAGCTTTAATAGACTATTATTTTTATGATAAATTTAAAAACAATAATTCTGAAAAAACGAATTATTATTGACTTTTTGGTTAAATTTTGATTATTTTTATTTTATGAAATCGTGTACTTAGCCTTTTAATAGTGGTCACTTTAGTACTTTAACCTTATTCCTGTTTTTAACTACTGTAATTCTATAAAACATAACTGTTCCAGTAGTATTTGTGAGTACATTATTTTATGAACAGACGTAAAAAAAGATACTGAAGCACCGATAAAATAAAATGGCCGTCAAATAACTATAATACACGCAGTGACATTACTACTCTTATCAGATATTCGAATAAATCCATTTGAATGATGAGATTGAAAAACTTTAGAATATGTCTTTATTCTGAAACTAAATTTTATTCAACGATGCTTAAAGGTAACTTTACGAAACTGATATTAATTTTGATTTCAAATTGTCCTATGTTTAGTATATTGCTTAAATTATTTTACTGTTTAAGTACTCGAGAGTTTTAACTATCACTATGTGTCGATGTAATCTAAAGTACGTACACACGTAAATAGCTTTTTAGTAATAGCAGGCAGTAAACAAATAACATGAAATGTAAAACTTTTTAGTACCATAGGTACATAGGTATATATATACGTATATATATATATTAGTCAAAGTGCTTTATAATTACCAGCAATATTTATTTTATGTCCAAGTATAAATTTTTATTTTACTTTTACTTTTACGTGTACTTGGTGATGCATAAGATTATAAAAAATAATGTATTCCAACAACCATATTCTTATGAAAACTTGGTTGTACTAAAAATGATTTCATAACCCTAATTAATTTGAATACTATTCAAAGGATATATACCACTAGCCTTGAATTTTTAAAAATCGGTAATTTAACTTTTGAATCATATTATTTCTGGATATAATTTCGTATATCAATTATTATTTTCAATTTCTTAGTTATGAACTCGCTTGGTCTTAATTACTTTTCACTAAAACAAATTTTATTCAATTATTAGATAATAATACACAATATACACCAACTTATTTTAACAATTTTTTTTTTTAATGTATCAAAATTACAAAACTATTTTTATTAACATTTTTCACGACACGTATTGTGCTTAACTCATAATAATAAACTGTCTCGTCACACCTTAATAGTTATTCCAGTTATAATTTGTTTTTAATGAATCTTTCGTGGGCATTCGGCGGTTTTGTATTTTCTCGTCTTTTATGATGATCCTGAGCTTTTTATAGCCTCTGTTTTATACAGCCTGTCAACAGTTACGTCGTTTGTGATAACCTTTACTATAGTATTAGCCCACCGAGTGTCGTTTATTAAATAAATTGATATTAATAAACTTAAGCCTTCTACGATTCAGCAATTAATGCTTTTGCATTGTTCTTCGGGATCAGACGTTATAGCTGCACATGATTATTCCCTGATGGTGGCAAAGAAAAGTCGATTCAAGTAAGATAATAGGTTTATTACACAAAACCTAGATACTGACTGTTACCAAATTACTCATTATCGCAACAAAAAAAAAAAAAAAACATTATACAATATAAATTTACACTACGCATGAAAGTGTATGACTAACTGAGATACCTTGTTTACTTATATTTTCTAAAAAGGATTCTATTTTAATTAGATCTTAACTGTAAACAATTCATACAATTATCTTATTTTAAATTATATATTATAATATAGTATTTAAAGTACATTGTGGCGAGGAAACCGAATTTATAATAATATTATCAATCATAATTGTTTGTTTTTCTTGTATATTTTTGCTCATCACGATATTAATATATTGGCATAAAGGATCTAAGTGAAAAAATTAATCGTTTTAATCTCCATACCTTTTTAATAATCCAAATGTTATTTTATCATCATCAATTCAACATCATCCGATTATTAAGTCTAAATACATTTTTTTTTTTTTTTTTGGTAAATAAGTTTTTTTATTCAATCTGTTTCAAAAAAAAGAACAATTAGTGTTAAAACTAAAATAAATAAAAAGACAGATTATACACACTGCAGAAGCCTCCCAGCGGAGGTACTACGACATAGAAATACATATTATTTAACTTCACGTGGATTGTAGGAGTAGACACTCTGTTGTATCATGAATCCTGTTATTCCAAGATACAAATGTAGCAATGAAAATGTCAAATGTCAATTATTGTGGGCTGAAAAATAAAAATAATACCTTACACGTAAGATACTTGTCCGAGTGAGGTGAATTACTGAGATAATTTACAATGTTCAACATATTTGTACACACATCCCGCCATTAGACCATTCAGATCCGTAAACTGCAGCTAAATGAAAGCACGAATAAACGCATAATTGATAGAATAACTCAAGCATTTGTTTTTTTTTTTTGTATTACTTTTGTTTCTTTTTCGTAGTATCTATTTTTCATTAGACATACATGACAATGTTAAAAGGTTGAACTTTTATGAATAGGGTTCCCGTGATTTCTTCTCAAAAAAAAATTTTAACTAAAACATTGTACCTATTTTAAATGCATTACTATTCACTATATTTATGACATATTTTAAACAAGAATTCAAATATTTTTCAAACAATGATAAATAAGCATTGGTTTAGCGTGTGATCCGATACTAAGTCTGCCGTGATCTACTGAAATTGTATAAGATAAACTGAGATAAAGATATACTAATTCCAATTACTTAAAGAAGTTTCCCCAGAACCTATTATAGTATCTGTTGAATGATGATCAATGATCATAGAACAGTCTAAAATGTATGATAGCTGCTTATATTAATTTAATTAACAATATATTAAAAATATTTTATAAATACTTAAATCATGCTAATGGTCAATCTTAAAATTTTAGATCGTAATACAAATGAATGGAACCAATTAAAATATATTACCACGCTATTAAAATAAATGTTAAACTGCATAATAAAAAATTCCAACAATTCAATAATATTAATGTTTTAAAATTTAATTATTTTATTTTGTTATAATAACCGTTTTTTGTTTAATATCATGTATTACATTTGAATTATATTCCACTGAAATAGGTATATTAATTGTATTTTTTCCCCGAGAGATCACAAATTAAAACTAAAAATACCTGACTAGTTACATGTTAAACGAATGTCAATAAATAAAAAAAAAGATAAAATTTGAATAATATTAAAATATTCTTTTTTTAAATTCCAAATAAATATCTTAAGAAAATATTTCCTATTAAAGTAAGAATAATATTATGTCAACAAATGATTTGATAATAATTCTTTTTCGTATATTAAAATGCTTTTATGAAATTTTCATTCAAAAATTCTATGATTACGATCATAATATTATAATAAAGTTAAAATTTATTTTATATTTTCAAACGGAATTCAAAATTCTTCTAAGCGAAAGGAAAACCCGAAGAAAATGCACTATATTCTCAACATTTTAATAAGTTCAACAAATTTATCGACATTTAGAATATCAAACATAAAATGTATTTTGAAAAAAAAAAATATTATATAAACATTCAAATACCTAAACAAATATATACATTTATTTATTTATCAAGGAATAACGGTACTGTTATTTGTCTGTCGCTGGTTCATCAAGTCATATTTTACAGACGACTGAACCGGAATGTATAAGTTTAACAAAGTCACGTGCCATTTTTATCAAATCAAAATTAACTTTTGTAAGCCATACACTTTCTTCTGAAAAACTTACTTTATTTCAATTTTTCACGTCACTTGTGTTTATTATTTAATCTCGATAAAATGTGTTTGATATAAATTGTATGATGAACAAAAATTATTTTGTTTCGATATTGATTAGTTGAGTGATTCAATCGATAAAGTATAATATATTTTATAGATTTATTTTGCATTTCTTAAACTAAATTTCCAATAAAAATAAGTCACACCAAAGATGCATAATACATATTATAGTATTTGTACTGTCGAATGAACAGTCACAAAGTCTATTGTATTATTTTTTCGGGGGAAAAAAATATGAAAAGTAATTCTTGTGTGAGTAATTCGCATTTGCGTCCAACTACATGCTCTCAACTTTATAATATTGGGATAGGACGTGTATATGATATATGGTATATAGTTTATTGAAGAATTCTTTATCCCCCGTCTTATTTAATGGATACTTTTTTCATTTTATGTCATTTAACGTGTCAGCCAAAAACGATAATTCAATTTTTCAAACGTCATCTCTACTAGTTGCTTATCTCTCAGAGACTCCTCAGCTTGTTTGTTGCCAGATAAGTTTTAGTAACCACATCACACTTACCATCGATTGGTTTTCATGTTATTCTTTTTTTAATTATTTCATTTGTCATTACTTATGATATACATTGTAAAATCATTGTTACGAAATCATTTATAATTGAAAATATAATTATCAAATGTGTTTCAAATGTTTCAATTATTGATTTCATTAGACACCTATAGATGTAATGTGAATCATATCTGTTATACATTCCATGTTCATACATTTTAACGTCTGAAGATTTTAAGCTGTTTATGTAAATTAATTAACAACACTGAATGATTTTTCAGGTGCGTAACGCAACTGCCGTATTCATCATCAACCTCAGCGTATCAGATCTGAGTTTTTGTTGCTTCAACTTACCACTGGCTGCCTCTACGTTCTGGTATAGATCGTGGATACACGGGCAATTGCTTTGCCGCCTATTCCCGTTAGTCAGATATGGCTTGTTAGCTGTATCCCTATTTACTATACTGGCCATAACCATAAATCGATACATTATGATTGGACATCCGTCGCTTTATCCAAAGTAAGTGAATATCACTATTTTGTTATGATAACTATTTATTTTTTTAAACCAATCAAAAAATAATAGTTAGTACATACTATACATACTAATAACATTTTAATATTTGAAAAAAAAACAAGTATAGTATACTTATATAAATGTAATTTTGTTAAATTATCATCTCTATTTTCATTCTAGTAAAATAGATTGATTTAAATCTCATAAATTAACACTTATTACAAACTGTGCATTATGTTTTTATTCAATTATATACATTGATACTTTGAACAGCTAAATTAATCTATTAAATTAAATCATAAATTTTTCATTTTTTTCATTTTATTTAGTGGGATAAATTAACTTCAAAATTTATTATCAGGATTTATCTTTAATTTAATAAGATACACAGAAGGAAAATTACTTTTCACTTGATTGACAGGTTTCAGGAATATATTTGAAATTTTCTTGTCTTTAGCTGTCATCGTTATCAACACTTTTTAGTGAAAAAAAAATTATAATACATAAAACGTAAAATATTTTTAAGCTCAAAGTTTCTCGAGGAACTGGATGCAGTATAACTGTCAGACGATATTAATTTTATATTCTGTGAATTTAATCCAAAATAATAATTTTAATATAAAAATAACAAAATAACATATATTATACATATGACAAGTTGACACAAATAAGTATATTAGACAGTTGCCAACATATTTATTTTTATCGTTATTTCTTATTTTTGCAATTCGTATATAAATCATAAAGGCAAAAACTGTTTATATTCTAAACCCATCATTCTAATTCATATTTTAACTTGCAAATATGAATACTTATTATGTTTTGAATTGGTTTGCAGGTTGTATAAGAGATTCTATTTGGGCGTTATGGTGACGGTGACTTGGGTAGGTGGTTTTGGGTTACTGATTCCTACGTGGCTTGGAAAATGGGGCCAATTCGGTTTAGATGTGACTGTTGGCTCATGCTCCATACTTCCAGACTCAGTTGGTCGATCACCAAAAGAAATTCTGTTCATGGGTGCATTTGTGGTACCCTGCTTGTCTATTGTGGTGTGTTACGCTCGGATTTTCTATATCGTCCGAAAAACTGCCCTCAAGTCACGAGCTTCGGTAACGGCTAACCCACGTCACACGATGAATACCAAACAATCGGACGCTGCACCTTATTACACTCTCAAGACCCGCTTCAAGGTGCCCGAGATATCAACAGACTCGGCCATCGGATCTAGTACAGCTACTGGCACGTGCTCCACTACTGACTCGAAGGAACAACACTTCCTTTCCCCACATGACATTATCGCTGACCCTAGTTCGTCTGGACTCGATGAGAGTTATTCACCGATATCCTTCTCTGATCGCAGGAGTTCCAGACGACGAGACCGTTCACCATCGTCCGCCCTCAACGCCACCATCACTCAAGTCGTGTCAGCGGTAAGTCTATATAATGTGATACAGTTACATACATTTGGCAATAGCCATAGATGTTGTATCTTTACAAACTCAATTATAATAACCACAGAAATGCAATAAGATTTTATCAATAGATTTGATTAAACAAGTAGGTTTTTACATAAAATAACACAATTATTGATGTCCTGTCTTTATTTTAACTCGATAAAAAATAACCTGAACATTATTTAGAAGAAATAATTAAAAAATTAAGTTATATGAACGAAAAATAAACAATAAAAACGTTATTGTCAACTGTGTTATATTTTATTAGATTACTAATCGTAAATATTGTAACGAAGTGTACCTAATTATAAACAAAATTATTTTGATATTATTACAATCATACAATTTTAATTTAATCTATTTAATTAATATCGATTAATAATTTGCCATTATTATTATTTTTTATTTTTTAATATAAAATATAATTATCTACTTTTTTAATTATATACAGTTGATTAAATTGTATAGTTTCAAGATTTATTACAATCATTATTCAACATCATTATTAAATATGTTAATAAAACATGCTTGTTGAACAGGTATTTCAGACAAAAGAAGACTCTTCTCCGAGGACACGCAAACAGAGCACCATTGGCGTTGACAGGATGTCGTCAAAAGACAAGAAGCTGCTAAAAATGATCCTTGTAATATTTGCATCATTTGTTACATGCTACTTGCCAATCACCATTAGTAAAACATCACACGAGCTGGACGACTTGCACGTGCTAAACATAACCGCATATGTCCTAATATATTTGACCACGTGCATCAATCCAATTATTTATGTAGTCATGAGCTCCGAGTACCGTCAAGCGTACAAGAACCTGTTGATGTGTAAAAGTTCTCTGGAACAACAACAGACCCACAGAGGAGTGACTAAAAAACTGTCCGGTCCATAAACATTAGTTTACAGTTAGATTAAATTAAGAATATTTTTAAGATGTAATGCGTACATGGTAAGATTATAAATTTAGAGATCAATCCTAATAACTATACCGTTTTTATGTTTATAATGTATTACATTCGTTGGTATATTATTAGTACCCATCGTTTCGATCAATATTATCACTGCCTCGATAATTTTGTTACTACAATAAAACAATTACTAGACAATTATAGGACGTAGACATACGTATCGTGGTTTATCTCGAAAGTGTAGCTCCAAAGTTACGCTTCAATAAAAATAAAACAAACCAAATGTATTTTTACTAACAGTCACGACATTTCACCATCTGTGTGAAACTATAAAATGAATACGAAAAAAAAAACGTTAAAACAGTAACGTAATCGTACACAAACAAACGCATCATTTCTCAAAACCGAACCTTAGAAAGTTGCACATTTTCTAAAATATGTACTAGTGTACACTGGGGTAGGATTCTTTCAGCGTTATTCGGTCGATATCTAAAAATCTTTTGTGGTTAAGATAATCATATAATTTTTATTTTTTCTATTTTTATTTTTTATTACTCACAAAATCCTCTCCATCTCTTCTATACACGTACCGAAGTATCATCATCTTAAAATAATGACTCGTCGTTTTTATTATACTTAGTATTGTGAAACCATACAAGCCATTTATAAAACGAATATAACGTTGTCATACGCTTTTCATTTTTGAACTAAATAATTTGAGCTATTGACTGATTTACAATCAAATTATCGCTCTTTGCATTTAATCTAACAATAGGAGTCTATGAAAAACGTTTTAGTAGTCAAAATTCAAACTTCTGACTACGATTAATCAAAACTTTATAAGTACATAATTTACAACATATAATTCGATAAACGTACGTTACTTATTGTAATTACCATAATTTAAGTTCCATTATTAGACGAATTAAATAGATCGGTGTTTCGGTAGTTAAATTTTCTTGTAAATTAACTCGCACATAAATTTTAACATAAATTATCCCGATTCATACGTAATCAAATCAAACTTGTAGAAGTGCTTTTCGCTACTTAATAGTTTATGGGAAACGATTTATAGTCTTAAGATATATAAATACCTAGATTGAAAAACCGTCAGGATTAGACAATTTCAAAATTGATTAATATTTTATAGGATTGTAACTTGTTTAGTAGGAGTCAGAAATTTCCAGTGTGCAATGGTGGTATAGGTATGTCGATTATCGTCATTCGATAGTGCCGTTCATCCTGTATACGTGCATTATATATTTGTTTATTGTATCAACAACTTGTCGACGAGCTTTAAATTAAATTTAAATTTTAAATTAATTAATTACATTTTGAACTAAGACTCCAGTCATCGTGGCATTCGATTAACCTTTTTTTTTTGTAAATTATTACAACGCGTACATGACCCTTCTACATGTAGGTTCAGATACTAAATTAATATGGAGATAATAATATATCAAACATATTATTATCAAAATAACTACATATAATCGAAAAACACTGGTCGAACGGTCGTCGACTTCAACGCTTTTGCAACAACCATAATAATATTATTGATATTCTATAGTATTTTCGTCTCGTACGCTTTTTTTCATGTCTAAAATTTTAATTCTAAATAGAAGTACCTACTTTTTCTGCTGTTTAACTTTAACTGTTCGTACGAAATCGTGAGACTTCATTACTTACCATTCGTCTTACTACAGAGAACTCACCTCGCAACGCAATATCATACTAATATTGATGATGACAATAATAAATATTATCATTATTATTATATTACAATGTACAGTTTTTTTTCTATATAATATAATAAATCCCTCGGAGAGAGAGACGATGCACGACACACTTCTCGGTTGCTACATACCTATCTATACCCATGCTACCACCCATTTAAAATATTGTAATATTATTTTGTGCGTGCAAAAAGCTGTTCACGACGAATTTGAAATGTCCGTTCCGTCTGTGTACGTTTATCCAACTCCAGTTCACGGGTGGTATATTTTTTTTTGCTTTTTGTGAGCACCGAATCAAACCAACCGATTGAGCTAATATTATGATATCGTATCGAAAATAATAATAATAATAATAATAATAATACCACTAGTTACGTACACGTCATATAATAGGCGTGTCGATGTACAGATTTCCCGTAATATATATTATCATATTAAACGGTTCCACTGCCGTGTACGATGTATAATAATATTGTGTTATATTATAATATAGCATAGGCGCTTTTCTCGTTTTGTTTTGTTTGGATTTTTTTTTTATGTTTAAATGCACGAGTATTATTTTTCCGCTTGCACGAATGCCGCAACGTTATATAGCATAATCCCCGTGATTTATAATGCATCCACTGCAGTGTGCAAAGAAACAAAACGCTACGCGTGTTTATTATTATTACCGACATTATTACCCTATGGGTTGTACCTTATAATAATGTCATACTTAGGATAACGTTTTATCGTCGAGGTGCTTGATGTGTATATATACACATGTGTGTGTGTGTGTGTGTGTGTGTGTTAAGCTATATAAAATATAGATTGGTGGGTGTGCGTTATGCCCTATATATACGGGAGCGCGTAATACACGAGACTGTATGTGACTAAAGTAGACTGAGTATATATTACTAGTTATCGCGTGTTTAAGACTATGGTTATAAAAATAAATAAGTATTAATGCTCAAGTGTGAAATGTTGTGTGGTTTGTGTCGCGTGTGTGAGTGTGTGTGTGTGTGTGTGTATCTACCTGAATATTTTTGTGCTCCTTTGATGATTGATAAACCTAACAATATTATTTGTTGTAATTACGCATTATAAATGATAAAAAAGAATAACGTTCCAGTAACACCTGTGGGGCCGGAAGTGAACGAAAATTACCGCGACCGCCACTGCTCAACTTACGTCGACGTGACGCCTCCACCGACCACCGCCGCTTCCATTAATAATGTGCGCGTCTCGTGATGAAATTCTCCTGTTTCGTATACCTACTCATCATCTGGTTTCATTGCATGCAATGTGTGTCTGTGCAAATGATTTAATATACTATGACCTGCTATGAATCTGTTTCCTAACCCAATACCATACTTACACACATAGATTTTCGAAAACCGTGTACAAGTCCGTCCTCCGTCGTATCGTTATTGTACACGTGCACATAATGCGATCTATGTAATTTAACGTACGCCCTGTAAAAGACAGAATAAGAAATAGATTATGTGTGAGTTCCAGTGGCTAATATAAGGGTGAGCCTAGTGGACTGCAGCCCCTCCTCCGAAATTACAGTCGTAACTGTTAAATGTATATAGTAGCCTTTAGTTGATAGATCATTTTTTACTTGCCAGATACTATATAGCCCACCCCAAAAATTATTTCTATATACGCCACAGATGAGTTCTGATCCAATGATAAAGCCACTATGACTTTTACACACAATCAAACAATGTTATAATTTTTCTGTCAGAATAGATTTTCAGAAATAACACAGGTAGTGTATAGGTTTTTCTCATTCATGTAGAACTTGCGCATATATAATAATGATTGTAGTATTTTTATTCCATTAGGAATTCTCACACGACACGGGCTTAATTTTTTTCCTCGAAGAAAATCTAACCGACGTCTTCGTGGATACCTGATATCTTTTACCGGCTATTACGTTCGTTACGTAGTTCGTCCTATTAACCTGTAGGAGTTAATCTAATGGCAGAGTAAGCTACCCCTTAAATCTGCTACTTTAACACGATTGGCCGTGATTTCTCCCCTGCCCACCACCACACACGGACGCCGTTTAATCATACTCATCCTGCTCTTCGTTCATTCCGATTAGGTCGCGAAAACATCTCGCTCATTGTTATTGGTACGCGCAGTGTAACGAAACAGTATTATTTCGGCAGTTTGTCAACGTCGAGTGTATTATACGATATTAAGCGGTGTCGCGTGAAATCCTCCGTCAAGGCGAGATTATCAACGTATAGGTGTACGTACGACGGAGGAGATTATTAAATCCGTTCTTTAGTATAGCTAGGTGTAAGGGATTACGAGAAGTTGGTATTATCAGAACCGAAACGGATTCGATCGAGGTCAAATATAACAAATACCTTTTGTATAATATGATATCATATTATTATTATAAATCGTCTCAGGCACATTGTAGTTCATAAAAACCGACGATTTCCACATCGTATAGGTAAAATGCCACTCCGACAACAACACCGCTGCCGCCAAGTCGAAAACACCGTTTACGTAAAGTCGTACTTATTTATTCTTGTTTCTTTTTTCAATAGCTTTCGTTCTGAACCTAGTTTTCCTATCTCCCACGCATAACACATAACAGTACAGTTTCCGTCGGCACCATATAATAAAACTAGATTTCCAATGCACGAAATTCTGCGAACCACAATATACGTAAACGTCCGCCCGTGTGATGTGTAACTGACACATTTCAGACCTACTCCGGTTGTGCACAGACACACCATTTTGCGGTTTGAATTAAAAACAAAAACAAAAAAAAAAACAAAATAACTAACAAATACACTCACCACACCTTTGAGTATTCGAATCGCGTCCGAAAATGGGGTTGACATCAAAGGCAAGAGTGACTCATGGCCTATAATTTCGCACGACTGACGATTCTCATTTTATTCGTATATATAGGCTATAATACGACTGCGTTATCACGGCGACGCGGAATACCGTCACTATATTTTTGCATATATATGTATATATGTGTGTGTATTATATGCGATATATGTTACGTATTATTCATGAAAACGAAAAACAGTATATTTTTTTTAAAACAATAAAATTACTTTTCTTTTTTGACAAATGTTCCTAAATAAATTATTTTCAAACTCATCATTCATTCAGTGACAAAATAAAACTATTAAATTTCTTACTGCGTAGTGCGTGTATCTATTTAAAAATTGTTCTTGACCGATAAATATGTTTGACTGAAATGTACTTATTTTACGACGCAGAGATGATTATACGAAACGTACGAAAAATACTGTAATACCTTGTGTTTCACGACCAATCATACTCGTTTTAGTTGCAGCAACCAACGAAATTAAACATCGCAACCACAATACTTCTGCAGCTTTAGTACAGATATTTATGATTAATATTCGGTGAGGTTTCGTTGGAATTCGCGTGAGCTATATTGTCTTTCATGTACGTAGTATTCCCCCTCTCGCTCACTCTCTCTCACACTCACACATACATACATACATAAATACTCTTTCTCACTCACACTCTCTTTCACACACACACACACACACACCCTCTTTAGTTCTGTCTGTATAATATTGTCCGTCATCTCTCACTTCGAAACAATAATCGTCGTTCCCGACGCGTAAGCACCCTCAAATAATCGCATCAATCATTTCCAACAGAGCTAATAACAGTCACCCGTTTTCGAATGAATCGTCTACCAAGGACCATCTCATATATATCAATGTACCTATATTATAGGTTGATTCACCATTCACCAATCATTCTTGCCCAATTTTAATCACCCAATTATGCTTTTGTTTAAATTATTTTGGTTTTCGGAAATTTTAAGTTCACTTAAATACCTGCACAATATTATTTTAAAACGTTTGGATATTTTATATCATTCACATGGTGATTAAAATATTAATTATTAAGAAACTTAATTTTTCATTATTCGTACTCACTAATATTTGGTCTAGTACGTAGTAGTTTCACACGATTTATTAAATCAAAACTCATCAAAGCATTAATATTAATGACTATAATTTTTAAACCATCATAGTCATCAAATCTTTTTAACCTATAATCATCGACTATCCAGTAACCTTAGTACTTAAATTTAATAACTAAAAAATATATCAACATTTTCTTATAAAAATCATCTATTTAACAATTATCAGAAAAAATGCATTGCAGTTATTTGAAATAAATAATTTAAAACACAAAATTCTCACATGAAAAATCTAAATATACGCAAAAAATATTTTCATAAATGCAAAAATCGGGACAGACACTGAACAATAAACATTATTGATGAATCATTCGCTATAGTATTATAAATTAAAATTATCATTGTTTTTTTTAATTATAACTTATAATCGACGAACCCCGTTGGCAACAACGTGTTAAATACCAGAATTACTATAAAACCACAATTTTCTCGATACGCGTATAGTGACCGAATTGTTACTAGTTTACTACCGTCAGTGAGTTCGTCGATCATGATTTCCGAGTGAAATACATAAACGTGGCTTTTGCTTTGCTTTGTTGGGGTGGCTATGCTTTAACTATACCAGGCCTGCGCCTTTTCTAGTCGATGGAATTTGAATGGATAATAGTTTTATTAATTGATCCACATAAATGGGTATGGTTTGGGTTTTCCTTTGATAGTTGGAGGGGTATGGATTTTTCCTAGAAGTCGAATATGGTCGTGATCAGAGAAGAAACTTTTGTAAAACATTGATTTGGATTGGTACTGAATAGAGGTTTGGACGGATTTGAAGTTGGCAGATTTGAGAAGAACCGAATTTTTAACGATAGTGGGCATACCTGTTATTGTACACATAAACGTGGTCGGGGGTTACTATGTAAACATAGGTAACGTCCACGTTCCGATGACAAAAATTCGAATGGCATCAAATAAATCTAATGTGCGATCGCTGGTCAAGATAATTACGCAGTATTTGTTGCGGGTACCGACGAAAAGTACGCATATATTTTATTGTCTGTTATGCAGTGGTATACCTATTATTATCCACCACGTTCCATGGATTTTTTTTTTTTAATTTATAAAGTTTTCTTGACCATTGTTCATCTAAACTTAAGGCTAAAAAAATATAATATTTTGACATTTTGAAAAAGATTAACATAACAAATTTACAAAATCAGTAAGAATCGATAAATTAGAATTTAACAATGTTTTATGAACTTAGAACTAACTATATTATTATATAACAGTAATAGGTATGTAACATCGTATGTACAATTAAGATTTAATTAAGAATTAATAAATATGAGAGAATAAACAAAACAGTAGACAAATTAGCGTAGAAGGTCATGTGGACGTCCACGCTTTAGACGGCGTATAGGAGGAGGGACACTTGGTTGTAGTATTTCGCGCTGCACGTTCCATGGAAATGGTACATCCGGACCACCGGGAGGAAATTAAACGTTTCAACTCCCTCGTTGTCTGACGGGACATGAAAATAATTTTCATTTTTTTTTTTTTTTATAGCTAAGGGGTATTTTTCTCATAATCCTAATAATTTGCTCCCTCTCTCTTTCTCTCCTTGACGTTGGTCGTACAAATATGACAAGTGAACTCTATTCTTCTAAAAATACAAAAATCCATCGAAAACCGGTAATGGTGAGCTGTGCGTGCATATACATATAACATGTATATGTTTAGTATCATAATAATAATTATTATTATTACAATGGATTTGGCGCGCGACGGCGGAAGCGGCGAAACCGTTTTGTTCTGCGAAATTAAATTTGGCGTTTCCGTACGGGGGAAGAGTGTGCTTGTGTGTGCTAGTAGGCGCGCGCGCGTTCGCGTATTTGGCCGACAGCAAAAACTTTTAAATTAGTCGATTCTTCGAGACTGCGTTTCCGGTTAAAAGCTTTTGCCAGAGATCTGCCCGGCGCCCGCACACACTCACTACACATACACTAGCGCGCGCACACAGAGCATATGACGCGTTTTAATGTACGTGAAAAGAATTCAATGTTAGACACTGTGTGCGTGCGTATATGCATGTGTGTGCGTGTGTGTATGTGTGGATGCGTGTGTTTGTTTGAATGAGTGTATTTTTTCCATCAGCTTTTTTTATTTTCGCAAAGAAATATCTATATTATTATGTGCACTGTCGACAAAACGGCTTTCGCTTGTTCAGTTGTTCTATATTCTATATTATATTAATCTATAAATATATACTTACGCGTTATTAAATAATATTTCATAACGTTTTTTTTTTTTTTTTGTTAGTATTAAAAAAATATTTATAGATATGTTATGAGCACAACGTTTAATGGTTTTAAATTTTTTTATTTAGCGCTTGTCTGTGTGACTGTGTACATTTTTGTTTTTTTTTTTAATTTTTGAAATGGTTCAAACGTCCTACGTTGAACGCGATTTTCGATCGTATGTCGCGTCTTATCACGAGATGGTGCTATATTGATAGTATTATATTGTTATTGGTAACGTAATGTAGATCGTCCGCGCGACTACGTTCGCTAAGTCTGAATGGGAATTTAATGCGCTTAAGTTTTGA